>NW_028145514.1:800000-892500 GCF_977016875.1 Pavona decussata | reverse complement strand
AGCATGTCTTTAATATCCAGGCCATTTTATAAGCCCGGGGTAGCTTTGTGCTCATGTCAGCTATCATGGTGGACACTGGCATCATGCCTGCAACAACCCTTCAATAAACAGGTCTTATCTTTGTTGGTCCTATGTACAAGGGTCCCTGACAACAAATGCATATTCAACTTGTTTCCTTGAAAGGGTATGTGACAGCAATTTTTTCTATTTACTTGATCCAATCTTCTGCTGTTCGCTTACAAAAAAAATCGTAAAAAAAAAATCCCTATCAAATTTATCTTCCTCTGGTTTCAGACGTAACAAAGTGAAATTGTGTGGTTCCAGAAAATATCATACCCCCACCACGGAGGGAATTGGAAATTCCAGAGGGGTCGAGGGGTCAATGTCCCAGGAAATTCCAGAGGGGAGGAGGGGTGAATGGTTGGATAAGTTTCCAGAGGGTCAACTTCACGTTCATGTCAGACGCAGTTGTTCAAAATTGTAACTTACCAACTTCGCAACTTCGGAGATCTTTCTTGAAGACGTTACTTTGTTTAACTGTTTTAAAGAAACTCTTGTTAAATTAAAAACATGTTTCCCTTCTCCGAAAAGCCTTTGTAAGCGAAGTACTCCAAGTGAGACAAGAAATCTATGTCTGCGTTGCGTGACTCAGTTATTATAAAACTGTTGTTTGTGAAACTTTCTTGCGGAGAAAAATATTGTTCACTGGCAACAATTTAATTTGTATCAATGTTTAAAAGGGAAAATTTTGTATGGCTATAAAGTGAAAGCCCCAATTTTACATAAAACATTGAAATATTTGTTTGTTATTTTTGTATGCTGTGTAGAGTTACGGGCAAAGGTCAATTCCCGGTGTCAATCATAACTGGTTTGTCAAAACTGACCCGTGTTAAAACTTATTTTGTCCAAAGTATTTCTACTCAAAGTCCAAAACTATTAACTTAATTTCTATGCCAAAATTCAACAAAATAGAGGCAATTCGACATTCTTTTAATTCGTTATTGATCTTATACGAAATTTGCATAAGAACGTGATCATGCTAATTTCGTTTTGCGGCTCCATTTCGTCTGCGGTTTCAAGTTACGATCTGAAAGGTCAAGTTGTCGGGAGTTGTCTCCCTGCCCTGATAATGCTTATTTTGTCCAAGCTCTTCCGATTCAATAGGGAAACTATTGACTAAACTAACTAGACTGAATGATTACCATGAGAAAAAATCGATTGAGGAGAACTGAAGCGATAATCCTTTTGATCTCCTACAAATTTGCATAGGAACGTAAACATGACATATGCAAATTAAATGAAAACACAATTTTGCATTGCCGGACTTATTCTCACAATTTAGATTTAAAATCTTAGCGAAGCTAATAGTAAAGTTTGATGTCAATGACCACGGGTAAATTTAAAACACAACAATTATTTCAATATGAAGAGCTTTTTGGCAAACTCTACCGGTGAAATTGGACGGCGCGCGCGCTCTTCGATAACGCATATTTTCTCCTCGTGTAGGCAGTTCTTGATATTTCTGCAGTGTTTACGTCAAACTGATTTTTGAGGCGTTCTTTTGAAATAAAACTTTTCCAGAGGGGGGTGGGGGTGTATTCTGTATTTGAGGAATTTCCGAAGGGGTGGGGGGGTTAAAAAATACCTCGAAAATGGAAAATCCTGGGGGGTGGGGGGGTCCTATGTGAAATTCCCTCCGTGGTGGGGGTATGGATATTTTCTGGAACCACACATTTCACTTCCAGTTGGGATGCAGTACTATGCAAGATAGGACACCGGGGATAGTAGGGCTTTGATGTTAATTCAGGATCTCTACTTTTGTGAATTATAAGACGCCATGATTGTGGGCAAGATTTCTCTTTTTTTTATCTCAATATGAAGCGCAAGGCATCTAATGAAACGTAGGGGCAATGTTTCTTTTTTAAACTTTAAGGAATCGAGGGCCACATGCAAATCTGAGCTAAAACAACAAAAAAGCGATGTAAAAAGTACTGTTGGTTAGTTGTACACCAAGCTCTTCATTTGATATAGGAAAATATAGGTGCTTTTCATTCACCCAAAAATTTCGGTTTGAATTTTTCGGAAATATTTTCCTCTCTCTTCTCGGTGTTTGATCAGTGCTGTCAATAAGGGCCGGTAGCCGGCCAAAACAGCCGGCTACTGGCCAATCTTCGGCCAGCTACATTCGTCTCACTTTATTGTTAATTTTGGTAAGAAACTTAATATAAGGAAAAGATCCAACAAAAATAATTGTGAGACATCCGCCTCAAACGTCTGAGTCGAAATAAAGGCGCATTTCAGGAGTTTTAAACGTGTTTGCCTTTGCCATGCGCGATGGAAATTGATCGAAGGGGTCGTGGAACGCCTGCGACATTTTTAGAGAACAGGATCCAGCAAGAAACTGGCTTAAATAACGAAAAGATCCCGCAAAAATAATTGTAAAACATCCGGCTCAAACGTCTGAGTCTAAGTAAAGGTACATTTCATGAGTTTAAACGTGTTAAACTTTCGGTGGAAGTATAAAAAGTTGAAGCAGATCGAGGTGATCGAAGGGTCGTGAAACGCCTGGGACATTTTCACAGGACTAGATCCCAGGCTTTCGCATGTGCCAAAACATGAACTTAATACGTTGAATGTATTTTTTTAATCAGCATTTGAAGATTTATCATTTCACTCTTTTCTAAAAGCCAGTGATTGAGATTTTGAAGAAAAGAACGGTTATAATAAACATAGAATATGGTTAATATAGTCTTAGTTTTCATTGTTCTTAAGGCCCAAATACAGTCTGGAAAACATTGAAAATAGCATTTCCAAGCATCTAAATTTCAAAAGGTTCTAGGGGGGCATGCCCCCACACCCCCACACCCCCCTAGGAAGCTCGCGCCTTCAGCACTCGAAAAGTAGGCTTCCACCTACTTTCACAGTGGGGACGTCTACTTCATAACTTATTGACAGCACTGTTGATATGTGATGAAACACTGTGCCTCGTGTTTGATATATTACTTAATGTAGCGTCAGTTTCATGTGGTCAAATCTTGAAAAATTCATTCTTTAGGCAAAAGGTAAAATTTAGATGGATCCACACTGTCATATACTGAAATTGGACTTTTTGCAATTTTTTTTGCTGTAGGATCAGCTGCGGAAACCTGAGGCGTGTATGCTGTGCAAGGTAAACCTGCAGGTATAAATATATTGTGGAAAACAGTGAATACTTAACAAAAAGTTTCTGGAATGGTGATTATGTAACAGCTATTTTGACTGGTAGAAGCCCTAATCTGTGGTTTCTTGCCTTTAGAAGATCTCTGTGTCATTGCTTACAATCAGTACCCCAGAAATTTCTTTGGCTCTCATAGTTTCAACAGTCATGCTTTAGTAAGAGCTAGGCTTTAAAGATGGGTGATGTGAGGCTGTTTGTGGATTTTAAGATTTACGTGTGGATTGCTGGTAAGTCTAACTATATTTTAGTTTACTGCTACAAAGGAACAGCAGAACTTTATCCCCAACCAACAATTTGTGTGTATTACTGCTGTCAATCATAACCGCATACCGCAACAACCAGCTGACCACAGAAAATACAGAAGCCAACAAAGTGGCTCGAAATGACCCCATTCTTGTTTTCTTAGAGGTCCATTACATTAATTGACAGCGGTGAAAAGTGTAACGGCTTGTTGAATCTTGAACTTTGGAGTCTGCATGACTTTGTCATTGAAAGGTGCAGTAAAACAAGAAAAGACTGGATATAGAATTTAGAATGTTTGTATGACTTGTCAAAATGTACAGTCTCAAGCTAAGGATAATTTCAAGCCATTTTATGAAGCTTTAATAATAATTAATATTTCTATGGTGCAAATTAACATGTGGATATGATCAAATGCGCCTTACAAAGTATGTAAGAAATTTAAATAATTAATTAAAAATAGTTATTTACAATTCTTACAATTCTTACATGGAAAGCTATTCGTATTGTAAGCAGCTCTAAATAAATGTCTTCAATCTGGACTCGAAACGTTTAAGATTGTCCTCGTCCCTTGCACTCGGCAGTTTATTCCAGAGTGATGGTGCAACAGCAGTAAAAGCCCTGTCACCAAGTGTCTTCTTCCCAAAAGGAAAAGCGAATCTAGCAAAAGTGAATGGAAATGCAAAAGCGAATGCTCTCCAGGAGGGCATTAACCTATCCACAGTGACCCCACGAAATTAAATGGCCAGTGTAGGACATTTACTAACATCTCCTCAAACGGCTAATAGCCAAACCTTGGCCTGAGGAGACTGGGATGTACAGTTCTGAAATTGAGTATTAATATAGTTTCCTCAGCAGAACTATCAAAGTCTGGAATGCTTTTCCTACTGCATTAATTGAACTGGAAGCTGTTGCAGCCTTCAAATCAGTCCTGGTCACCCACTTCAACCCCCAAAAAAATTATTGCCAACGAGTCAGCCGGGTGAAGACGCGAGGCTGGCGAGGCGGCAGCATTATAGAGCCGTGAGAAATAACTGTGCAGGCGGAAAAAATCTCGAGTGATCGAGAGGCATGTTTGTAAGGTAAGATTCCTGAGATTCCAATGACGTAGTGAAAATTGCAATGGACCAATCGCAGCTCGCAGAGATTGTGACGTTAATGCCGCATGGTTCTGATCGTTGAAAGCGTGCCGAATCCAGACAACGCGAGCGGGCAAAAGCAATAAAAAAAACGGAGAAACCTCTTTAAGTAACGCTTCGGCTAAGACGGAAAGTGAAAACAATAGGCCTGCGGCACAGGGAACCGTTACGGAATTGCATCCAACAGAGTGTTAATTTGATTAGAAATTTAGTTTTCATTGGTCGAAGAAGCATTAGCGCGAAATTCAAACAGTCTTTCCTTGAAAAATACGATTTATTGGACGATTTCAGAGCTAAATTTTACACAATTTAAACAATGTACGACGACTATTAAAACGGCAAAGTTTCAGCGAAATCACATGTGCGGAAAGTTCCATATCAGAATTCAATTCTTTGTGCACGCAAAATGTCTGTTATTCTTCTTGATGACGATGACAGAAGCATCAATTACATGTAATACTATTGGTTGAAAAATTCGCGGAAAATTGGACCTCGAATGGCGAGTGATTGTCCAGCGAAACGCGACAGGAACAATAATATGTAAAATCTAAACAAATTTAGCAAACATTTGCCTCACATCTGTCGTGTATCGCAGTGTTTATGTTCAAAAAAGGTCCACAAAAATCTCAAAATCGGCAACACACTCAACTGCATTGAAAAAATAATCAACTTCGGTGATGTTTGTCTCCAAATCTAGTTGTCCATTTGTAAGTTGCGGGAAAGTGTTAGCCAGGAACAAAAGTTCATTTTTCGTCCAGCTTAAGTCTTCTTGCGCAGATTTCTTGTAATGAGCAGTAGGAGCACAGGCAGGCAACAGAAAGAACGCGCAACTGGTTGTTGTGAGAAATGTTTATGCTCCTCAAAGAACGAAGGGACGGTTTCGCTTGAAAGATTGATCGTTCTGTAATTTCCACGCAGCCTTCGATTCGAGGTTCAACATGCGAAGTTCTTTTGCTACGGCAACAAGCTTTAGAAAAACCTTTGGAGATAATGATGTCCCCTTCACGTTGATCATCTTTTCCCGCGCAAAGAATCTGAGAGGCACTTTCTGGTATAAATTTCCCGTGTCTGCCAAATCGATTCCTTCACATTCAAGCAACATTTTGGCGGTCGATTTGCAACCTCGAAACACATATCTCCACCACGTGAGGCATACTGCGGACACACGCACAAGATCTTCTGGTCCAAGAAATTGAAAGACTAGTGGGCAAACGCAGAGAGGAGCCAGAGGCATTGCTAAAAACGTTTCTTCGCCTGAAATAACAACTTGTCGATATAGGAAGATGTGATCGAGGTGTCTCTTTGTATTTTGAGACTTCAAGTGGGACAAATTGTCACCTCGCGATTGGACAATTCTTAGTGAAGTTTCCGGTAGACCCTTTATTGTTCTGCCTGCTGCACAATAGTACGTTCATTGCGGTGCTCTTTGACGGTCAATCTTGAAAAATTTGCCTGTTTTGAACATATAGAATGGAGCAGAGGTAAATTGATGAAATCTACATTTACCAGTTTTTATCATATGTACACAATATTGGTCACATTCAATCGATCATTGTCATCAATCCACTTTAGGAAAAGGGCGAGCGAACCACGTGCAAGTGAAGCCTCTGGATCTAAACGAGCAAAGCTTGATTGTTATGTAAGTATTTCCGCTTATTTAGGCCACATTGAGGACTATAACAACCAGGTTTTACAAGCCATGCAAACACAAGGTCGAGCGTAACGCCTACTTTTCACTAATGACACCAGCACAAGCGCAAACATGTGCACGACCAATAAAGTCCATGCTAAACTGAAATGCGAAAGCATAGGGATCAAAATGCTGTGTCCGAGTTTGCGTTTCTCAGAGTTTGTATGGGCTGTTGTGCTTGCTCTTGCGTCGCTGATCGAAGCAAGGCTTAAGCGCAATGAGAACCACGAATCCTTTCAAATCCAAATACTTTTTCCTCTCCGATTGGGCCATTCTATTTTGTATTCGCACCCTCCTATTGAGGACCTCAGAAATCAGCAGGGGAGGGAGTGGGTCTTACAAATTATTTCTAAATTTTGTTCTTTTCACATAGAAGATGGAATTATGCAAAATGTACGGGAAAAATGGCCTGTCTCCTAAAAAGGTTCTCGTCATCCAGGGGTTGAAGTTGGGAAAAAACTTCCAAGAGTTGTCAGAGGAGCTACAAATTGCCAAACCTACAGCAGAGGTGTATGCAATCGATTGTCTGGCAGCAGGACGAGACGTAGACCACCAGAAAATAGCCGGACACGTGGAGATCAGTGAAGAGTCATTCCAAATAATCAAGAATGAAATAATGCAAACCGATGACAACAAATTGCGCACGGTGCGGGACAATCTAAATGAGGCCTTCAACTACAATCAAATTAGATTTGTATTAGCATGCATGATCCAAAATCTACATTTGTAACCGGTACCTCACATAAGCGGAGTGACGCATGTGAGCAGCTAGTTTCACTGTTTGTTTCTCATTACTCAGTGGAGATCCTTTTTTGTACATTCAAATAAAGGTAGCTTCCAGGCAATTAGTCTGTGGAGAGTATTTTCTTTAGTGTAATTTCCCTTTCCCTTTTTTCAGTTTTCCCATCCATAAGCTCTCCCCCCCTTTTTATTATTGCCAGGGGCAATTAAATTTTGCCCTTAGGCAAGTAGAAATAAAAGTTTGGTGGCACGCTGGGCAAGTGGAATTAGCCTCAGTAGTCCTGTGACTGTCTGAAAGTGTCAGCTTGATCAACTTCAACTTTAACAGAAACCAAAAAATATTTTATAATTCAATGAACTGACCCACAGGTAGCAGTTGCTAATCAAGGCAGGAGAGTTATACATAACAAAATAAAAAAAAGGGGGGAAGAGCTTATATAAACTAAACTAACCTACGGTAAGATAAATGATGAAATAGTCAGTAACATAGCTAGACCTACTTTTTAAATAATTTTTATTTCCGGTCAGAAATCTCTGAACTTAAGACTGCAAGATGAGCAAAACAGTGAGTTGAAACTCTGAATTAACCTAATATTTAATATTTAAGGAAAACTGAACAGCCGGGTTTAAAATGATAATACAAGAAATAGAGAAAACAAAATTGTGTACTAGGTACTATCTATACACTGTACATGAACTACAAGCAAGTTTGCATTCCCATTGGGCTAGCAATTTTTGATTGGGAGCAGGTGAAAACTGTCATTAAATGGCCCAAATGGGCAAGTGGTTTTTTTAAAATGTTTCTCCTAGGCACCTGACCTGAAAGGATTTTTTTCCAAATTTTAGCAAAGTTTTTTTTTTGTAAGAAAGTTGGAATATAACTAACAATGCATGGTTGTTGGTTGTGTTACTCAGGTAGTAAAAAGAATAGATGTGGCACTGGACTTAAGTGGTGTTATTGCATTGGTCCAAAACATATCCACATCCAAACAGAACCTTCGAAGAGATTGTGTTTCATAATTCCAGCTCAGTGAAACTGAGAACTGAATTCCTAGACATAAAATATCACTATACTCAGCATAACCTAGCAATTGCATGCCCAAAATAGAACTAGACGTTTACTACAACTGGATCTTTCTTTGCAAACACTTCTGTTTAGTGACCAGTCGAAAGCAAGGTTAGGGATAAAATCGCTTGTACCTACAAAATGTAGTCTGAGGAAAATTTACATAACAGACTCTTTAAAAGTAACTAATTGTAGATAGTGAGCAAACAGATAGGCCCACTCCACGACTTGCCATAAGCATTCCATTGAACCACGCTGAAAATAGCTGTCCCTGCTGGCCAAGATAGGGTACACTTCGAGCAATCATTGCACCATTTTGACCATGGACATGCGAGTCAATGAACATTAAAGTTCCATTAGAGTCCACAGTAATCAGCATTGTCATGTCATTGACCACCAAAACATGAAAGGAGTGTTTCTGTTGAAGAATCAAGTCAATAATAGCAGCAAATTGGTCAAGAGGATTCACACCAAACACATTGTGATCCTGCAAAATACCACGCACGCGGCAATGATCACCAACTGTAGCAATGGCATCATCCACAGCTATGTTAATTCCGTGACCATCAAAAAGCTCATCGTGAATATCATTTCCAGTTCTAATGGCATCCACTAGAGCTGTCTGCCATTGTCCATCAAGATACTGCCCCACAGGTGTATTTAAATTGTACTGCTGGTAAATGGAGCCAAAACTTAGTGCAATAAAAGTACAAGCATTGCTGCCATTTCTGCCATCAATGGTGGATTGACTGATATCCATAGCAAAAGACCATTCTGTCATACCAAAACCAACATCAGTTCCAATTAAAGAGGATGTTGTGCTAACAGGCACTGGAACAGCTGTTGATGGAGTGCTGGATGTTTGAGCATTTGAGCTGTAAGGCTGTGGAGACATGATTGAAGGAGCAGAAAGGTTGGATGATGGGGGAGCTGATGGGTCGAGGGAAGCTGAATTGGAGATGGATGTCCGCTGAGACATGGTTGAACTGGATGCCTGTTGAGAGGTGGTTGAAGGAGCAGAAGGGTTAGATGTTTGGATGGCTTCTTGGATTGCAGAAGCTGAATTAGATGCCTGTTGATATGTGGTTGGAGGATTTGAAGGGTTAGATGATGTTGTTTCCTGTAGATTGTGGAGATCTGAAGCCATTCTCTCCATCTCTCGTTTCCGTTTCTGGTGATATGTACTCCACCAACTTTTAATTTGACTTTCCTTGAGCACTTCCAAGCCCCTTTCTCTCATTGCAGAAATGCACTCTTTAGGGTCTGCCCGTATCCCACAGTTGGCCTGCCGATTATAGAATTGAATCATCACTTCCTTTTGCTCAAGTGAAAACACTGTCCGCTTGGCTCCTCCAGTTTTTAAAGCAAATCCAGGCTTTAAAAGATTTGCTTTGAGACTCTCATCTCCAGACATTTCAACTGCATTTGTGTTTCTCTCTGGGTCATGCTCCTCATGCTGTATGAATCTAACACTGTATAGTTCTTGCCTAGAACTTTCACTGCCAGAGTTGACAGGAGATGTGGGAATTTCTTCACAAGTGACTGCACCTGTCGCTCCAGCAATTGGAATTGAACGATTAGACAAGCTTTGAAGCTGTTGCTGAGTTTTCTTCAATTCTTTTCCAATACCAGCTAGTGACCGGGCAGTGAGGCCTCCACTGTGTTGTCCTTCAGTTGGAAACTCAAAGCTCCCATACAGAGAGATGTCTTTGAGTGTGCCTAATTTCTCTGGTGCTTTGCTTCTGTCGATCAATAGCTTTTTGCATGTGACATTCTTCATTGACTACATGGAAAAAAGGAAAACAGCAATTATGGTCTGATTACTGACTTGGTGGATATCAGACAGGTTTGATATTTCATCTTGGTTTTGTGGATGTAAAATTACTTGAACACCAGGTACACCTGAATTTTGTGAAAGGAACTTCAATCAAAATGACTTACAAGGTTTTCACTGAATCACACTATTTATGATTTTGTGCCCCCAACTATGTTTTAGCCTAAGCTGAAATTTTACTGTGTTTTCATTAGTTTTCCAACTTGCACAGCTAGACTTAAGTCCAGTTTGAGCTAACAGGCTGAACACTCGAACTGGCGTCTGGATGAAACTTTCTTCATGTACACCTGTACACACGTAATAGCAAATGCCCTTTTACAATTACATATATCCTATGCTACTCTACATGTGGAGTCAAAAAAGGTTGAGGCGTTTTCCAGGACCACAGAATATACATATTTATATTTCAATTAGATTATGAGCTTGAGATTCCTATCGCATAATAGCTGATAAGGGAGCAGCCTAAATCAGCTATCACCCATAGAAATGGAGAGCGAATAATCTAATATAAATCTACTACATGTAGTCGTTCAAAACTTAACAAGGAAATTATCCAAATCCTCCTCACAGACACTTCGAAAACCCGAAGAAGCGGGCTGAATTTTGTTGACAACCGCTACTCACTATCTATCACAGAATAGATAGGGGGTAGCGAAGCCAATCAGAGAACGGCACTCCTAATAGAACGCATAGTAGATTTAACCCTGTTTTGATAAAGTATATTTGGTAAGTCAATGTTATTGTAAAAGCACATACCCCAATTAACTCGCCCAGCTGACTTCCTGTTTCCAAGTTGTTACCCACTCTTACCCATCGCACGATCTTGTGACTTATATGGGCAAAGTGGGTGTCCAGCTTTGACTTGCCCTCCCCAGCCTCAAAATTGTTGTATTCAACAAGGGTCAACCCAAATGCTCTGGTCACTTCTGCTAAGTACAGGATGAAACCTGTGTTGTGGTAGTGAGGCCCATTATCTGAAATACAATAAACAAATTAATTTAACCATTAGTATAAATTGTATAAATATTAAGGGGGCAATATAGCTGGATGTTAATGAAATAAGAAGAGAGTTCATGAAAAAATTAAAAAGGGAAAATAAGGCATACACAAACACTCAGACAGTCCAGTACAACCTGAGTGCTCATCAAGTTGCAGGCAGACTGTCTGATGTTCGTCCATTAATTTTTTGACCTCCAAATTTAATTTTTAATCACCTTTAAATCTTCATTTTCTCTCTCTCCTCCCCCCTTTTCTTATTCTACATAAACACTCCAAAAATCACCCCAAAATTCTGAGATATCTATGGGGTTATGTGCTACAAAACTATGATGGCTTTTTTGGATTGCATGAAATATCAAGAAGATAACAGGGTTAAAAGGGAAAAAAGTGACAAAAATGTTTTAAATAAAGCATCAAATAAGTGCACAGCTAGGAAACATCATTAGTATTTGGAATTTTTCAGGTCAGGCTACATGTAGGATTTACCCACAAACTCAAGAGTGGAAACCATAGAGTAAAAGCTTTGTAGATGAAACACAAAGAATGGACGCCATTTTAAGTCAATAACTTAAATTGCTTACCAGAAAATAAATACACCCGGACACCTGGGAACTCCTTTGCCATCCACTTGAATCCTATGTCCATAGCACTTTGGCTAAACCATCCATCCTGCTTCGTATCCTCACTCCAGAGGTCGATCACTTCTGTTCGCCTTTCACTTTCAGTCACTTGAGCAATGACGAGGAAACCGTGTAGGGAAATGCCCCGTTTTCCGTACCAGTCCCTTTGAATTTCACGGGTCCTAACACCCAGTTCTAACTTCATTTTGTAATCTACAATTACAATGGCCTCGCCTGGTTGAAGGTTGTCCTGGATGAACTTATAGTACTCCCCTTGGTGTTTCGTGCGCAGAAGATGAGCAGCGTATTGGGTATAAACGTTCATAAGACTATCAAGTTCCTTTGTGAGACTTTCTCGTTTAGTGGAATTAGCAACATTCAGCACTAGTTCTTGCAGATCCTTTCCAACATCAAACAAACTAGATGCCTCAGGACAAAATCTGTCATGAGGCTGTGTACAAGAGCCAAATGCATTATTCATACACAGTTCTAAACAGGGTGAATGCCTCTCTGCTTGCTTGGTAAACTGAGTCTTCATGTAGCGCTGGTGCTGCAAAACTTTAGTTCTCATCTCTTTCATTGAAACATTTGTGGCTGTTTCTACCTCTGCCAGAAAAGATGCAAATTTCTCGAAATTTGAGTATCCAAACTCATCGCACAAGTTACAGAGCCCTGCCAACATGGTGTTGTACCTGAAATATGATGGAAGATGGGTGTAAATGTAGGTACGTTTCACACCATTTGGATATTCAAGCAGGTACTGGTTGACAAGTTCCTTAACACTGTCCTTCCAGTACCTAATTGGTGTTTCTTGGCCATCTACAACCACACTTCTACAAGATGAAGGTCTCGAAACACTGTCTCGCTGGAAGAACTCAGAGAGTTCCATAAGCATGTCAGGACTGACACACTGCCTTTTAAACTTGAACTGTGCAGGTGGGCTTCCACCTCGACCAAACAGAATGCAATGGACCTTGGCAGCCGCTACTGTCTTTGAAGAACAGTCAAACAGTTTCTGTAGAACACTGTAGGGGTAGTCTAATGCGACAATCGACAGCAGTCTTCGTCTTTCATCTGCATAGCAGGTTATTCTTCCAACCGAACTGGCAGCGGTAACCCTGTCCTTGAAATGCTCTGGTGTTTTTTCCCCTGTAAGAGTGACACGAGAGTTCTTCAGCGAATTTCCAATGCAAACCTTGCTCTTCTGATTGGCTGCTCTTTTTCTCACCTCTTGCTTCTTTTCTTTGTCAACAGAGCTTTGGTACTCCTTAACCAGGGCCATAATTGTTGGGTTGCAGGTGATGTCCTTAGTATCTGAACTAAGCCCAAATGTTGAACAGAACTTTTTGTTTTGCAATAACTCCTCCATAAATAAAGTCAGATCTGCAGGTACAAAATGGACCATTTTCATTGCTGAATCTCTTATCAATTGAGTTATGCCAGCCCTGGTAAGTCTTTGCTTCCTTTCAGCCATGTCCTTGTAAGGAATCTGAGGCAATGGGGGATTTTGAGTACCTTTGTCACATGTTTTCGGACCATGTTCTTCGCCAGATGAGTCCAAAACACCCACTGACTGTACTGGTGTGGTCTCCAGCAGACTCTCATCTTCATCATAATCATCTGCGAGTGCTTCTCCCTCAGAAGTATGCATTGTGGTGTCATCCTGACATTGTCTTTCACAAATTTCCTTTACAAAAATAAAATAATCGATTAGAAACAGTAAGTGATAGGTGAGTAGTAGCAACACTGTCATCGAGAGTGCTAACAAATGGTCATTTGATATTTGAACTGAAAACAAAACAATTCTTATCACACAATTGTCTTTTGTTCACATTGAAAGAAATGAATGGACAAGAGGTAACATTCCCGTATAAGTTTGATGTGACTTCAAACATGTATAACCCATGTCATCCATGTATAATATAATTTCTCTTCACTGTGTTGATGGTTTGCATGTGAAGTCACGGCGGCCATGTTGGGGGACAGGAACAATGACATTTTTGTCCTCTGGGAGTTACCTTCCCTTGCTATGCAAACTTTGTGAACAAATTTTATTTTGTTTTGTCCACCAACATGGCAGCTATGCAAACCATGTATACACCAAAGGAGGCCAATGAGATAAGAAAGAAAATACATACTAAAATCAGGGAATTCTACTCAACGGCAAATTTACCAACAACAAATTGGTCTTTATGTACAATCACTAAGATCACAAAAAAATTGCTACATGTGGACGAGTTATACACTGTAGTTATTTATATTAGTCAGGATGGAGAAAAATTCATGTACACAAAATGACAATATTGGAGAGATTTCAGCCTAATTCCTGTAAGAAAAAAATCCTCGAGAAGGGAGAGACTAACATGTATTCAATAGTGTATTCTAAGTTATACGGTAACAAGCGAATATTTTAAGGACAAATCATGTGCCGATGAAACTTCAAGTTCAAGAATTCCCACATAAACATTGCATGAATAAACATCGCCAGATTTGCAAGACATCTTGTAAGCTTAAGAAAAACAACAGTAGCAAATAGTAAAGGTATAACATGCGTTGATTGAGAATTTCCGAAGCAACAACAGTGTGAACACAGCCGGATTTGGAATACACTTCGTCAGCTAAAGATAAACAACAGTATGAACATGCTTTCATTGAGTATTTCAGAATCGACAACATGTAACACCTTACCTCAAGCTTTTGACACTTAGCTTCGACTTCTAGCCTTGAACGGCAAGAGATGCAAACTTTTCTTTTCCTCCCCTTGCTCTTGGTATCTTCTGCGTTAAGACTGAAGAAATTTGTTTCTTCCCTGGTGCAGATGCGTAATTGTTGACTAGTCACTTTGCCATGCTTCCAATCATCGTGCCACGGACAACAACAAACTGCTTGAAAGGGCATCACGACCGATACCGACACACCGAAGCTCGATATAAGGAAAAACTTAAATTTTGGAGTACTATATACAAACTTATTAAAATTTATCTACAATCTATATACAATTTTTGAGCATCCACGCGGATATAAAACAGTAAATTTTGGAAATCAAAGCGAGTAAAGATGGCTGCCGTGAAGACTCTGTGAGCGCGTGGGGTATGAAACATGAGACGCAACGCTTGAACCCTCGTAACTTCTTTCGCGCACATACGAATGCCACGATAAATGACGAGACAATAGATCGGAACAGAACTTCGCCGAAAACAAAGGTTTCGTGGTTGCAATCGGCAAAATTCGTAGAAAATGCGACAACAAAAGGTTTTTAGCCAATCATATCGCTCCATTTTAATTGATTAAGCCAATTACGAGCTGTTTGCTTAATCCATTCCTCGCATTCCTGTGCCGGTTTCTCTTTCCGTCTTGCCCGAAGCGTTACTTAAACTGACTTCAATCTAAGCAAAGCTAAAGCAAACAACAGCTGTAGCAAACTATCGGCCAGCGAGCCACATGAGGGTAAACTCGACATCTGCCAGTGAGCCAACTTTGTCACCGCCAGCGAGCAAAAAGGCAATCAAAGCAACTGAGATTTAACTTAACTTAATCAACTTCAAAGCAAACCTAACGTTTCAAGCGACGAGCGAGCAAGCCACATTCTGGGAATTCAACAGCCAAAAAATTACTGGTTTGATTGTGAATTTGTACTGAAATACTATTCTAATTGACCTATTCTTTGTACTAATTGACCTATTCTTTGAAAAACGTGCCCCGCACGGGTCAATAAATTCGCTTTGAAATGGACTCGTAGTTCCTTCAAATCACTTACGCGTCTCTCGTCTCGCATTTATAATTATATGCGTTTCTTTCTAAGGTGTAAACAAAGACTTTTCTGAATAAATTTTTCATTTAGGAATGCTTTCTGTGTATTTTTCTTTCTATTTTCATTGAGAAAACGTGACAACTGTGTAATCTTGCGTAAACAAACATGGTATCGAGACGGATCAAATTTCACTCATGTGATGCGCAGATCAAATTTAATCGAAATTTCGGAAATTTTTACCTGCAAGTTTGTTTTTTGAAAAATTTTTAATTGGCAACTGGTGTAGTTTATTCGATTATTAGTAATTTAACTATCTTAGACCAAAGGGGTGTTGTTTTTTTTTATTTTTTTTGCACTGTAAGTTGTGTATTTTTACTGCACATGGGGTAGGAAATAACCACTTTGCCAGTTTTGCTGAATTTTGGAAAACCTCTGGAAACGGCTGGTGCATGATGGGGTAATACCATTAACATCGGACTGGCCCATGCATCCCAAAGCAAACAGTTCGTGCATGTCCTTTGCCAACTGTTCGAATACGAAAAACATAAAACATAATATAATTGAGATATTTTGTTACTGTTTATGCTCACATGTTAAAAGATTTCACTAAACTAAACAACAAGCCATGGAACGAAATGCATGTAAGTTTCTGTGTAAAGCCTCAAAGAACGTTTTTATCAGAGTGATAAAAATCTGCGAGTCAGCGAGCCATGCGAGCCAAGGTGTGAGCCATGCGAGCCGTGCGAGCCGTGCGAGCCATGCGAGCCATGCGAGTCACGCGAGTCATGCAAGCCACAGTATAAATGTTAGGAATTTTTATTTGTTGTATTTACATTCACATAAGAACAAGAACAAGAGCATCGGAACAAGATGAATAACATCGCAATATTTAATTCTTACAGTGGGACAACGCAAACCATCATATTTCAGTTTTTTTGTTAATTGACACGTCAGGACTGATTGTCAGTGCCATTCCAATCTGAGGTATGATAAATGAGTACTCAAAGATGAGCGAAGTCAATATTGTCGCACTAAATCTAATTTGAAAAGAAGCAGCGTAACAGAAGCATTTGCCGTCAGCTGGTGGGTCGAATGTTATCTCGAAACCAGCCTCTGCCACTCTAGTGGCGAGTTTTGAAGAAAGACTTGTCTAAGGGAAAGGGCAACCACATGCAGCAGTCAGCCAACCGACATAGTTCTGATAACTCTCATTTACTAAAGACCAAACCTGTTAAAATGGCGCGATTTACTCACCATTCTTGACGCCAACACACGGAGATCGAAGTGCTGTTCTTTTTTTTTTTTTTTTTTTTTGTTGTTGTTGAATGAAGTTCCACGTCGATATCAATGAATGACATGTATCAATAGAAACCTATTCGAGTAGCAGTGCAGCCGTATGTTTTTATCGGATTTTTTTTTCTGAAGTCTTGAACCTTTTCCGTATTGTTTTTATTTTTTTGCGCATCTTGGGCGATTTTGAATAGGCAAAATTCTCTCTAAAATTATAACAAAAACGAAAAAAAACAAAGAAAAAGATTCGTCCAAAATTTTCTCACGCGAATGAAAATAAAACAAATAAAAATTCTTAACATTTGCACTGTGGCTCGCATGACTCGCGTGACTCGCATGGCTTGCACGGTGGCTCGCATGGCTCGCTGGCTCGCAGATTTCGCAGACTCTTTTTATCAATGACATGTCCAATCCTGTTGTTCATTGTCCAAGCACGACATAACATTGAAATTGTTACTGTTCACAGCTTAAAAAGATAAAAAGTTATTGTTGGGTTCATTTTTGTTCCATATTCTTTTGTTGAAACCGTAATATAGCGATAATTTAAAACCAAAAATCTCTTTCCATTTTGGCAATTATCCGCTGTCAATCGAAATATTCACATAACAATTCAATACATTTCAAATTGTCTTCAATACTTCACTAGAAAAAAATGCCGTGCCCAAAACATGACTCTGTATCTTCAAATGACCAATTACTATTTCTTTTCAATGCCTGCTCTTTGGCACTTAGCGAGAGCTATATCTAGTTTTATTTTTATTACACTTACACCTGCACTACACTTGTGTTTGTGGGATGGCAAACCTTTGCAAATTATAATATATAAATAAATAACTAGATATCATCTTAAAGTGATGAGACACAAAGAATATAGAGGAAACAAAGGGTGTTGGAGTAAACTCAACTTTACTTATGTTTAAGTTGACAAAAAAGAAAAAGAAGGAAAGAAAGAAAACAACAACAACAACAAACATACCTGTAGATGGCCTGAATAAACTTTATTATCATGTCACTCAAGGGCACCTATGCTATTAATTTTATTAAGTTTTTAAGGTGGGGCTTTACTTGAAAAAAGCACACTTTGTATAGCCTGTAACAATCACAGTTTTAATCCAAACCATAACAAACTATATATAACTGGAGCTTATAATCCAAAGATTCTGAAAACGAATGTTTTTTGCACTGTCAGCAAAAGTAGCCTGATACCAGGCTGTCAAAGGCACCACCCACAGTGCAAAACCCTTGGGTACTTGAGAAAAGATTTCTCTTTGCGACTTCACAGACAAATAAACTTTTTGTGTTATTTCAAAGAATAGCACCTAATTGTTGATATGAAGGAAGGATTTTGCTAAATTGTAAAATCGCATGCCAAAAGAGCCATCTCAAGTTAAACCATCAAAATGTGGGGGATTTTTCATTGAGCATTTTTTCCCCAGCTAGCCCTTGGCAAATTCCCTCATTCATATCAATTCACTTAATGAGCACTAACTCTCCTGAAAATTTCAGGTCAATAGCTTAAATCCTTCTTGAAATATCTTTTCTTAAAGGCAAAAATCGCTCGTTTTGAGAAAACAGACTTAAAGGTTACAACAAATTATATATTATGATTGTTCAGGGAAAATGATATCAGTGGGTAGAAAACTATCCAGATTTAGTTCTCAGAGGCTTAAGGGAGCCTCAGAATCCTCCAGGGTCATAGGTTGGTCCATAAATTTGAAGAACGGCTTCTTCTCTTCTGGTCCGCACAAGTTGGAGTCCCTGGCGGCGCTTTTTCTCCATGTCTGTAGCTTGAGCATTTGCTTTCCTCAACCGCTTGTTGTTCTTTAGTCTAAATGAGTGAGTTGTGTGACTCCCACCAGGAATGGATAGTTTATCCATTGTTTCATTCCTACAGTCTACTCCTTTGTGGAAGTGGCAGATGGCCAAAGCAGCAGCATAATGGGGGACTTTAGCACCACGATGCTTATGCTTGGGGCAACGCACCCAAGCCGTACCATTAATACACTCGTTTGGGTTTTGGGTGGTCCCCCGAATGCATCTTTCAAGTAACTTTGTGTCACTGAGTGTCATAAATGTTGGCCTGAGAAGTTCTAGAAATACCTCAGGCGAACAGTCATCATCTTTGTAAGTTTTTGTCCCTGTTGTGGCATCCTGCTGCCACTTGCACCATGAGGTTTCTCCAAGAGGACAGAACCGGTGCTGTTTGGCAGGAACTTGAGCTTTCACGCTGTGGTTCAGAATTGCTATAATGTTCTTCTTCATAGTATAAATGTATACATCAACTTCTCTGTCAGTTGGATTCGACTTCTTTGTAGTATTCTGACGTATTGCCAGACCATAATATTTTTGTAATTTTTAATTTTTGTTTCAGTGAGCGTGCCATGCCCCCCTATGGGTTTGCCATCCTCCAGCTTTCCTTTTGTCCTTGCTTTCAAGTTTAAAAGGTGTTTGCCCATTCTCTTCTGTACGTGGCCAACACAATCCAACTTGATCACTTTGCATTCATCATACACATTTCCAACAGTGTTAAATGCTTTGCTGTCCCCATCTGAGACCATCCATTTGTAACGCATGTTGTGCAGTTAAATTGATCTCCTCCAAAGAATAGAAGCTCCCTCAGCTTTCATGGCTGGTGAACTACCATTGAAATTAATATCACACTCACCGGAGGCCAAATGTTCTCTTTTCCATTCCTGAAATCGCTCATCATCCCCTTCACACTGGGACTGTTTGAGGGAACATTTTTGGCAAGCTTTAGACAAAACAGAGTAGTCCAAAACCTCACCACCGTCTACTGAAATAGCAAAGACTACCCCTGTTAAGGAGGTAAAACCCCGCTTGGCCCAGGTGCCATCAAAGCTTACAGGTACATCCAAAGTGTCGTCCTTGTCAAGGTCTGGATTCTCATCAAGAACGATGTTTCGCAGCCTTTGACCTGCCTGTGTGAGCTTTTCCTTTGTGTTATCTTCTACAACCTCTAAGATGCTGTCTACTTGTTTTTGGTAGGCACTCGTTGACATACAGGGCATGTTCATGATTCCACAAAAGGATGCAAGCCCTTCACAACCCATTCCGGATTCCAGGGAGTGATAAACAGCTGTTTTGTTTACATCGAGGGACTTTCCCCTTTTTGTAATGTTAGCTGATGTCTGGAATGAAATGCTTTTATCACAAGCACTACAAGTAACAGTTAGGTCAGACTTTAAGCCAGCCCGACCACTTTCATTTTCTTGAAGAATGATGTTTGCTGAAGAAAGAAAAAAGAGAAATATGTAGTATGAGACACTACTCTTTTTGTAATTTCTAAAGATCTAGAGTGAAATCTGACAGATGCCATAATTCGGAAACAAAATCCATGTAGAAATAGAATTGACTACATTTATGCACAGAGAAAAACATCAAAACCTCAAAATCACTAAAAAAGGTTTTATATCAACTGAAGTTCCCTTGCTCCTCAGCTTGAAACACAATATAAAGGTTTGATAAAATCTGTCAAACTTATTTCTCACCTTCTTCACATTCATGTGCCTCAGAGAGCACTGAAGACAGACTTTCCAAGTTAATTGGTCTGTAACCAGTTGCTTCGCATTGGTCAGTTGATTCGTCATCCAAACGTTTTGAAGATTCGTCTGGTGAATGATAGAGCTTCATTTTCTTTGCTGATGAACTGAGTGGTTGAGCACATTCAGAGTCTGACACGGCTGGTTCCTCATGAGAGGTGCTCGGTTTTTCTCGATCGATTATTGCTTCTGCTAACAGAGTGTTTTCACCAAGTTTTCCCTTCCTTTTCGATCCGCCAAATCCTTTACCTTTTCGTTTAGGCCTGTAGCTGCTTCTCTGCTTTTTTCCAGCCATTGAATAATATATATTTCGACCATTTCTCGGCACACTAATTTCACAAAGCGATCTCAACCTTCGGTTTACAGTAAATCTATCCCAGACTGCAATTCTTGGCCATTCCTCAAAATCTAGCGTCATGTATGTGTCACTAAGTATCACATGCGTGTTTCGACAGGAAAAGACGCAGAAAAAACCAGTAAACTGCCACGAAAATCAAGAATGCTGTCGACGTTGCCATGGTAACGTGAACCCAGATTTGAAGCGCTTGTAAACAAACCATTTATTTACAGGGAAATACCCAAAAAATCGAACAAAAACACTTTCCAATGGTTATTTAAATAGTTAAAGTCGCCGATTTTAAGGAAAAACTAAAAACGAATTTTTTAGCAAAATTCAGGTGAAGCCCCACTAATTTTATTAAGTTAATGTTAAGTTAACAAAAAAGAAAAAGGAAGAGAGAAAAAAACAGCAACAAACATACCAGTAGATGGCCTGAATAAACTTTATTATCACGTCACCAAAAATGCAGAAATTTTTTATAAAATGAAATTCAGTCTCCTGGCTGTTATAATTAAGTACAGAGAGAGGCAATTGTCTCTTCATTTTCTCTAAATAGAAGCTTGTAGAAAGTTTTTCTTCCTTTTTTTATTTGCTGGTAACACATTTAAATCACACCCTTTTTTTACTCGACACCTGCACTACACTTTTGTGATGGGAAACCTTTGCAAATTGTAATATATAAATAAATAACTAGATATCATCTTAAAGTGATGAGACACATAGAATATAAAGGAAACAAAGGGTTTGGGGCATAAACTCAACTTTACTTATGTTTTATTAAAAAAGACAAAGAAAAAAAAAAACAACAAACATTCTGGTAGACGGCCTGAATAAACTTCATTATCACGTAACTCAAAGTCACCCATGCTATCAATTTTTCAAACTCTCAGAATGTAGTACATTAGATAAGTACCACAGTCTCACATTCATTCACACACAGCAACAAAGATACAAAATAATCAAGGCTTTGCATTTCCTAATAAAATGAATACATTGGTGTCTTTTTACCTCTGTCATGCCTTCAATAAAAAAAATGTTACCCCTTACCCTGTTTTGGTGATTAAAGGGATTATTAAGTTCAGAAAGGTGCAATTATCTCTTCATTTTCTCTTAATGTCCAAAAGCTTGTGGATAGTTTTTCTTCCTTTTTTCTTTGCTGGCAATTCCCCACAAATGTGGGGGATAGTGGCAGCATATTCAAAAGCCATATGCTTTACATCAGGAGTGACAGTCATGTCATGTATGCTGTCCCTGAGGTAGAAGTTGCCCCTTATAACTTGTTCTCCTCTTTAAGCAGTGGACTGATAGTAATCAGTGTAGTAGTTGTCTAGTTTGTCAACTCCTTCTGATGTGACCTTAAGAAGATAGAAGTCATACATTTGGTCGTCATCTGCAGCAATGGCCACAGTGCTCCCTTCCCAGCAAGGTCAGCAATGTGTGATGTAGTGTCATTGCAAACGATGGGTGCTTCAGCTGCTTGCTTTGTAGTTGCTACAGAGCAATCTCTACAGATAGAGACTTTTTTCCAGTCATCTGGCCAAGCCTTGTTCACACAGTTTTGTTCATCCTCAAGAATGCAACTAACATAGTAGCAGGATCAATTCCTCACCATTAGCTTTTCTTGCTTGCCTAAAGACTTAACACAGTACCACTTTCCAATCCTTTTAGCTTCCTTGAATTCCCTTCTATCCCTTTTCCTGTTAGCAGCGCCTTCACCTACCGCAGGAATGTAAAAGAAGACATGGCGCTTGAGTTGAACAGAAGTTGTTCTTGCCATGAAGCTTGAGGCAGCAGGCTGGGAGAAGTTCAACACCAAGTACTGATGTATACTCTCGGCTGAATTGATCATAGCTGTTCTGCGTGGGACTGCCTGACTAACCTTTTGTTTTACGCGTGAGCCAGCAGCATCCTGTTCTCCTTTAGCATGTGAAGTTTCCAAAAAATTGCACACAATGGTATATCCAAAGTTAGCTAGGGAGCAAGAGAGATCACTAACGCAATGTCGTGACTTGTATTGGGCCACACAACTGTCGCCGAACTCATGCATCAGCCAACATAATTGATCATTCCAAGTAGTTGTGAATCAGCTCTTGTACCTTGTGGACACTGACGTGATCTTTGATTGTGTCATCGGAGATGACAAACACATGCTCTTTGATGAGGTGTGGTTCCTTTCTGTACTTGTCACTTCATCTATGACTTGTATCACGTGGCAGTGAAGGATTGTCGCGTGCTGATACCTAAGCAACATCAAAGTACTCTGACTGGATCTCTTGTTGCTTCCTGCATGCATACCCCTCAGAGTAGCTATGCACACATACCATATGAAAAGTAGTCCAGCAGGTTGTCTAGCCAATCACGTTGCCATCTTGCCATGAATGAATGACTTGGATGGGTTACTTGGAGCTCCTCAAAGTCCTTAAAAAGAACGAGGGCAGCTCCTTTTTCTCTTGGCCATTTGAGAGCATATTTTTCCATTGACATTTATTTGTAACAGGACCAGAGCACATCCTTCAGCAGAAGTCTGCTCTGAAAGAAGTGTTAATGTGTCGACCCCATCAGTCGCATTGTTTTTTTTTTTAAACAGTTAATATTATGATAAGTGTTTCCTTTTTGTTTTGGGCAGAGAGTCTTTTCAGTTGCTTTTGTTGAAGACTTCAGGACAGGGTATTCATTGTCATGAGTTTCCTCGCCAATTCCCTTGGGAAACTTCATTCAAGCATCAATTACAATTTTTGTTTCAACATGTTCTAAGTAGAGACATAATCTTCTATCTCTCTCCTTAGCTTGGCTCACAAAAAATAATTTAGGCTTTCAAATTTCCTTTGCTTGATTTTCACATCAGGATAAAGTAAATGAAATTCAAGATACGCTTCTGTCTACATCTTTTCCAGCACATGCTTTGCATGATGGACATACCGCTGCTTACTAATTTGCTTTTTCGCAACATCTTGTCTCCAGTAGGTTGGCTCGCTTTGTTTGCTGAGTAGTTGAATATGTCCTTGCTACTTTCTTCTAAAATTACATCTTGGCAAACTTTCCTTTTGGCATACAGCCTGCTTGTGGTGTTGCCCTTAACCCTTTCCTGTCCAAGGGTGCCACATACTGGGAACCCCCCCTCCTGTCCAAGGGAAATTGACCTTACTAAGCCAAACTAACATCATTCCACGTTTTATTTAATATCTCGTAAACTAGGGATTTCTAGCGAAGACATTACAGAAAAACATTGCTCTGAAGGTAATGGGCTTTTGATGATATACAAATCTTGACCTTTCCGGAAAACGCTGCTGAACTACTCAGCTACAAATTAGAACAGAACAAAGACTTGAATATTGACTTCATGTTGTCTTTGTGATTAACAACTGCAAAAGCAAGAAACAACTTAATTCCACTAATAATGCTCATTCTACTCTCCAAAAGAGAAAAACTACGGACTAAATGCATGTTGCATGTTATTTTTAAGATTTTCAAAGGCAAGACATTTTCTTAAATGACAGAAATTAGCAAAGTGCAATTTCAAACTTCGCACCACTGTTCAAGCAAGATCCTCTGCGGTATGATTACGAAAGCAGTCTAAGCAAATGTGTTTGCCGCAAAGTTCGCAAGCCATTCAACACCAAGTAGTTTTCTTCTGCTTTAGGCAATGCTTGCAGCGTCGTTTGGTGTAGGAAATTGGCCAGTGCCCGCCTTCAATTCGCCCAGAACTCACTGACAATCTTCGTGATGAAAAATCGCCGATCAAATATCGGACCAATTTCAGCCGAAAAGCGAGCTGAGTTCTGTTTATGATTCTGAGATAATCTCTCCAAAATGTGGGCATTGACGATAGAAACATCCACGACAGCGCCACCATTTCTTTGATTTTCTTCCCGTCATGTAGTATCCCCGAAGTTGATAATTAAGATCAACACCGTCCATGTTGTTGTTATAAGATTTAACAACGGGAACGCTTGGCACTCGTCTTTCCACACGGTCAGGATCACCTTCTCTGTTCCCAGGAATAGCGATTCTCCTTGTCAAAGACGTTTCACTAGTTGCGTAGTTGGCGCAATCTCCCGTGGAATGCCTTGCCGATTTGAATGGACAGTTCCAAAAACATAAATTTGGTCGCTCAGCATAAGAAAAGAAGTTGTCAATAAAGGCATGGCGGTTTGTGCCAACCACAGGCCAAGTTAAGGCGTGGACAACACGGTATCCAAGTCCTTGTTTGGGATTTGCATGTCTCTCCTTCCCTGTGTAAACTCTCTGGTTACAAACATAGCCATTCGAAGTGTCAGCACATTCCCAAACTTTAATGCCTCTTTTTACTGGCTTTAGCGGCATGTACTGTTTTATTCTGACTACTTTTAAAGGGAATCATCGCCTCGTTGACGGAAAGATTTTTGTTGTTTTATTTTCATTTATTTATTTTATTTAATTCAATATTTATCCAGGGGCATCCAATTTAGCAGAGCTAGTTTAAATGGAGCCCTGACACAGCACAAGACAAAACACAAAACATTGAAACAAAAAAAAAGCAAATAAAAAACTAGACAAATAATTAAATTATATATGCAGCATGTACCGTTGTTGGGCCATGTTGGCCCGTATTTGCTTGGTATCGATGAAACAACAGAATCAAATAGCGGCCCCACTTTTGTCATGGTTGGCATCACCATGTGGTAATTCTCTTTTCTTGTTGTTCACATGAAGATAGTGAGAAACCCTCTTAAAACGATTTCTTGAAAATACCTTTTAGATCCTCGGAATGCCAAGGAGAGGATTCTTCGTCCAGTATGAATGGACTTCTGGCAGTTGTTTGATTTGAAACATTATGTTAACTGCGAAGAATGCACGGATTTCATCCGCGTGCATCTCATTCCATCATTTGCCGAGCATAGCAGTTGGTTTCTTCAGCAATTCTGTTGAAATTCTCTTCTTTAAACATCACTTTAAAGACATCAAGGGCAGATTTGCTGGTGACATCGGTGACTGGACCAGTATTTTCAACAAAGGAATTCACTACGACTGGGTCAAAATTTGCGTTCCACTCCACAAAGCTCTCTTCTTCAGTTTCCGAGTCGGTAAGCTCAAGATTCGAAAGGTCTTCAGTATTTACAGTTGACACAGATATATGTGACTCACTATCTGAGTTATTTCTGCTGGATTCGAGTGGTTGACCGAATCCCAAAAACTCTTCTTCCTTGCTATCCGAATCAAAGAGCGCCGCCATTTTGAAGGAATTGCGCTCACTTTCAACTTACGATATCATCAAAAATTTGTATGAACCCTACCCCTGAATGTAGACTCAAATGAAAGTAAAATTGTATTCCTATTGGTTGAAATACAAAAGAGACCTGGAACAGCAAAGGAAGAACGTTTTTAATTGGTTGAAAAGCAGTGAGGTAAACGTGCCATATGGCACTCTTGGGCTTTTGAGGGGTGGTACAGGGGAGTGCCATATGGCACTCTTGGGCTGGAAAGGGTTAAGGATACTTTCCTGATCCATTATCACTTTACTTAGGCTTATTTAATTAAAATAAACATATTTTCTTAAGGACTTTCTTGCCCTTGTTTTTTTTTTGGTCTTTTCTCCAAATGCAAGTGAAGTAAAGGCTTTCTGAGCTACTCTGTTCTCATTTTATCCCTAGCGCTTTACTACTTTCAACTTTCAACCCCTCGGAGGTGTCAGATTTCTGTTCGTCCAGGGTTTTAATTAATTCCTGGCCTTTTCAGTTGCATGCTTTTTGGACATGCAATTCTTGAAGCCATTGCCCACAATTGGAATCAATGCCGCTTCTGGCGCTGGTTTTTGTGTGCCATTAGTTTTCTTTGGCAGTATTTACAGACTCTTTCCCTTGTTTGTTTCTTTATCTTCTCCCTTTTTTTCTTCAGCTCTGTCCATGCTATGTCTCTTTGTTTTTTTCACCCTCTTTTTTTTTTTGCCAAAGTTGTACAGAAAATACACTGTATGGGAATAGAAAAGCCTTCTATAAGGGATTCTAAATTGTCCAAAATATAAAATTAATTTAACATAGTGGTAAATGAAATGAATCTACCATAAGAATGGTGTTTAATTTTGAATAAAGAAAGGTTTAACTTCCCGATAAATATCAGTCAAATATAAGGAATGCGGCTGTACTCTCACTGCAGGGCCATGAATCATGGAAAATGGCCTGCACTTGTAATGATTTGTCTTCTAGAATGTCTTTATTTGGTCGCTGAAAGTTGTAGCTTCCTGCCAGGAATGTTTTGGCGAAGGCTTCCATCGCTGTATCCACTTTGTTGTCTGTATGTGTGGGCAAGGTTTGCCTGAAAATATGTGTTGGATGGTGCTCTTTCTGAAATGTAGATGTCATGCCCTGCTCCAAGTGTAAGCCCATTAAACACACATCTGACTATAATTTTGTCAGTTTGCAAGAGAGACCAAAGAGCTGCCTTTATTGTGTAATTGATGAATGAGACATGTCTCAGCCTGGAGTACAGAAGTCTTTTTCTGGATAATAAAATGGAAAATAAATAGTTCTTTTATTTTGTGTAGTTAGCTCTGCTTGCTACATTGCAGCATGCACTACTGGGCTTTCAGTGGTGTAAGAAATATTGTAACTGTTATATTTCATTCTTGTAACATGTATTGCATGAGCAAATCAGTTTCTCATTAAAATTAAATCTACTAGTTGATAAATGTTTCAACAGTAGTATTGAGACTAGTTTTGGGAGTGCATGGCATAAGTTTCATGTCCTCTTCACTTCTGCAGGGAACACAATGTTTGATGTGGGTCCCTGTGGTGCAGGTATCTGAGAAACATCCATTGCCTGATTTAACTTTGAGGCAAAAACTTGAAGATATATATGAGCAAGAAGACCCCCCAAGTAAACGTTCATAGGGTTCTCAATATGCAATGCAACAACGTAAATCAGGTACCAAATCAATGCTCACACCAAATGTGACCTATGTGTAGTATGGAGGCAGTGGTAAAGTGATTTGGAGAGTCCCTCTTGGTAACGAATAGCTGTGGGCTCTCTTAAAATGTTTAAAGACTAGCAGTAATCAAAGATTAAATTTAATTTCTGAAGTTTTGCATTGTTGAAGCAGACACTCTATTTTAGGTGGCTGGTAAAGTTATTGTAAGTTATATTATTGACAAGAGCAGAACATAGTGAACGAAAGTCTACAATAAAATACATTCTTTATTTGCTCTGTGTTTGCAAGTCATAATTATAATTATTTTCTAAACTGCGTACCAAAAATAACTTATTTATGCTCTAAACTCTGTAATCAAACATCAAACACAAGCAAATACACAATAATGAATTTATTGTTGTATTGGAGAAATAGGTCGAGCAGTGCCATCAAATACGAACCGCCTAACGACCTTTACAAAAAACCAAATAGAAGAAAAAACACAAAAAGAATATAATGTAAACAAGCTGTAACAAAAACTGCTTAAATCACACGCCAATATGCAAAGGAACGATAAGACGCAACTCAACTTTATCGTGAACATAGCCATCTTTAGCTGAATCAGACTTCCACCTCCCGTGAACTTTAAAAAGCCTGTCCGGGAGATCCAGATTAGCCACGGAAGTAGCCCCTCCGGACCTAAAGCTGTGATTGCTAAACTTATGGGGGTCTAAGCCGATGGCTTCTAGCTTCTCCTTCAGAATTTCCCCCGCTCTGCTGGCGGTGAGAGGCTTAGAGGACAAAACATTGGTCTTCAAATTCTTGTCACATTGTAAGGATCTGAAAATATAACTGTGAGAAGATGACGGAATCCTGGCAGCTTCCAAGTACTTTATGAGATATAAATAAGGACAAATAACATTCCCAGTCTTAGCGATATAGACCAAGGAACCCTCTCTATACCTGTCAGTCTTGCTGACTTCAACGAGAATCCTATGATAACGATCTTCGGTTACAATATTAGGTCTCCTAATGCTAAGAAGCTCTGAAATGCGGAAAAACCCAGCATAAGCAAGTAAACACATACAGACAAACCTGATGTCAAGTAAGTTACTACTTTCCCCATATTGCCGGTAAATTAGACCAAGGATCTCCGGGGTAATGGGCTCTGCTTTACTAACAGGTTTGCAAGGAACGCGACGTGAAGCCTCAACAATAGACTTAACAATAAAACCGTCACATGGATTACGATTATCAAAACCAGCTAATTTGTGCACCCAGTTAATAGCGTAGAAGACGTTTTGAATAGTGGAGCTACCTAAAGAACTCTCAAGTAAATAATGCAAATACAACGAAACTGTAACTGAAGTAGCTGGGAGAAAAGAAAATTCCCCAGAGCTAAGCAGACACCACGCCTTAAATTTACAAAATGATTGACGATAATTGATAACAGTGTTATCAGCTCTAGAATTAAAGACAGTGAGCCAAAACTTCTCACACAGTTAAACGCCATACGTCTGGCTGGCAGCTGCTTTAACATCTGAAGCAAAATTAGAAAAAATAAGAGAGTAAGAAAAATTAAAAAACATGTAACATAATAACAGAAACATAATATTGGGTCCAAGTGGTCCCACAAGCAGCAAAAAAAAAAAAAAAAAAAAAAAAAAAAAAATTGCCAACAAAAAAAGGCCCAAGTGGCAAAATAAGGTTGGGTCCAAGTGGTCCCACAAGCAGCAAAAACATTGCCAAACAAAAAGGCCCAAGTGGCAAAATAAGGTTGGGTCCAAGTGGTCCCAGCGTTATGAAAAAAGACCAAGTGGTCAACGAAAAATAGGGGGATCCAAGTGCATCCCACAACACTAAAAGCCATGTGGAATGAGCATAACAAATTCTACAAAATAAGGCCTCTCTAGGAAAACCTCAAAAACAGAACCCCTGAACAGAAATTTTGTGATCCAAAGAGGGCATTCTTATAATTACCCAAAACGAAAACATCGGTACCCATAGGGATCTCAAAAAAATCAGAGAAAATGGGAGACATGCCCTCATCTGTAAAAATCAGTGGCCAAAATGGAGCGGAAGGCCAATGTGGAACAACAAGTGTAGCACAACCGCCAAGTGCGACAATGTGATTGATGACCCGGGGAATGAGAAAAATAGGTGGAACAAGCCAATTATTTTCCCCCGCCCAAGAAACAGAAAAGGCATCAACCGCCTCTGTTCCAGGGCACCAAAACCTGCTGTTGAAGCGGGGTAACTGGGTATTTTCGTGATTTGCAAAACGTTCTACTGAGTGAGGACCCCATTTCTCCTCAGCTAAAAGGAAATAGTCCCTGTTTACCCGCTAATCATCATAATCCACCATTCTACTAAGAAAATCAGCTCTGTCATTAGCCGATCTCGGGATCCATTCAACTTCCAATGTGATGCAATTTTGCAAGCACATACTAAAAATGCGCAAAGCTAGATGTTGCAAATCTTCCGTCATGCTACCCACTTCGACAATTCTAGAAACACTCTGATTATCAGTATACCACTTGATAGTGTGCCCTTTGACTAAGGGCAAAAAAGATTCTAAACCGAGTGAAACAGCCTTTAACTCCCTGTAAGAAGAGCTCTTCTGAGCTTCCTTGACGCTCCACGTCTCGTGGGCAAAGGTGTTATGAAAATCTAAGGCGTAACTGGCACAACCCGTAGAACTTGCATCTGAATAACATACACGGGTATATTGAGGCTTTACAGACAGAAGGCACCTGCTGTTAAGGAAAGGAATATTCTCTTTCTAAAAAACTAAGTTCGTTAAGAGTTGAACCCGACAAAGAAATCTTCCCATCCCACGTAGGACTTCTCAAAATATCAAAATGGGAATACCTTGTCATGATACGAGTAATATTACCAAAAACGAAAACTCATTGAGATAATCTTACCAACAAACTGGGCCAATTTCCTAGCGGTACTGAAAGGATACTGGGAACGAATTGAATCAATTACTAGTACAACACTGAGAATTCTTTCGGAAGGTATAGTGATGGTATGAATGGATAAATCAATACAATAACCCAACCACACTAAGCAAGAAGTTGGCTGCCAAATGGATTTACTGTCATTGTGAAGGAAACCGGAGAGCTGAAGCGAAGTCCTAACAAATGCTGAAGCAGCTTCACAACAAGCAAAATCACGGGCAGAACCGAGCCCATCGTCAAGATAAACTGTAGTTCTTATAGCGTGACTTCTCCAATACCTAACAAGAACACGGGTAACCTTAGTAAAAATGTATGGGGCAGAAGATAACCCAAAAGGGAGAACCGTAAACACAAAAAACTTCCTTACCCCATTAACAACCCAGGAAAAACCTAAGAAAGTTTGATGTTCATGCAAAATATCAATATGGTGGTAGCCAGATTTAAGATCAAATTTAAACATGAAATGATCGAAAGGAAGATAAACAGAGGCATTTCTAATGTACTCAAATTTAAATTCTCCTTCCAGATGTGTTTATTCACATGTCTGAGGTCAGGATTAACCTCTTTTTACTGCAACTCTGTATGGAAACAGACAAAGGGTTCACAACATGAGGAGGGGTAGATACCTGAACAACTGAACCTGACAGAAGAAGCTCCTGAATAGCCTCTAAAACGAAATCAGAGTGCGCAAGGGCTGAATGGTTATTGTCAAAAAATGCAATCTGGGGAACTGTAATAAAAGGAATGGTATAACCCTTGTCAATGACCTGGAGAATGAAATCATTTGCGCCTAAAGTATGCAACCAAAAACTAAAATTAGATCTGAGCCTACCCTTGACTGCTTGAACACTAGTAGGTGAATTCTCAAATTCATAACACTCTTCAATAACAGAACACACGTCTGAAATACCTTCCAGAGTATCATTAACCGCGTTATGAACAGAAATCGCATCACTGCTGCCCAGAAGAGGCACTCTCTTTGCTTTGATAACTTTGCCGTTGTTTGTAGGTCGATCCGGCGCCGGCTGTAAAGTATGCGTTTGGGCAGTTTGCTCGCCAATGGCCTGTCTTTCCGCAGGCGAAGCAGATGTCGTAACGAGATTTATCGAAGGCGATCTTTGACGCTTGAGGACGAAAATTGTTGAAATTTCGCGGAGTAATGGAAGAAACAGTAGAAGAAAAGCCAGATGAGGGCCCCGGGCGCTGAACAACCTATAAAAAATGAAGGAAAAAAGGCTGAAACTAAGTGACGATCGATTGAAGGCACTGAAAAGACCTAAAGTGAGAGCAGAACATGTGGAGAGACAATTTATACAAACCCAAACAATAGGCATGATGAACACGCCTCAATGCGGTACGCATAATTACATAATCTCCATTCCGACGCAACGAGCATAAATACATACAAAGACACAACATATTACATGTTAAGGAAACATTCATGAACTGTTTATCAAATTCCATTTTGTCAATGTAAACTTTACAGGTTTTGTGCACCGTTTATGGTGCTTACAGAGACTTTCAAGACATCACAACTGATACAGTACAGTTGTATGTTTAAATGTGGACGCGATCAATATCAATAACTTCATGAGGCTGGGTGTCAAAGCTGAAATAACTTAAGGAGCTCAGTGTTGAATATTGTGTGTCAACTGCTTCATCTTGATGCTGTTTTAGTTATTTGCTCTGTATTTGCAAGTCAAAATTATAAACAAGAAACACAACATATTACATGTAATGGAAACATGCATGAACTGTTATAAACTTGACAGTTTTCTTTGCACCGTTTATGGTGCCTATAAAGACTATGAAGAAAGGTTGTACTGTTTTCTAAGTTAATAAAACTGATCCTGTACAGGTGTATGTTTAAATTAGGACGGGATCAATATCAATAACTTTATTAGACTGTGTGTCAAAGCTTAACCTAAGGAGCTCAGTGTTGAATATTGTGTGTCAACTGGTTCGTCTTGATGCTGTTTTAGTTATTTGCTCTGTATTTGCAAGTCAAAATTATGAGCAGGAGCACAACATATTACATGTAATGGAAACATGCATGAACTGTTTAAAGAAAGTCCATTTTTGAACGTAAATAAACTTAACAGTTTTCTTTGCACCGTTTATGGTGCCTATAAAGACTTTGAAGAAAGGTTGTATTGTTTTCTGTGTTAATAAACTGATACAGTACAGTTGTATGTTTAAATGTGGATGGGATCAATGTCAATAACTTTATGAGACTGTGTGTCAAAGCTGAACTTAAAGAGCGCAGTGTTGAGTATTGCCACCTCCGCTTCATCTTCTGATGCTGTTTCGGTTATCACAGATTGTAAACAGCTTCTGCACCATCTGCTGACCATAGATGTTAAGGTTGATCTTTAGTCGTGAGTTATCTTCAGTGTGAACAACAATTTTGAAGCTCCATTGCACACTGCAAGCACTTAATTTCTGTCATCTTACCTCTTTCACAATAGGCAAGCTTGCCTTTGATGGTGACTTTCTTCGCACAGCTGCGAAATTTTTTAACAACATAACAAAATAACGTACCGACCAAACAGCAATAAAGCTTGAACCTTCCAACACGTCCGACAAACAGCGAAGCACGAGGCAGAATGCTTTGCGCAACCAAATTGTGACGTCATTCAAAATGCCGCCGAAAAGGTGAACCATGGAACGAAAAAACACGGGTCAGCTTTTGCTTGCGTGCACAGGGAACCGATGCGATAACAGGCAATCCAGAAGATTAGGAAGCGTTCTTCCTTCGTTGAATGCAATAAAATTTGTAAGGCATGAGAATGTATTTAAGTCTTTAGGAATATAATTATCCATCTTCTTTTATGTACCATTATGATTGGTGTGCAGTGTATATTCCTAGTTTAACAACTGCATTGCTTAGTGGAGGTTGCGTCCCTGGAATGTCTAAGGGCTTCTACTATTGGCAGCCAGCCCCTAGACTGAATAATGCTGCCATGGCTGGCACAACGCTTCAACCCCGCTATGGGCACCCATGCCAAGCGGAAGGGGCAACAAATACTCAGGACTGTATATATAATTTTCTTCACTTCATTGGGCTCTGTTCGTTGTTTGTTCTGTTCACTCTTATTTTTTAACCGTTCTATCTTAACATTACAATGCACACTAGTTAAATAATCATTGGACATAAAATGCCTTCTCTATGTAAGTCTGCCTGCAAACCTAAGGTGACATGAGTTGACTATTGTTTCTTTGTGGTAACACATGCATATGCTAATTTCCTTAGGGTGGGCTACAATAGCTATTGGTTATTACCAAACATAATCCGATTACAATCTTCTCAAAACCACTGATGATTGATAACTGATCCCTGTCTAAAAGCTGAGTCATATGTATGGAAAGTGGTCTTAATTTATAATGATTTGTTTTCTTCAATGTCTCTAGTTTGTCACTGAAAGTTAAAGCTTCCTGCCAGGAATGTTTTGGCGAAGTCTTCCATTGCTGTATCCACTTTGTGGGCTGTATGTGTAGCCAAGATTTGCGTGTGAATTTGTTTTGGATGGTGCTTTCTGAAATGTATGACATGTCCCGTTCAGATTATATCTGACTATAATAATTCTAAGCATTATCTTTGGTAACTTAGAAGAACCTTTTTGTTGAAAAGTTGTTCAGGCATTATTTTTTTCACCCTCTTGACTAGTAAATGGTTTGACTGATTTATATCTTTCTTATAATCAGGGTAACATGGTAGTTAATGCATGCCTCCAGTAACATCTGTCCTCCTGTAACCTCTTATGTAGTGAAATGTACTTGTTAGAAAAATTTTGAGGCCCAGCGAGAAGAACACAACATCATGTCTTTTAAACATGTTCTACACATTTAAAAATGTTCCATAAGACTGTAAAAACACGGCAGTCAGGAAAATAACTTAATATTAAAAATGTCTAAATTGCGAGAGTCCACCATATAAAGACTTAAGGCCCAGGTTGCTTAAAAAGGGGTTAGCTTATCCTGTTTAAACATTTAAATACTTCAAATGAAGTGAACTCGGAAAGTTCTTTAACATGTTATCTTACGTGCAGGAAATCTCCCAAGTAAATGTTCATGTATTGTTTGATATGCAATGCAACAAAGTAAATCAGGTACCAAAACAATGCTTACACCAAGTGTGACCTATGTGTAGTGTGAAGGCAGCAGTTGAGTGGCCTGGAAAGTCCCTCTGGGTAAGTTTGAACCATTGTGGACTTGAACTCTGCTGTGGGCCGGTTACAATGTGTCGGACATACTTAAGAAACCTCAAAATTGGAATCAACTCAGCAAAGGCATAAAATCAGGGCAATGTGATGTAAATACAAAAAGGTTTCATTCGTCTTTCTCGCATGTTTTGTCACTTTCACCCCATGTTTGAAGAACTGGAATCTGCTGGAAATGTGCTCCATATTTTATTTACCATACAGGACTTGAGTAAGGACAAGGTCTGGCATCCATGCCAGTTTCCGACATTTTACCAACATCCATGTCATACAAATTTCATTCATTCGAGCGTTTTTCATCAGATAAAGCCTCCGAACTGCTGACGTCACAAATGCTATTGTTGTAACTAGAAGAGAACTTTTCACAGTTAATGTGATTTTAAAAGGTGGTCTGGCTTGAAGTGTCGCTACTATTTCAATCCGTTTGGTGATTGCCTCTTTTCATTTGTCTGTCAAAAGTTATTTTAGCTGTTCTGTTTTCCAGTGATTGGAGTTAAGCCATTAAAATTTCAATCAACAAGATAAAAGCTGGAACTGACACAGAGATATTTAAATATAAACAATGCTCCTTCACTGTCATTACAGGGCCATAAATCATGGCAAATATCCTTCACTTGTCTAAAATGTGACTAGTCTTGCCAGTTTTTGATTCATCCTGATGGCAGTTATTGCATGAGCAAATCAGTTAACTTTAACTTACATTTTGTTTTTGCTGAGAAATCCGCACAGATGTTGTTTCCTCAAAATGTCACATCTTTGTCACTGAAACTTGTATCTTCTGCAAAAACTTACCTTAGTCACGTTCATCTCCACTTTGGAAAGAGACCGCCCCGAAACAACCATGAAACTGCAATTGCCGCCCACAGTTATGGCTGAATCTAAAACTAAATCCTTTATTTTGTCGAGGTCACTGCGACAAAAACCAGCTTCGCGTCAGGAATGATTGGCTATATCCACTTGGTGGAGTGTATATGTTGTCAAGGTCTGCGTGAGAATTTGTGTTGGATGGTGCGTTGTTGGATATGTAGAGGTCGTGTCCATCTCAGAATCTAAGCCCATAAATGCACATCAGACTGTAGTATTTTTAATTCTTCCTGATCGTATATTTTGCTGAGTAAATCAGTTTCTCATTAATGTTTACCTACTACTTTTTGTTGGGAATTCTGCACATACGATTTCTCCTCTAAATGTCACTTCTTTGTCACTGAAACTTGTAACCTCCTGTCAGTAATGATTGTGGAAAGTCTTATAATGCTGTATCTGCTTGGCGGGCTGTATGTGTGACCAAGGTCTGCCTGTGAATTTGTGTTAGATGGTGGTGTGTTGGAAATGTGAAGGTCATTTCTTGATCAGACTGTACAGTTTGTGCCCTATACTTATTTATATTCGCATAAGAATGTTGTGTTGTAGGTTTGCTAGAGAGACCAAAGGTTTGCTTTTATTCTTGAATTGATAATTGTGTGATGTCTTGCTTTGTACAAGCCTCCTTGCTCCAGGAGGATGAGATCATTTCGTCCTTTGCACATCTCTTACAGTTACTTTGTTGTGAGCTTGGGTTACTGGGTACTGTGTTGTGTAAGGAATGTTAGCTCTTCTACAGTTCATCTTCATTACATATATTGCTTGAGTAGATCACCTTCTCAGTAAATTTTTACCAACTCCTTTAAAAGAAGTCCTTAGGGACAATTTCTGCTTTAAAATGGCCGTGCCTTGTCCCTGAAACTTGTAACATCCTGTCAGGAATGATATGGGGAGGTCTTCTATTGCTCTATCCCCTCGGGGGCTGTATGTGTGTCCAAGGTTTGCGTGTGAATTTGTGTTGGATGGTGCTTTGTTGGAAATGAATGTCGTGCCCATTAAATGCACATAAGAATGTAGTGTTGCAAGGTTCCGAGAGACACCAAAGGTTTGGTTTTGTTCTTTAATTAACTACAGGGTGATATCTCAGTTTCTACTAACCTTTTTACTCTAGGAGGATAATAGATCATTATTATTTCCTTTGCACATCTCTCTGTTACTTTGTCCTGAGCTTGGGTTACTCGGTACTCTGTTGTGTAGGGAATGTTATTGTTATCTTGTTCACATATATTGCATGCGTAAATCAGTTTCCTATTAACATTTACCTACTCCGCTTTATTTAGAAATCCATACAGTGAATTTCTTCTCTAAAATGTCTCTTCTTTGTCACTGAAACTTTGTAACTTCCTATCAGTAATGATTAAGGGAAGTCTTCTATTGCCGTATCCCCTCAGTGGGCTGTACGTGTGTCCAAGGTCTGTGTATGAATTTGTATTTGATGGTGCTCTGTTGGAAATGTGAAGATCATGTCCTGCTCCAACTGTATGCCCATTAACTGCACATAAGAATGTAGTGTTGCAAGTTTCTGAGGCATCAAAGGTTTGCTTTTTTTCTTAAATTGATGATTGGGGGATATCTCAGTTTGGACTAGCCTCTTTCCTCTAGGCGGGTAATAGATCTTTTTGTCCTCTGCACTGTTATTTTGTCCTGAGCTTGGGTTACTGGATACTCACTGATGTTGGGAATATTATTAACTCTTCTACATTTCATCCTGGTTGCATATATCTCATGAGTAAATCAGTTTTTCATCAATTTTCACCTACTACTTTTTTGTTGAGAAATCCGCACAGACCAATGAATGACCAATAATGATGGGCTGTATCCACTCGGACATTATGGGTTGCCGAGGGCTACATGAAAATTTGTGGTGGATGGTTCTCTGTTGGATACGTGAAGTTCGTGTGCATCTACACATGTAAGCCTATAAATGCACATGAGACTATAGTTTACCTACTACATTTTTGTTGAGAATTCCGCAGAGATGATTTCTCCTCTAGATGTCACTTCTTTGTCACTGAAACTTTTAACTTCCTGTCAGTAATGCTTGGGGGAAGTCTTCTATTGCTGTATCCGCTTGGTGGGCTGTATGTGTGACCAAGGTCTGCTGAGAATTTGTGTTGGATGAGAATACAGTATACGTTGGATAGTGCTCTGTTGGATATGTAAATGTCGTGCCCATCTCCGAGTCTAACCCATAAATATACATCTGACTATAGTGTGTCCAATTTTTGGGAGTGACACTGCTTTTATTGTTTTATGAACAGTTCAATAGTAAAGCTATGATCTAAAAATGGAGTTACATAACATGAGTTAAATACTGAAATAAAAGATTTGTAACTTACAACTTACTGTTGTTTGTAACTTACTGTTGCATTTGTTGTTCCATATTGGAAACCATTTGTAATACGAGAAAACAGAGGTAGGTAGAACAAATATAAGTGGAAATAAAATGACAAATTGTGAAGTAAAATGCCTAAGTTTAAACATAATTGTCTACTTACTCAATTGTTTTATATTTTAACCAAATGTATACGCTTAACAATAAACTGTAGTTGCTTTCCTACGTTGCTAAGACTGTTGTTAAAATTTGGTAAAAGATCTTGAAAAACACAACTTATAGATGTCCAGGTAATGCCCATGTTCATATGAACTGGTCGATAGTAAAACTATAATCTAAAGTGAACTTTTTTTTACGATGTATGATATTTCATTGTAGTTGATGGAAAATGTTCCAATCTAATTTCGTCCTCTGGAGAATCAAGTGTTACATCAGTCGATAACTGCTGCATCATCGTTTTCAGCACTGGGGTGAATACTTTCAGCCAGATGAGTTTGTAGTTTTGGTCATCGTGTACTGTAATACGGATTGAGGCGTTCAGTGAACAGGAAGATGCTGGTTGTCACTATTCGTGACATTTCATGAGGTTGATATAAGTTGAGGTTTGGTCAGTGATCTGTTTGTTGGATTTGGTGCAGGACAGCCAGGTCTTGCTGTCTGCAAGGCAAATTTTGTCAATCAGGCTGCTAAATAATTCTGTTGGAGAAGGATAGTGGCCATCAGCAATTATGATTCGACTGGCGGAGGTAGTTGTCAGATACTTAGTGGAATTGTAGTGCTTTACGTGAACACTTTGATTGGTGCGTTGGTGGTTGGTGACTTCTTGTATCACGTTGCCTCAAAGTGTAAGGGGAAAAATACCAGTGTTACTGTTGATCGAACAGCGACTTAGCATAGGGATTTGTAAGCCATTGTCTGGAGAACTTGTTGAATGGAATCTTTGCAGAGACAAAGTTCCTTTTACTGAGGTCAGCTGATTTTCCTTCAGACTTAGAACGTCCTCAATATGATGAAGTGTTGTTCACTGGATGATGATGTTTCATCATATTCTTAGAGATGTCGTTATTGCTCGCTTTTACAATACATGATCTTTTGTTAACAATGCTGTTGTTCTCGGAGTGGTCTTGGACACTTCTCTTTTGTCACGCTGAACAATGTTACTGGCTCTCTAGACCCTTCATACTCTTTGAGCAGCTTTTGTTTGGTGGTGTCGTAACAAACACCTCGTCTTGAGTTGTCATTGACTTGCAATGAGAACTTGAAGTAAGGGAAGGATCTAGTTCTGCCCTTTTTTGTTGGCGATACTTTGAACATAACCCTTAAATCTTAGATGGTTCATGTCAAAACTACAGTAGTGACTGATTGCACAAGGGGTAATATGTGTTTGTGTTCATGAGGCGAGTTTTTACAGCATGGTCTTTTATAGGGAAAAGAAAGATCGAAGTGCCCCTCATAAGACGGAAGGAAAATTTCATTGCGGGGAAGTTAGCCTTAAAAATTTCCCAACCATAGTTTTTCGTGATGCCCCTTAAAAAAATAGATTAGCTAATATAGGAGCAAGCGGAGAACCCATGGCCACGCCATCAATTTGGTCCTAGAAATGAGTCTGGGCAGTAGCTACAGTAGAGGCTTCTAACTTCAGGTTTACTTAATGAAAGGTTGGGATTACCCTCAGAAATGAAATTGACAACTAGTCAATGCACTCCTCAAGCGTTATGTTGGTAAAAAGAATTTTTACATCAAAAGAAACCATAAATTTACCGAACATAGATAAAAGCTGGTAGCCCTGTACAAAAGTGTAGTAGGCAGTGGCGGTTTCGTAGAAGGCAGTATACAAGGGCACAGTCGATATTTGATTCACGTTTCTTTAATCACAGCTCCGAACAGACTACAAAAAATACACAGTAATTTGGTAATTTAAAGCTATCGAGACACGACACTAATGGTTTAAGACTAAATGTCAATCCAATTTCTTGAACGAGCAATCCATGATTGATGTGTGCGGTAATCGTAAACAGTAGGCAAAACTAAAGATATCAAATCGTACAAACTTTTCGTTACAGACAAATATCCTGAATGAGTGCATCCGACCAATTCATTGACAAGTGAGTGAGGTTGATTAAGAGCGATCTACCCTCTTATTTTATTTTCCTGTCTGTGTGTCTGTGTTTAAAGTGAAAGTAGCATGTTGACTGGTTATCCAGTGCATGTACAGATTCATGTACAGGCGATAGTGACCACAGCATCCAGGTACTTGATCTTGAATGTTGCTGGCATGTGACTCACTATCTGCTCTTTTGATGGCCATTAAACTAAAGATTCCAATGACAAGATCATGCCAATTTAAGTGTGTCATTCATAAATGAGTAACTCTGTTGTATTTTGTTTCCTGAGGGTTTACTTTGTTGTTTTGGGCATTTACTTTGGCAGCCGAAATCTGGCAAATAAGTTTGTTTTTACTTGGTTGAGTAAAAGCGAAGCAAATTCAAGAGACAGGAACAATAACCCAATTAAGTGGCCTTGAGCCTGCGAGCATATTATTTTGTTCTTGATCTGTGAAGGAACTCCAAAGAATCACTGTGGACCTTTGATGGTTTTAAGTTCTCCTCAAAGTAGTTCAAACAGGGCTCGAAATTAACTTTTTTGCTCAGGAGCCAGCTGGCGACTAAGAGAAAAATTTGGTCGCCAGATCATAAATTTTGGTCGCCAACTTATTTTATATGTAGCTTACATAAAAAACATGATTTTTAATGTTACTTTGTATGCAAGGAAAGTCATAATTAAATACAGTGTAGCTAGAAAGAAAAAGCACAAGAAAGACCTCTAAAACTACTGTTGTGTTCGGCTTTTATATGTCTCTGGTTCGGTGATCGTGTTTTTTTCTGTTATTTGAAATGGAGCAAGGCACAGAACATTCTAAGTCCGTGGTTTCCACAGCAAGTTAAACATAGGTGCTTTATCCTTGTTTTTTTACCTCCTCAAAACGTACTTCTTTATTCTCCTACAGCCCGTGTCCTCACTGCCGATAAACACAATACTTCAATATGCATGCTCGACCTACATCCCTACACAACCACATTGCTTGTACCAGTCTCCGACCGGGATGAATTAAAAAGAGCGACTCACACGATTTCAGTGGCCTCTAAATTCAGAGACTCTTGGTTTTTTAAAGCAGTACTGACTCGATATTTGACCCCGTAAACCCAAAGAAACCGGAAATAACACAGATTCAGGAATCTCCATGAGCTCAGCAGTCCGTTTTAATGCCTCATGAGTCACGTTTTTAAATACTCGTCATTGACACAAGTTCACAAGAAGACGTAAAGCTGTACTTCGTGATTCATCTCCACATAGACTCAGTGACGTGGAGTTGTATAAACAATTTCCATTTCCTTTTGCTTGAACTGCAATGCCATGTCCAGGTTGATTATCGATTTCCTGAATCAAACTAGTTACGAGGACGTCCTTCGGTAATTTGGCTAGAAAATCTACGTTTTCAGCATTCACTACTGACGATGGATTTAAATTTTTTATTAACCTTCCGGCAAATAAATTTTTGTTGTTGTTGTTCTGTACCTCTAATGCAGGCTGAAGTGCGTCTGGTCGGCTTCTCTCTGACTGCCACTTTCTCGTCTTTCGATGGTACTCAACATCCAGAGTTTGAGGGTTTGGCAGGCCTGAGCTGTACATCTCTGAAACCACGATGTTTGCATCTGTGCGGGACACGGTGATGCTTGGAACGAGACCAAGTAACTGCACAGCAGTCTTCTGAGTATTACCAAATCTAGAACAATTCAAAATATAACCACTGATCAGAATTTGCGTATTTGTACTCTGTTGTACTTTGTGTAGTGTGACTGTTATAACTGGAGAAGAGTAAAGGAACAGCTATGTAATCTGATCACTTTAAATGGAAACCTGTCCTGAAGGTAAACAACGTATCTAAAATGTCATGAGACCTGATTAAAACATATCCAAATCAAACCTCCACTGCCTGTACCTGTTTGGGTCACTTTTTCGGTCTCTGTAAAACAAAATAAAAAAAGTGTTGACAAGTGCCAAATTGATAGCTTGTAGTATTTTTTGTTATGGAAAATGTTCTTACCAGCATCGCTAGAGCAACAAATCCTCTTTGCACTACTCGAGCTCTCATTCAAACTGCTAGAAGAATTAGATGATTGGTCAAAAGACTCATTATCTTCGCTGGTCTCCGATCTAGGGAAGAAAATTTAGAAGGTAAACTTATGATATTTCAGTTTTCAATCAATTCGTGAAACAACTCGAGAAATCAGCACTGTCTGCTTGCTAGAATTAAGCGTACTCGTGTAATAGACTAATCTATTAATGCTTACCTTGCTGATGACGGTCCAAAAACCCGGTGAATTTGTGGTTGCTTTGTCCTCTTTGACATATTAAGTCGTGAGTTGACGTTGAGGAACTTTTAAGTAAATTTTCTCTTTAAGATACTCCCGGCGCAATCTTTGACTCATTGGGAGAACGATCCATTCCACAACCCTGATTTCCAAAGAACGGCGTGGTTTTACGCAATGCCGGAATTGGAATGATTGGCAGATTTGGCATAAACTGTCAATTTTGGCAGGACGTGTAAGCGTTAATAAGCAGTAATTTTATAGCTCAAGCAGACGTACTAGAGGCCTTTTGCAACTAGGCACAAATTTGTCGTTTTTATTGCTGTTTTTGCGTACAACTCAAAGAAATATCATTTTCAAAAGATATATTTATTAGCTGAGTTGGTTCACTTTTTTAACCACGCGTTTTTTACACGTTTTTACGTTAAGTTTAGGGGGTTCGACCGAACCACCCAAACCACCCCCAGATCCGCCCCAGATATTAGCAGACTCACAGTAAGTTATATATTGGGTCTCCATAAGTCCAGTAGCAGTGAAACCATTTATCATGCTAACCAGAAACAGGGAACACTTGTTTACTGACTGCATGTTGGTTGATATTGATTCAAAAGTGGGTAATATTAATTTCAACTGCTATCTGAGTAATTACCTCAGGTTGACGGTAAACTTTCCTGAAATAACAGAACTAGAATACCATCATAGCCAATGTCCAGCAGTATAGCTCAGGCTGATACGAACTGCATGTCCATGCCGCAAGAAAGCAAATGATTCCATTCAAAAATAAACCCACAGAGAGGACAAAAGTTGCCGCGTAGCGTCCGTGGATGCAGTGAAATAATCCTCATCAAGTTTACCTCTGGTGCGTATATCAAAGCAACCCGTTACATCGTCCCGATGACACAAAATGTACAGTAAAGGGTATGATCCACACAAATCGGTTTGCGAAGCAGCATGGCACGTGAGATGGGAAGAGGGGGGGGGGGGGGGGGTTGAACAAGCGAGATTTAAACAAAGAGGAATGACTTTCACTCACCATTCCGTTTTTGTTCAGACTATTTAAATCAAAATCATGTTTCCCATCAGCACTCGACTTGCTATCTAAAGACCTTCCTTCACTGGCTGAATTTTAGTGTTCAACTGTTCGAGTCGCTCATCCATTCCAGGTTCGACTGCAAGCTTTAATGTGTATCTGATTTGTGGCGCTTGTACAACTATTTTGGCTTTCTTGGAAGGTAAATCAGCCATGACAAAGTAAAATGACTTCTTAAAGGTCAGTCAAGATGTTGCCTTTGGCTAAAGCTGAAGAGCTGTGCGTGTGTAAAGAAGAGTTCACTTGTTTTTTTAGCTCTGCTTGAATGATCAATAGCATTGTTCGTTTTATTTGCACCCATTCCCTCCCTTAATCTAATTTTTGTGTCTGTGTCTGTTTTCTTGTAAGATTTCAATTTCGATGTTCTTGCCAATGCCGCCTTGCCACCTAACAATGGCAGCCCAAGTGCACTGATGTGCCTCTGCCTCAGATAGAATTTATGTTAACTATTTGAATACACTAGGGGTGTCACTATGTAACAACACTAATTATTGCCCATTCCAAGGTTGCGCGGGAGATTGGGTCAAGTTAGGTGTCGCAAAACGTCATGGGGCTGTTTTGGGGTCGCCATTTGCTTGAATTCTTCATTGCCTTGTGTTTTGGTAGATGTGGTCAGATGTAAAATGGGTAAATTTAGCTGTTGCATTCCAGGATGCACAAATAACTGGAGGAACTCGCCAGAAAAAAAGTTTCCCACTTTGCCAAGTGATGCTAAAGTCAGGCGTTTGTATGAAAAACTCATACGGAACGAGAATTTGAAGCTAAATGCACAACACACGAGGATTTGTGGAGATCATTTTCCTGATGGAGAAAGAATCTGCAGAAAACAATTACATAGGTCATACTACAATATGCAAAGATATATATGGAAATATACGTTACAATCATAGTAACGGAATCATAAATGGCATGGAAGACATCATCTGTAACGTTAATTAGTACAACAAATTAATGCCAGCCACGTTCTTAATTATTTTAAAATCTTCCTCACACAATAACAAAGGATAATGCTTGATTAATTCGTGATGGCCACGTGAACATGCAAGGTAATACGAGTCATACATATCAAATGTATAGAGGTCACCAGCATGATACAGACAATCACAAAAATACATACATTCGTGTTTACGAGCAATGTAGGATTCTTCGCAGGGCTCGAAATAACGGCCGGTCAAAGGACAATGTCCGGACTGATTTGGGAGTTGACCGGTCAACCTTTCGTCTTGCCGGTCATGTTGACCGGTCACATTTGATCGTTTTGAAAATGAAATAAATTAAAATTTCCATGCTTTTCAGTTAATTCAGTTGTAGCAAGTCGCTGTGTATTGTCATTTGCGGAACTTTATCTGAAATCCTGGGTGCATGAAATGCAACAAGAACCGTTGTTTACAATCTGGGCATTGAAAACAGACATCGTGGTTCACGCACTTTCGGTCACAAAGTTAAAAATGATTTATTTTCTAATTCACTTTTATTAGTTGATTTTCAAGGTTTGCATTCCTCCCTGCATATAAAGTAATTCCTCAGCCCAGAATAAATATAATCAAAGTACAAAAGCAAAGGAACTATACTTTGTAAAACCAAAAGTTATTCCAATCTTCGCAAGTTTATCTGTGTGTTTATCTTTGGCGTGCGTAATATAAACATAAAAGGTTATAGAATGATAAACATCCGTGAACCTGAATCAACGTACAAACATTTTAACGTTTGCCAGATATTATTGGCCTATAGAGATAACGCAAAATGAAGAACATTCAAGGAAAAACTGGTTGTGATTGTCATGGAACGTGTTGCAGAAAAAAATATATATATCGTACAGTACGTCACGTCACGGGAACCGGCGCAGCAGGCATGTGATCATATGTTGATAATCGCCAACTTCTTTGATTCTATCCTGGGTATTGTAATGTTCCCGAGTGATGTAATCAAAGTCTTCTTGAATTCAAAGTTACAATGGAACTAGAATGTACATCTACCTAACCAAGGTGCCTACAAGGCAAGTTTCAAGTTAATGTGTTTGACCTGCTGATTGAGGTTGGGCTTTTCCCATTCTATGTACATAGATTCTTTATCCTGAACTTGAAATTAAGTAGCTGAAAAATCTAAAAAAGAAATTAAAAAAAACCATGACATAAAGTCGGCCATTGAAAAATTATTTCCGAAATTATAGTTCTAGTGGGTTGAGAGCTCCGATAAAACACACTATTATGATATGAAAAAACGTTCCTATGATAACAGCATGTTTCATCGGAGCTCTCAACCACTCATCCATCCACGAAACTGACATCTGAAGTCAGTTGTTTGTGTGCCACTTGGCACCAGTGACCATGCTTGCTGGTGGTCTGTAGGATCCTACTCTGCTACTCCCAAAGGCATGCCATCTCCTCAGGGACATTTTCTTTCGTTGACCCTTTGAACGTGGTAGTGAGGTCTGCACCATCCTCCTTGCAAACTTGTATTTGCTTGACGATTAAATTAGTCCCACCAATAGTATTCCCTCAACTTACTCATGTTTCTGCGCTTGCATTTCTCTAACTTGATTTGCTAAAGCAACTCCTCCCCTGAAAGATTAATGGAATCCATCTTTGACATGTGTAGAGTAAAACTGTTACACTCATGGAAAACACAATATTTGCCCAGGATTGTCCATTTATTACGACAATGTTCTTACTTTTTTACCACAACAGAAGGTTGTTGTTACTGTTGAAGGGGACAGTAATGTATGTGCGAGAATGGTAGCGAAATTCTAATTAAAATTTCTTCTTCTGTTGGCACACTACCTTCTTCATGCTGTGTCAATTTTTATTTTGTCATATGCAAAATAGTGGTTTACAAATTGGACTTAATTTCTCCATGTGGATACCATTCAATTATAATGTTTTTGGCCATAGTGTTAACTACTGGGCATACCACTACTTGTTTTTTGCCCCTACCCTTTAAGGTAATGATTATTGTTATCATTATCATTCTTCTTCTAACTCTTCTTATTATGATGATTTTCTGTTGGCATATCCTGGAAATTTACTGCGCCCCTTTATAAAATAAGGACTGTGTGTGTTCAAGATTTCCTTTTTCCAGAAAATGATTTGTACTGGTTCTTGTTATAGTTCTGAATATGGAAGTTGCATAACTTAAAGTAATTCTGAAGATAACTAGGCACATCACTTTAACCCTCATACTACCAACATATTTTACATATGAATCATACCAACTGGGGTCCAGTTTGACCCCATTACAAAATATGGCAGAATACAAACTTAATATCGTTGTTATGGCATTTATCTTTGCTCAGACATGTTTTATTATTCAGTTAACAAACAACCTGGCACATTGATGTACTAATAACCCATCTTTTTTCCTTTTCTTCACACAACATACAGTCCTTTTTTTTTTCTTTCAATCATGCTCAGTTACTATATTCAATGGTTTTTTAGAAAACTAATGTTAATTATACTTCCATTTACGAATGCAAATGTTAAAATTGTTCCTTGAAATTAAAGGGAGCGTTTTACGTGCTAATTAGGCAAAACATGCTTAGAAAACGTAGCAGATTTATGCAAATCGTACCAGCTGGGGTCTAGTCAGACCCCAGCCTTTATTACGGTTATTGACTATAAAAAACAACTGTGGTATACAATGCACATCAAAGGGCTGCATAGAAGTTCTAACAACAACATCATAAACTTTTACAGCAGAAACTGCAAATTCCTGTTGGAAAAAATATAAAAGAAATAAAATTGTTTAATATTCTGAATGGATATTCCGTTTTCATTCTTATGGGATGTAACCAAACAGTGCCTGTAACATCATGGGACGTCTTAGATCTAGAAGCATTCATCACAAAGCACTTGTTGAACACTGTGAGCTGAACATAGTGGGTGCTTGCACCTATCGCATGTCAACCAAACCTTCTTATCAAATCCTCGAGGGCAGAGGTGACATCTCTTTCTCTTTGCCACACTCGTGTGACCTTGAGCTTGCTGGACAGGCAGGGGAAGATCAACTCCAACCACCTTCATGGCATTCCTGATCGGTGCCTGCAATGTGGGTGTAAGTGCTCTGCGTCTCATATGTGGCATGACAAGCTGATTTGCTAGCTCTGAAAGGAAGAGGCGTCTCCTGCGTTTACCTTCGGAAATTTTCCATTGAGTAAAGTTGCCTAACCAGACAATAAATGCTGCTACAGCCCCAACGTCAACGATATTTGCGAATAGTGCTACAGGCTAACGGTTGACTTTCCTTCTACTTGTGTATATCGTTGCCAGGTGATCCAGATTATCTACTCCACTTTTGGCTGAGTTGTAGTAGAGGATAATGTCTGGTTTCTGGGTGTCACCATCTACTTGGTCAACATGATGCATTGTCGACAGCACCAACACAGCCTGCTTCTCCTTTGGTACACATGAAACCAACGTGAGCTGGTCACTGAAACCAAACAGGGAACTCTGAACCTGTCTGGTACTGTTAGCTTTCATTGAATCTGGGATGTGTGGCTTGTTGGAACGGATTGTGCCCACAAAGGTCAAGCCATCCTTCAGAAGATCTTCTGCAAGAGGGATAGAGGTGAAAAAATTGTCTGCTGTGACATTCTTTCCACTTCTACGCCATGGTTCTACAAGCTGTTTGACAACACGAGCTCCCTGCCCAACTTCTCTCTGCTGGCCAGGTTGCCTTTCCAGATAAACATCACCTTTTAATGGTTAACAGGTCTGTGAATCACAGCACCACCAAATTTTAATTCCATATTTAGCTGGCTTTGATGGAATATACTGGCGAAATCCGCATCTGCCTCTAAAGGCCACAAGTTGTTCATCTACACAAAGATCTGGACCAGGAATGTAGAACTTTAGAAGTTCTGCTTGAAATAGATTCCAAAAGTCCCTAAATGGTGCGAGTTTGTCATCAGCTTCTCTTTCTAGCTGAGTTGCACGATTATCAAACCTTAAGTACTTGAGAATACTTGTAAATCTATTCCTAGACATGGTTGCAGTGAACATTGGTCTCCCTTCATTCTCTGACCATAACGAGGACACAGATTCGTCATTTGATTTGTGCAACCCGGTATAAAGACAAAGCCCAACGAAGGCCTTAATCTCAGTCGAGTCAACTTCTGGCCAATCTCTTTGATTCTCAGGGTTATCTTCATTCCATTGCCTGACCCTGCGTCTAGCCTCACGATTAGTTTCTAGAGCAATGAGATCAACCATAGTTGGGGTGATAAAAAAACCAAAGGCTTCCTCGACTGAGTTGCATTTAGCAGCATCTGTTATTCCTGGAGGTGTCCTTATTATGTCTTGCATGCAACGTCGACCTCCATTTTGTGGGGTAGTCTTCCAAACGGTTCCATTCTTGGCAATAAGTACATCCTGAGCGATATCTTCCTCTCCCCCAGCAACCCTAACTGGCTGCCCTCGTCCTCTAGCTTGGCCACGATTTCGACCTCTACCACGACCTCTTCTAGGCTCATTTGGAGGTTCAGAAGGAGTGACAACCTGGTCTGTTTCATTCCTGTCGTGTGGTACTGTAGGAGCTGACTCAGTATCACTGTGGTCTGAAGGCTTTGACAAATGGTCACTTTCTGTATCGGAACTGTCCGAAACTTCAAATTCAGATTCATCTGACTGCCCTTCTAGAACTGCACGGCGAGTTTCCTCTGTATTGTAATACAAAATTCTACCTTTTGCTGCCAAGGGAAACAAAAGGAGTCTGATGTGAACAAAGCAATCCTACATCGAATAGACTTCTTCCTTGTTAGCACCTTACGTATATTACATTGAATTGTCCAGTACCTCACTTAGTACCCTGGAACTTTCCTCTTGCTTCGCTGGGGTCAATTTGAACCCCAATAAGAAAATAAGCACCAATTTTACACAGTCCTTTAGATTTTAAAAGTAACATTTGCATTTGAAGCAACTGACACAAAGAGACAAACTCATGAAATCTGACAAAAATTGTCCAGGCATACGAGATTTGGTGAATGTTTATAATCAATGGGGGTCGCTTTGGACCCCACCTGGTAGGATGAGGGTTAAGTACATGTCCTAACAAGAGAAACGACCAGGCCAGACCAGATTTTGAAGTGATGGGCTTTTCGTCCTTCCACGTAACTGCCAGAAGCTCTCCTTTCTGTCTGAAAAGAGCAGCACCATGGTCGAAGTTCTTCACAACAGGGAGTTTGTGATCCATGATATCTTTGGGGAGATCTTTCCGATTTGGACGCTGTATTCCACAGGCATAAACAAGGCGTTCTTTCAAAGTCAAGTAAAGGTCAGGGCTTGTGTAAAAATTGTCAGTAAAAGCTCTGTATCCTTTGCCTTCAAGAGGTCTCATTAGCCGAAGAACATCATTTTTTGTGTGGTTCTGTTCTACCTCCCCTTTCCATCCGGTGTAGACTTCAAAGTCCCAAATGTAGCCGCTCTTTGATTCTGCCAATGTAAACAGTTTGAAATTAAATGTTATAGGTTTACTTTGCAAGAATTGGCGAAATAATTTTTGCCCTTTGAATTTCACCATAGTCTCATCTATAGCAATTTCCCTTAAAGGGAACCTCCACTCTCGAAACATGTTAACGTTACATTATTGAAAATACAATTTTCTTTAAAATTTCATTGGAAAACATAGAAATAATATTTCAGTGTTGAAAAAAACATGATTTGATTATCGGCTATTTTCGCTTTTAAATTTCCCGAGCGCCGCCATCTTGGATTTCATGACGTAATAAGGTTGCTCAATTGTTTTACACAAAAGAACTTCTGCTGAATAACAATAGCGGCAACCATTACACGTCATAAAATTCAAAATGGCTGCCCCCAGGAAATTTAAAAGCGAAAGTTGTCGATAATCACATCTAATTTTTAACGCACTTGAATGTCATTTCTACGTGTTAGACAAATATTTAGAATTTAGACACTATTTCCAACGCTTACCCGTCAATTTGTTGAGGTTCCCTTTAAAGAAACGTAATTTTGCAGAAATTGAAGAAATCGAATAATGGATAAAAATCTGCCTCCAGTCATTACTTTGCCAAAAGCAGGAGTTGCTGACATGGCAGTTTTATCCCAGTAAGAATGAAGCGTTGGTTTTCTGCACGATCCCCATAGCAAAATACAGACCCAACCAGGTATGGTGAGTTCAGTCCAGTTTACCTGCTTCTTGAGGCGTTGCTCTTCTTGTCGGACGTAACGGTTTGTTTCACGAACGATCAATTCAATTCAATTCAATTTTATTTTTCACACGTGAAACGAGATTGAATACAATACATAAAAAACAAACATTAATATTACAAAGGAGGATTAAGCGATCAAGCAATACAAACATTCCGTGAAGAAAAGTTGGAAGAAATCAATCGCCTTTTTGTCGGCTGGTAGGTTTGGTACAGGACCTGTTCGTTGCTCAAAAGGTATTTCAGTTTGTGGAACAATATTTTCGCCCCAAAATTGTTCTTCGTCATCAGATGAGTCACTTGTGGATTCGTCCTTGTCACTACTTTTATCAAAAGCAAACTGTTCCTCTTCATTGTCTCACTCATGGTCCTCAATTCTACGAGCATGGAAACTCAGCGGCATTGTATCAATATCAAACCCCTCAAAATTGCTTGTTTTGCTGTCTGAAACAAAGAGAATTAATTCTTCTTCACCTTGAGAGTCACCTGTAATGGCGGACGCCATTTTCAAAGCAAAAGTATAAACAAAACCTTTGAAACTGCGATAAATTCTTTGCAAACTAGCTCGCAACGCACAGGGATTGAATGCTCTCTCTTTCACCTTTCACATAGCAATTATTAGACCTCCCCTCTAAGGCTCTACTGTTGTATACGGCCAATTTGAATTTGGTCAACCAGAACCCCCTGGCAGGAAAGGGTTTAAAAGAACATACATATCGTACAGGGGTAGAGGTGTACAAGGAAATAGTATGGCTTATACAATTGTAGCATAAAATACCGTATTCAGTTGTAGCGAAAAATTCTATATATCAATTATAAGAACGTACATATTGTACAGGGTAGAGGCGTACAAGTATAAGTATGGTTTATACAACTGTAGCATAAAATACCTTATTCAGCTGCATTGAAAAATTCTATATATCAATTAAAAGAACGTACATATCGTACAGGCGTAGAGGTGTAAAAGGAAATGGTATGGTTTATACAATTGTAGCGTACAATACCTTATACAGCTGTACCTGAGAAATAAGGGTTATACAACTTTTAAGGTAAATATGAGTGGAAAGGAAGCTGAATCATAAGGTAATTTATACAGCGATATATATCAATAGTGGTATTTTTGATCAGGCTTTATACTTTATCCTTCATTGAATTTTTTGGAATTTTTTTTATACGCTGGGTGTGGCAATATGTCCAAATTTGTAAAGAAATTCATAAATATACGAAAGAAATATGAGGAAATGTTAATTGTACATGTTTCCATGGCAACACAAAGTCAACTAAGAGCCATGTCTAGAAGAAATTACAAGAGAAAAATTAGAGCAAGTAATGTACTTGTACTTGTACAGTCGAACAACTCTACAAGAACTTCTACCCTTATGTGAGTGGCCAAAAACGGGCCACATTTGCTCCCTCCAATCAGGGAGCATCCGTATGCTCTACTGCTTCTCTAGCTCTCTCTGCTTGATCTCTGTCATTGATTGATGCAGAGAAAATTCATTTCAGTAATTGTATATCTCTTTTCTGTATCTCAGTCATGACAATTAAAAATTGTAAACAACATTTTTTAAAATTACAAAATGACTCACCCTTCTTCATCCCCGACTTCTTGAATAGGAAGTCTCTCCTGGTCTTCAATGCAAATGAGCCGCTTCAGCAGCACTAAAAATAGTGCTGCTGCTACAAATATCATCTTCGATTGTTCTGAAAATGTTTAACATTTGTCAACATCAATATTAAACGCGTTGTAATCCGCAGATATGTCTATCAACTGCGCATTAAGCTACGGGTAAACTACATTTAACTTTTCTCTGTTTTCTAAATAAACGTTAACAAGAATCATGTGTTCCCGGCCTGCAACAATCTTTACAGATTTGCGAAATACCAATTGGCTCATTTTGCTACCACTAAGCTTACGTACATTGCTTGTCTTTCTCCTGCACTCAAGTACCACACTCCACACTCTGCGTTATGTCTTTCATACGCGATGTATGCGTTCCTATTTCGCGCATGGGTGTGTTGAAGTCAACTTTGATTGGCAGGTGGTCTTTGAACAATAAACTATTGTGACTCGGAGGAATTCTGGATGTGATGAACGCATGGAAGATTAATATTGTCTTCAAGAAAAACAAGAAAAGAATTTCTTCTCATCCAGCAAGATCCTAGCAATACCGGATTGGTGCGCTGTGCAGTACAAACCAGCTTTGAACTCATACAGGTTACGCCTACGATGATTGTTTACAAATTGTTGCACCATTTCTGAGGGAGGTAAGCATCTCATATCATTTCAGGACATTTGCTTGTCAAGTTGGTATCTCTGCCTGCAGCTTTACTACATTCCGTTTGGATGTGCAATTTTATCTGCGATTCTTTCTGGGCGCTGCTGCCTCCAATCAGGGAGCATCCTTGTGCTCTACTGCTCTCTCCTGGATCTCTGCTGGATCTCTGTCATTGATGGAGAGAAAATTCATTTCAGTAATTTGTATATCTCTTTTCTGTATCTCAGTCATGTCAATTAAAAATTGTAAACAACATTTTTTAAAATTACAAAATGACTCGCCCTTCTGCATCTCCCACTTCTTGGATTGGGAGCGGGAGTCTCTCTAGCTCTTCAATGGGGTCTTCAATAAGCCGCTTCAGCAGCACTAAAAATAGTGCTGCTGCAACATATATCATCTTCTTCGATTGTTCTGAAAATGTTTAACATTTTTTCAACATCAATATTAAACTCGTTGTAATACGCAGATATGTCCATCAACTGCGCATTAAGCTACAGGTAAACTGAATTTAATTTTTCTCTCTTTTCTAATCATCCCCCTCCTCACCGACCTCTTGTATTGGGTGCCTTTCGAGAATCTCTTTTCCATGGCAACACAATGTCAACTAAAAGAGCCATGTCTAGAAGAAATTACAAGAAAAAAATTAGAGGAACAGTACTTTGTAAAAGAATTGTACAGTTGAACAACTCTACAAAAACATCTACGCTTGTGTGAGTGGTCAAAAACGGGCCACATTTGACTGCATAAGGTGACAGCCTTTCAGGCATTTGTTGAGCAGTGTCATTAAGCACTACACGTAGGTTTGAACCGATTACCCATGTAGGTGGCAAGCTGCTCTTTTGTAGGCATAGACACTTTAGTGATGCACAAAAATAGAACATAGAAATCCATGTGTAAAGTCATATTACAATGATTGCAGGGATGTTTTACTGGTGACCTGCCTTACAAAGATGTAAAAATTCTTGCAATGAACAATGTGAAACTTGATGAAAACTGTCAATAGTTATTCTTTGACGAGAAGTCCTTCTGATCCACAGAATGTTTTATCAATAGTGTTATTTTTGATCAGTCTTCATACTTTATACTTCATGGAATTCAATGTGTCATTGAATCATAACCTAGAACCCACAAAGGAAATTAAGCTGTCTCAGTTGAGAAGCCAAAATGTATGTTGAAGAATAAGTGTGCAAACCGAGGAAAGAAGTGTCAGTGGCCTGAACTAGAGGACAGCATCGGGAAGTGGATAGAACAACAGCATTATCACAACATTATCAGGGATAAATGGAACATACGGGGAGCCAATGATACCTCAGACAACGATTATGGGCACTTGAAGCAAGGCTGAACACACTTTAGGTCCCCGACATCACCACAAATGTTTCTGGTTCTCTGAATCTCTCTCGTTCGACACTCAAGTCAAGAGAAGGAACTCCTAGGAGCATTTGGTAAAAATCATTGCTTTGAACTACAAAAAGTTAGTGGAGCTTTGAGACGTGTGCATCTGTACTCTTTCCAAGCCAGAGGAATGTTAGCCCTTCCCTCAGCACTGATCTCACTTAACTCTATGGTTTTTCGTACCCATGATCAGATTTGGGTAGGCAGATCAATGTTTTGAGCAGGTGAGATGAGCTGAGCTTTTAACGCTGATTCTAGGTTTCAATTGCATTGATTCACTTAATGATGGGAGGAGGAAATTGTTTTGTTTACAAAGCCTATGGAATTGATAGAAGTATTCAGACTTCAAAAATTGACAACTGGACAAAGATTTCAGATGCAATATTCCAAGAAGAACACTAGAGACTGATGCTACTTAACCCCTTGCATATTAAGGGGAGGTGGGGTTATTTTAAGAGAATACAAGCCCTATGACTTGTAGTGCTTGCAAAGCCAAAAGGTTACACAAAAACCTCATAAAACCATATATATTCATGAAGAGCATAAAATTCTTGTTCATATCAGATAAAAAAATATGGGATATTTGAAAACACGTGACATCACTACAGTCATAATTTGCATAATTATTCATATTTTCAAAAGACAATAAATATCCGTTAAGAAGAAAATAATCATATCAGTAGCCATCTTATCCGAACAAGTGATCTCTCTTAAGTTAGAATTCAAAAGATAAAAGGCTGCAAAGGCATCTCTTTGAACAGTTTGCAAATCAATGCTTAAGGTTACCTGATACCTTCAGAGGTGTCTGGCGTTTAAGTGATGTAGTGTATCCAGTTAAAATTGTAGATACCTAAACCCCTATATCAAATTAAAGCTTATAGAGCTGACTATCAAACATACCAAGAATTTTGAAATAAAATGAATTGTCGAATTTTTTACGACCTCTAATTGCGAGCGTCCGAATCACCTTTTTAAAGCCACAAGTGAAAGTGAATTTTGTTTTTTTGTAATTTAATTTGCTCCTAAGTTTCCGGACCCAAAGCACTAAAAAAATCGTGTCTGCATTTTGCCATATTCAATCGCGGTGAAAAGTTATGGAGTATTTCCGAAATAGGGTGAAAAAAATGTGGAGTAATTGTACAAAAATCGTTCTCGGAGAAAAAATATTTCGAAAGAAAAAATTTGCAGACACTTTTTTGTTGTTTTTATGTTAAACTAGCTACTGTCCAAATTTGAAGGCAAACGAACAAATTCCTTTTGAGATTCAGCTCTTTGAAGTGGCTCCTCCAAGTGAAAAAAATTTAGTTGAGAAAACAGCGCTAAAAATTGGGCAATTCATTTTATTACAAAATTCTTGGTTTAGTTGAATAGCCAGCTCTATAAGCTTTAATTTGATATAAAGTTTCAGGTATCTACAGTTTAAATGGGACGCGCTACATCGCTTGGACACAAGACACCTCTGAAGGTACCGGGTCACCTTAAATAAGCTGGATGGTTGCTTCTGTAAATGGAAAGTAAGAAATTTTTGGCAAGAGAGACATTTTTAGTAAATCTCAATCAGTTCATCCATATAGCATACCACTTTGTAAATTTCACATAAAGAGACCCTATCAATGTTTAATTTCGCAGTGATCTCCTTCTGCCCCTTTGAAATGGCCTCCCTCCTTCCTCTTTCAGTTGTCTGGTAAAGTAATAGGTGTTCATCATGCGGTACCTTTTGAAACAAGGCTAAGCACACATTCTCACTCCACAAATAGCACAGGTGTATACAGTCTTCATTCCTTGAATGTGGACCTTACATGTGGATCTGGTGTCATGACTTGTGAGGTGATGAAAATGGTCACGGTTAAACCTGATGTCGGGGATAGCACTGGGATCTGCTGGAAGCCTGCGTCTCTCCTGAAGCACTTGCCTTCAACTAATGCCTTAAGCACCGAATTCCTGAACTCCAGACTGGTAATACTTGCATGATCAGGGGATTTACAGTGTAATATGTGTGCATTTGACATACACACTTCCACCATGTAGAAGAACACTTTGTAATACCAGACAACTCCTCTCATAAGGTGGACATGTGCAACAGCCCTTTGGTCTGACAAATCAACCCCACCCATATAGGTATTGTATAGGTCAATTACACCTGGCCGAGCAAAATCACTCTTTTCCCAAGTTCCACTGACTTTTAAAGAGCGCTGGACAACACTTAGATCAGTTTCACTAGTGGGAGTTGTAGCCAAAACACTTACTGGTTTTCTGTCACACCATCACACACATTTCCTTTTTGCCGAAACAAACTCTCTCCCCTTTGGAGCTGTTTAACTTTCTTTTCTGTTAAACCACAAATTTCTTTTGGTAGGCCTTTTCTGTTTTACCTAATTGTCTCACATGCAAGAGTTTTCCTTTCTTAGAGTTCCTCAAACAAATCGACTGAAGTGTAATAATTGTCCATGAAGACATAATATCCCTTTTTTCAGTGGGGTTCCATCACGGACATTACAGCTCTTCTGCCTAAGTCTTTCTGTACTGCATCACCTTCCTTACCATTATTAATCTGGCTGTTCAACAAATAACCACAACTAGATTCTGCTAGTGTGAAAGCTTTGATTCCAAATCTCCCTGGCTTGATTGGAATGAACTGCCGGAAGTGTACTTTTCCTTTGAACTTGATCAAAGTTTCATCAATGGGAAGCTGTTTGTTAGGCTTATACACTTGCTGAAACTTGGGTATTACTAAGTCAAGGAATGGGTGAAACTTGTACAACTTATTGTGATTGGTTGTGTCAGCCCTGGGTGTCTGGGTGTTGTCTGCAAAATGGAAGTATCTGAAAATTTCGGAGGAATCAATCCCTGGGCGTTATGTGAAGAAAAAATGGAGAGTTCAGAGCAGGGTCTGATATATGAAATGGCTGGTTGCCAAACGTCCCAAGCTTACTATTTTGCTTTTCTGAACTTCAGCTCAGGGTGATTGCCAAACAGAGAAATGAATTCTTGTGGGCAACATACTGTCGTTTTATGGCTGATATACAACGACAAATATACTTTTTCATTGACTTCAAACAAAGGAAAAATAATGAGTTAGACTTTCCTGTTCTATATAATTTTTTTTTATTTCAAAGGAAAATAATCTTACCTCAATATGTATGTATAACGTATACGGTAGAGAACCCTCAAGGGTTCTGAAGGGGTTCTGGAGCAACCACCCGAGGGCATTCCTCCCGCAGCCTGTCATTGAGAGACAATTGTTGTTAATGGGAAATCTGCTTGCAGATTCAATGTAGAAAATCAAAGGGAAGAATGTAAACATGCATTCCTCAAAATATTTTGCAAGATTATCATCAGACAACTCCAACAAAATCATTGCTTCGTAAAAAAAAAAGGAAAAATGTCATTAGACTTTCGGCCCCAACACCAGCCCTTCTTAGTTGGACCGAGAAATAGTCTCTTGTTGGCCTTTTTAATAGCTTGCTCTACGTGGTCATTCCACTTAAGGTCGCTGGAGATGGTGATGCTGAGGATTTTTGCGTTCTCAAGCACGGACAGATCTTTGCCATTAATCAAAACTGGATCGAAGCTGTGTTTGTTTTTTTAAAGTCAATTCTGATTTCCTTGCATTTGTCTTCAGTAAGATGCATACGTTGATCCTTGGACCAATCCACTACTTTATCGGCCGGTTTTTGGATCTCACTAGATGCGCCACATCGAACTATTTCCGCAACTGTGGTGTCGTCAACGTATTTCCAAGTGAGAACGTCTGGTATGTTGAGGTGGTTAATCATGAGTAGGAAGAGCCATGGCCCAAGCTTAGCCCCCTGAGGTACACTTGCTGGAACTTGATCCCATTTTGAGAAACATTGTTCAAAGAGTTTGATGCGCTGTTTTCTGTTGGTCAAAAAGTCGGCTACAACCTATTTGCTGCGCCCAATTATCCTGTTCGTTATGTTTGTTTATACCACCACAGAATTGTGCTGAAAGACAAGGATGACCTCAAAATGGACAGTTTGATCATGTCCCTTTGATGACTAGTCAATACCTGGATGTTTACCGTAAATGGCTGTTAGTCTGTCAAGGTCTTGATGAAGTTCCCTCACTTTTTCCCTTTCGTTTTCTTTTTTAGCTTGCTTGTCTTGAATGAAAAGATCTAACAGCAATTTATATATATTTCTCAACTGAATAAACTGAAAGTGGGTCTATTTCGTTGGGGCTGTTGACAAATACACCAGGATGAACTTGCCCAAGAATTTGCTGTTGTTTACAATATGGTGATTTAGTGTCTGACTCATAATCCACGAAAAACAATTACTAGAACATGGATTCATTAAAGTAACTGTTGACGTTGAGAAATTATATTTTTCTTCATTACACTAAATCAACAATAAGGGATGTGACCAACAGTGCCGTGCTTCAATTAGTTGTATGGTAAAAACTTGTGCGGAAAAATATTACCATTTGTTAAAAGTTACTATTGTAATATGCCCCCACCCCCTTATATTTTGAGTAATGGACATTCAGTGGAAATTACCTCAATTTATTAAACTCAGTGAATGTGAAAATTGCATGTAATATTACATCAGTACAACTTTACTTTTTTTTTATTACAACTTTACTTGTCGTTCTTCTTGCTGCAGAATCTTTCCAACATATCATTGTGGGCTAGTGTAAGTATTTCCAAGTGAAATAGTGTATACCAAGTATTTCTGTGCTAATTTAACACAAGAAATTTTAACGTCCTCGCGTATCTGCCTCCTATCCTGTCGTAAAGTTGTGTGAAGTTCTGGTCTTAGCTCAGGATGTTGTTTCTTCTTTACAAAGGAAACTCTCTATGGTAATTGTTTAGGATTTATTTTGAATCTAACGAAGATGTTATCAGGATGATGTACCAGCTGAAACTCTCCCTCTTCATTGACTCGTCCATTTACGAAGTCTTATTCCTTGTTAAGGCTTCCATACTGTAGTCGAAGGAATGATTAGTAGTCCTTTATCATGTCTAGAGTTATCCAATGGACTGTGACGCCGGATAGTTTTTGTAACTGTTACCCATTTTTGCTGAATGTCAATAGCCTCATGCTTTTGGAAAAGCGTATATTTCCAAATAATCCATTGCAAACAGTTAAGTGTGACCCTCTAGCAAAAATGTTAAGTCAGCTCTTACAAATTGTCCCCTTTTTACTACATGGTACAGGTAGTAAAACAGAAAGCATTCCTTCAAATTGTCCAGGAGCGTTAACTGAACTTCCTGGATTACCTTCATAAGGAGCTATCCTAGTGAAAACAAAGAAAGGAAACATGAGAATAGTTCACTAGTATTCTTGTGCAAGTATAATGGGGACTCCATGAAGTAAATAGACAGCTTACTTAGGACTCTTAGCATCGACTCTTGGACGTTAACGTTTCTGTTGAATTTCATAATAAAGGAACAAGGAAAAGCCAAGCTAAATTCCACTTATGTTTTGTTAGCGAAAAACCTTGTCCACCAACTACTAGCGTCATTCTTATCAGTAAACAAGAACCATCAAATTAAAAGTAAATGAGACTTGTCTAATGCAAACTGGGGAAATTTTTGCAGAAAGTTACAAAACTTGGACGGCCCCACAATCCACTGTTGTGCGCAGCCAGACCATCTTGGAAAACTACACTCACGAAAAACAAATACAATTTGACTCAAGCCCATATCTTAATACTCATGCAATCTGATATTCAGCACTGTTGATCACTTATAAGGCCATGCCTTTCTGTCCTCTTCATACAGGCTTTCAATTTTCTTAGCCTCTTCTAAAGGGATAATTTCTCCTTCATACTTGCAAATGACTTCACATTTTCTAATATCCCCCAAAGCAAAAGCACAAATTCCTGCGCCGCATGGGTCGGTTGGTGCACTGTGTAACTATGAAGGAAAATTGATAACATTAGACTCTCTGGAGTTAATCAGTAAAATATATTTGAACTTCTGCTAACCAGCAGGTGAGTTACACACGTCAATTGTTGGCTTAGGTTTTGCATTGAGCGACATATAATGCTAAATTTGTTACAGCATCACCCTCCCCTCACTCCAAATTCGATGCCTGGCTCCCTTCTGGGCTGGTGTAATTCCAATCTCGTGTAGCCACAGATTTTTCCCATCTTTTGTGCTGGATTTGATTTCCTAGCCACCATTCTTTGCATTTTCCTTAATTGCTTTCTTAAATTGCTGTTCAATTAAGGTGCTCCTGACAATGAAATTTAACTTAAATTTTCTTCTCAATGCGCCAATGAAAAATTCTTATCTTTTGAATTTCGTCAACAATATTTTATCTATTTGCAGACAAAATGTAAAGGTACGTTTATTTTTTTCCTTCCACCCAATTGTAATACCTTAATCTACTAGGAAAGTTAGTTTGCAATAATTGTGTTCTAGTACTACTTAATCCAAGCGATAATCAAATGTACATTCGATTGTCTTGGATAGATCAGGTAGTACATTAACACAAACATCCACAGCTTTGAGTTTCTTGGCTAACTTTTTTTAATTCTCATGCCAAGTGTCGAAGGAATTGTTGATGTTCTGTTCCAAAAGCCAGTTCTTTATTTTTGTCAGATAGTCATGTGCAACTTCTATCACAGTGAACCGTAAAAGGATAATTTTGAAATGAAATTAGTACCTGGGAGGTATAAGTAGATCAAGGTAACACGTTTTTATATTACCATTTGTCTCTGGTGAACTTTCAATTTTCGTGTTCATCACTAACCTGGGCAGTTGCAAATAAAAGGTCATGTATTGCATATTGTAAAAAAGAAAAACCGAGCACGCAAGGACAAATACGGGGACAATTAAACATTAAATAATGGAGTAGAGCTAAATATCTTTTGTTAAAAAAGCTGGGATAATTTTTTCAGTGCCTCAAACTTGTGTTTGAGAGCTTCGAAACTCTATTTTAGTAACCGTCTGGACAGGTACCACATGCTTGGTCCTGTCCAAAAGCGAATCTATCATGTAAGATCTATAGGGGGGCCTTTGAACACAAGACAACCTTATACAGAACTTTAATATAGAGTGCAACATTTACTTACTCATATGAAAGCATTGCCACTGTTGAATGGTACGCATTAGATGTCAAGTCATGGGGGCAATCAGTTATGACAGTCAAAAAAACAATAAACATGTATACAGGTTTTACAGCCGGAGTTGAATACTGAGGCATTGTTTTTAAATCTATCTTTAACCTTTTTTATATTATAACAATGTTGAGGTTACGGGAACACTTACGGCTCCATGTTTATTAAGGCATGTGGTGGCGTTATGAACCTCATGTATCTGTTCTAGCATTGAATAATTATTGGCAGCATTGTTCACTGTTTGTATATAGCCCATGGTATCATACAGTACAAACAAAAGAAGCATTTACTTAATGATTTTGTGAGAGCCAGTAAGACAGAACAAAGGAGTATTTAAGAATCTTCGCCTTCCAAATAGAAAATGCTGCTCTAGGTAAGTGAATGCTGTTTCTGTTAAAGTTGATAATTCTAGGGGTATAAGTTCTGTCACTGCTGTAGATTGAATAGACAGTACAGTTTATACCTCGACCTGTCCATTGTATGTTGCAGCTGACGATATATATTGCTTTCTTTGCCACTCGACATGCCAGCATTTCCATCACCTTTTTGTTCTAACGACTCCAGAACCCTCTCTACGCTAAGCGCAACTGTTCACAAACGCTTCACAGCCAACATCATTTTGATTCAAACTCTCAAAATTCATTGGGGAAAGGGAGAAGGAAGCAAGGGAAGTGAGAAAATTGAGCGGAGAGGGAACGCCTGCCATAAAGGTGTCTTTGCGGTAGGCGTTCTCGTCTCCCTTGCTTCAATGAAAAACAGGTCTGTTTAGGTTGGTTTACCAGGAACTACATAATTTTTAAACATTCCCCATTTCCCCCATAGCCTACCTTACTAGGTTCTTAAGTAAGTAAATTTAGTAACATTGTTTTGGTAATTGAAAACATCCAGTATGTAACATGTGGTTAGTTTAAAATTGAAACCTTTTACAGTATTTGATAACATCATAAGATTAATTTTACAAAAGTGTAATTTCATACATGTATTTAATAGGTAGAAATCATTTTAAATGTGCACCCCAAACAAACCAGGAATGACTGGCATCTAATTTCTCCAAACAGTATTACTCACTACAAAAAATAAGGGTTATTAGAATGAAATACATGCAGGATGACGTATAATATCTTTCTTGCAAGAAAGACTCTAAGAAAAATTATATAGAGAATTGTGAATAGAATGTTGATATTAAGCAATTATTGGATGAGGTTGAGCATGATAGCGAGAATTATCAAGGCCGAGGTTTGTGTTATCTGCCGAAGCCGAAGGCTGAGGCGGATAACACAAACCGAGGCCTTGATAATTTCGCTATCATGCGAAAAACCGAATGAGAGTTCTGTACAATAAATTCCTCTTGAGAAAGGCTAATAACAGGAGATAACTGGTGCGGATTAATAGCCACTTCCTCACCTCTCACCTCGCACTCTGTCGTCAGGGTTTCCGACATTTTTCTCTTGGTTGAAATGTCAGTCCTGCTATAGCTCCGAATGCTGGATTCATTTCTGTGCTCGCTCACCGCCATGATATGCCTTGCTTCGAACCCGGACTTGTCCAGGATTGTAACCGCCGTTGCCCTGATCGAGTGATTGGTGTAAGACTTTGAAAGTTTGGCTTCTCGAGAGATCCTTTTCATTTTTTCACCGAGCAAACGCTCTCCGACAACCATGTTATCGTACCACACTTGATCAGATATGCCGGCGTTTTTCATTCTTTTGAGGGATTCAGGTGCTGTATGTACCGTTCAAATGAAGCCACAGGACAGTGTGGTCCTGGTTTCTCGAACATCACGCCTCCTTCAAGTCCTTCATCATTTTCTCGTCGGTTCTTTGTGAGTTCATCTGTTGTTTTGCACACATATTTTGCACCTTTGCCATCCGTGCTGAATGAAAAATCAGCTTTTTTGAGTTCACGAAGATTTTGCCTTCCTCAGCGACAAAAGTACAACATAACCTCGAAAAAAACTTTGTTTTGAAGCGTTTCCGGGCTGTTTTGGTTAAAAACATCGCTTTCGTACAGCTTTTTAAGATCTTCTTCGCAGATCGGTGGCGTGTGTTCGACTTTGGCGAGCCCTTATCGTTTTAGTTCAACGCACTTGGCGCCAAAAACTTTGTTTGCCTCGGCAAATGCTGGATCGTTTATTATATCGAAGCCAAGAGTCGCCTTGAAGTGTCTGCCCAGTCCAAATCTCAGGCTTTTGAGAGTGCTTTTGGAATAAGAAGTTCCATCGACTTTTCTAGCTTCGGCATAAAATAGTTTGAGAACGTTACTGATGCCATCTTTGGTTTGCGGTTCGGGAACTTTCTTCTCCTTCAAATACTGCTGTAAAACTCTAAGAGCTGTCTTGGTAGCTCGTTTGGTGTTCTTTGAGTCCTTGTCGTCAACAAGGCGTCCTAAATCCACTTCTGAGACTGACGCGAATCTTGGAGCGGACTCCGCCATGACAATCTTGCTCAAACCGCCGGCTAGCTTGTCAGGTGACGAAAACCATTGTCTGCCAAAACGCGTCATACCTACATGCATAAACGCCAGTGTCTGTAGATGTGACGCGATGACACAGCGCCATCTAGAATTAGCGGGGTGCTTCTAGCCAATCAAAATTGAGATAGCATCAGCATTGTATAATAATGGATCTTGTTGCTAATTTGCTTTATAGTTGGTGCAATAAATCTTGGTTTAGATACCTTATTTGCATGATCATACTGTGTGATAAAATGATTTGAACTCTATTGAAGTGACGTTTGTAACAGTATTGTTGTCCTGTGATGTTATCTCCAGTCTTGTTACAATGAAATGCAGTGGCGTTAAAGCCCCTTTTGTCCTGACATTTCTGATTTATGATAGAAAATATCAGAGTTAAGTGGCAATACCACTATGTTTTTTTTTGTGTTTGTATATCTTGCTCCACATAGTGTTGCATTAAATGACCTTGCTGGGCCTTGAAATTGTCTGGTCAGGAGTTACTTGTAACCAATCTCAATCATTATGCTTGTCCTTTTTGTTCGCTGTCTAGAAGGAATCTTTTGACATGTTACTCTAGGTGCTCTGAGAGTGGTTGCTAAAAGAGCAAAGGTACTTAGTATTATCTAACAGAGGTGCAGTTTTGACGAAGATGAGATCCGACCCTTGCTGTGTTTGTATTGCTGTTTGGACACTTCCACCATATTCTGTAGATTACCCAGTTGGGTAATGAAGCACAGTCAAGATGGTAACAGCCATGACATGATGAACATTCTACATACTCTTTCTTATCATTGGAGAGCCTACAAAGGCAGAAGTTTGCTACATCGGTCTTGCTGTGTGATATGTGATACTGCACTCTTTTGTTGGAGTTGGGGAAAGGTGTCATTCTCCTTGATTCCAAACCAGTGGACATCTGAAAGGGTCTAGCCCGTGACACAAGTCAGTGGCAAATGCTAATACAAAGAGGCCACAATCACTGCTGCCAAGCTGCCTTCGTACCCTCTCATTAAGAAAAGTTACAGTATATTCAGGGCACACCACCATGCGACAAGCATAATCAAGCAAGATTAAAGTTGGCTTTCTACACAAGCTGTCAAAGACTTTTACGATACCAGTCTGCCAACCAAGGGTTCTAATGCAGACCCAATAGTCGACAGCAGGAAGTAGCATTTCACCTCTAATAGCAGGATCCTGCAGTTCATCTTCATGTGCAAAACCTTTCTTCAGCATTATTTGGCCAGCCTGTATTTCAGAGTCAAGCAGCCAGTTGGTGGTTTTTAATGTGCCATCCCTACTTTCTTTGTATAAGTTGAGCTTAGTGTCAGGGTCCCAAGGGGTCTGTTGTCTATTGTGAGCCATGTTACCGAGAATCATCATCATCATCATCATCAGTAATAAGAATGGGAAGTTTTCCATGGCTGCTTGAACTGATCTTATGAACAATGGGATCCTTAGATACTTTGTCAGAAGAATGACAGGATTCCGCTTGTTTAGAGGTTGGACCTTCTGTGATAGGAGCAGCACTTGGCTGTACTGTTGGTACATTAGTGGAAGCTGTTGATACGGCAGTAGGGGGAGCCGCTGGAACTTGTACAGTAGTTATGTGTGCTGTAATAAGGGAGTGGTGGCTGTAGGTACTGCAGTAGCGGATGCTGGTGCTTGTTTGGTTGACATTTGGTTGTTGTGTGGAAGGGGCATTTAGTGTGCGAGTGGCAGTTTCTGGTACTGTGATGGGAGCAACAGTTACTTGGGTCACGGTTGTCAGTCCTTCAACAGAGTGAGGAGCTGCTAGCAGTTGGCTTGCATCGGTCAATACTGTGGTGGCTTGCGGCATGTGTGTAGCAGATTCCTGTACTGTTAAAGGGGCTATGGGAGTTTGAATGGCAGTTGCTGGTACTGTGGTGGAAGCAGCCATTACTTGAGTAACAATAGTCTCTTTGTCATGTTTGTGCAGCCTTTGGTCCCATATTATCCAAACAATTACAGATGCCAGGTCAACTTGGCTTCCAATCAAGGGGTCAGGTAAGCTTGTCACACTAAATATATCCTTGACTTGTTTTTGTTTTTTGACAGCAACAGTTGTAATAATAATAATAATAATAATAATAATAATAATAATTTATTACTTATTAGGCGCAAATTAACATCTGAATGTGATCAAATGCGCTGTACAACTATAACTGACAATGATAATTACACTTTTTTTGGTACATCTTTACCTTTATTAAATTATCAACCTGTAAGTCATAAAATCAATAATAATTCTTCTGATTAATTCATAAAAGCATGGCTGCCGTTTGTCATTAGTTTTAGAAAGTGCAACGCTATTCAAGATTTTGCTGCAGGAAGACGTTTTGCTAAATTTCATTTTCAAAAAACACCACAGCTGATCATGAGAATATTTGTTAAATAGCTAATCCACTTTATTCTGGGCGCTACAGCTCTTTAGTATCACATCCAATGTACACACGTGGAAAAACAAATAGATAAGAATAAAATATTTATTATATGAACGTTAGTTGTACCTGCTACCAGAGAAAAGGATGAACCGTTTTTGAAAACTCAAAACAAATATTTTTTTAAAAAACGATCTCATTGAAAAATGTAAGCAAAATATTTGAAACGAAAATTAAAATGATACATAACATATACTCACCCCTCATCCACCTCCTCACCGACCTCTTGTATTGGGTGCCTTTCGAGAATCTCTTTTCCATGGCAACACAATGTCAACTAAAAGAGCCATGTCTAGAAGAAATTAAAAGAAAACAATTAGAGGAACAGTACATTGTAAAAGAATTGTACAGTTGAACAACTCTACAAAAACATCTACGCTTGTGTGAGTGGCCAAAAACGGGCCACATTTGACTGCATAAGGTGACAGCCTTTCAGGCATTTGTTGAGCAGTGTCATTGAGTACTACATGTAGGTTTGAACCGATTACCAAGGTAGGTGGCAAGCTGCTCTTTTGTAGGCATAGACACTTGAGTGATGCACAAAAACAGCACATAGAAATCCATACAAAGATGTTAAAAGTCTTGCAATGAAGAATGTGAAACTTGATGAAAACTGTCAATAGTTATTTTTTGACGAGAAGCCCTTCTGATCCACAGATAATGTTTTGTCAATAGTGTTATTTTTGATCAGGCTTGAATCATAACCCGGAACCCACAAAGCAAATTAAGCTGTCTCAGTTTCTATCCTCAAGGATAGCTTCGATGATTTATTAACGTTATTGCATTCATTCCTGTTCCATGTATACAATTCCTAAATGTCTTAAATAGATTGGACGACAATGGCTCAAACTGTGATCTCTAAATTAAACTTTAAATTAAATGCTAATCAACTTCAGCAAGTGTTCATTTGCTTGTTGAAGTTGTTTTAGCCTCTTGGTCTAAACCAGCATACAATGAAGAATGCTTGGTGTGTCTTTCTAAGTTTATGAATCAATAATCATATATCACCTCCACAGGGAGCACCCTTTGAGGATGTTCTGAATTGACATTAAGAAGATATTGGTCTTTCGATGAAACTGTCTATAACTTCTTTGATGCAAACTTTGTCAGCTTTCCCTGTTGCGTAGACATGACTCGCCATATCAGGTAGTACTGTTGGCTAGTGGAAAACACAATGTTGAAAATATAACTGATAAATACTGTTTTTTAAGTGTACTTGGATCTACTTATTTAAGGGTGGGAAATGTAACATGAGGTGAGTGTTTGAAATGCATGACTTGTAAGCAACTCCACATCTTTGTATTGAAGCAGATAAGGGTGACATGTTGACATTCAAGCTTTCACCTCTGAGTTGTTACTTCCAAGTATTCACTTGTAAGGTGTTGCTCCCGTGTTATCAACTGATTATCTAAAAAACACATATCGTATTTTCCTTTGTATAAGTCGAACTTTTACACGGCACTTTCGGCCCGGAATTTAAGTTTTTTTTCGGGCCGGCAAAATTCGAGCAGCGTTAACCAATGCAATAATTAAATTCCACCTGGCAACACGTAACAACACATTTGTTGACGGTGGAGGTCTTCATAGGGTCTTTGTTTTTGAACCAGTAATATAATGCAACGGTTGACCTATTGTTCAAGAAAACAACATGAAGTGATGAGAACAGAAGTGGGAAGGTGTTAGTCTACGATTTTCAAGTAAGTGTCATAGTCCCATTTGATTACATTGGCTAACTGAGATTCAAATTTCATAGAGCCTTGCCTATGATCTCCCCCAATTTTAACAAATAATTTGTCTTGAGGTATTTTGCCATTATGCCAGGTAAGCTGACCATCCCTGTGATGGAAAAAGGTAGAGTTTGTATGAAAACAAAATAGTGAAAATTTTGGGAGCTTCCCTGGTTATTTGTACCTGGTTGACAGTAAAACAATAACAAGGACTGTTATAGACAGTTTTCGTAAATGCTGAATAATCTTTTTTGGTTGTTGAGTTCATTATTCTGTTCCTTGAACATAAGGCTGTCGTCCTCTGACTGTTGCCCTTGTGTTATAGAAAATTGACCCAAACAGCACAAGTCATGCGGACCTTGTCTCACACCGGCGATCAAAATAGTTGTCGTAGGGTGTCGACATGCTAGGAATTGCATCCATTGTTACGATGTTTTCATTCTTTTTTATTCCTCACGGATTCTTCTATATATCTTTTTTACGATTCAAGAGGGTGTTTTAAGAGACGGAAAAGCTACCACTATTGAAGGTCTAAGTAACTTACCTTCAGAAACTTGTAGTTCTTCTCAAACAGCGTAAAGAGTTCTTCCTCTCTCTCGTTGTGTGCTTCATCATTGTATTTCATTTGCATCAGATCAAAGGTACTGCCAGCTTCCTGGTAGTCCTCATCTGCCATCTCGTCTGATTGCTTCTGTCTTTCCTTCTCGTCCTCCAGAAACCGTTGCCACCATGCTACCACTTTTGGGGTCATACGTACCAAAACATGCTTTAAGGCTGCTTGCATAGCCTCAATAGAAGGACAGGGCAAATTATCAGGAAGTTGCACGGACAGGTTGTCTTGTGGCAGCTGTCTCAGTACCACGTATGGTCCTTCCCATTCTTTTTTCTTTGCTACAGCCCAATTCCAATGTGTCATCCCAACTTCTCCTAGTTCATTTAATTTGAAGCGACATGGATAACTGTGATTTTTAAGTGAGCATGTCACGAAGCCAATTTTTAATGTTGAAAATATTCTTTCTGTATACAGTGATGGGAGACGGCATGTAGGAATTGTGAATGATCTTACGGAAAGTTGTTCCAAAGTTACCACATTCATTCTCTTTAGGGCTTCCGTGATTCTGCTTAACATCTACAAAGGCAATAGAAAAAACGCTGATAAATCAGTTTGACATATTACCATGTTTCATGCTAGTTTTCCACTGAAACCTGGTACATGAAAACTCATTAAAAAAAAACAAAAGAAAGTGAACTAGTGATTGGAAAGAATTCCCTCAAATTAAGCTTACCCTTATAGCAACCATAAAACAGACTGGAGTAAAAAAAGGTCCTTCTACATAACTTGAAAACAATATCAACCTGGTCTATGTCCTCATGTGTATGTCCCACCATCAGGTTAGAAAGCCGAAGCTACAAAGATAGGATGGCTTGGTTTTTAAATCATTGAGAGGAGCCAGTTACTAAAGAGAGAGGAAGGTAAAACTTGCCTTTCGTGCAGCATAGCTTTACCTCATCCCCAGCAAAAACACTTACGGTTCATACACCCAGAGCCACTCGCTTCTAGCTATAATATATTGGGTAAGGTTGAAGTTCTCCTGATGCCTTGTTATGTAATGAAATCACTAATCACTGTCAATATTTGGAAGGTGTCTACCAATGAGTCTTTGTCTCAAAATCAAAATTTAGGGATTTCATTTCTTATTTGTATAAATGATTCAAACATAATTAACAAGAAAGTGTCATGCTGTCACGCTATCCACTACCATTTCTCAACACACTCCCCCTGTTCATCACGAAAAAGGGATGAACAACAATGACTAAGGAAATCACATAAATCTATTGAAATGAAATATTTGAGTTTCGAAGCAGTTGATCAAAGTTCATTCTTCATCATTTGCTATAATCTGTATTCAAGTTCGTGCTGCCACCGCTGCGTCTCTTCTCGGCCTGAAGACTGGTGGATCAGCATTCCGGTCACCTGCACTTGTACAGTTTTTCATTGAATAATAAAAATGGCATTTCACACTGGCCTCTGTGAATAGTGATAGTAACAATAACATTGATATTTATGTTTATGGTCTATGGGTGAGCAACTGAACCTGAGTGAACCTGGTCTGTTATTGAATGGAAATGACTGTTTAAAATGGTTTTCTTTTTTTCACAGATTATTGAATTCCTTTACTGAGCAATGTGAATTGTCTCTTTTACTGAATAAAGTAACAGCTACAATGTAGTGCTCTGTAGGTTAAAAAGAAGATATGTAATTGATTGCAAGCACTTACGCTTGTCAGACAGCTCTGAAAACCACTTTTACCCTCCCATTTCTGTGCACCACTACTTATTTCCTTCATTGCCTTTGCCACTCCCTTTACTGAAAAGCATTAATAATGTCAGTAAGTCATGAGTTACTGGGGTATATAAAAGTAAATAAAATTGGAAAGAATAGTTTAATCTACTAGAAAAGTTAATTTGCAATAATTGTGTTCTAGTACTACTTAATCCAAGCGATAATTAAAATGTACATTTGATTATGTCTTGGATAGATCAGGTAGTACATTAACACAAACATCCACAGCCTTGATTTTCTGGGCTAACTTTCCTCAATTACATGGCAAGCGTCAAAGGAATTGTTAATGTTCTGTTCCAACAGCCAGTTCTTTATTTTTGGCACATAGTCATGTGGAACATCTATCACAGTGAACCGTAAAAGGATAATTTTGAAATGAAATTGGTACCTGGGAGATATTAGTAGATCAAGAGAATACAGTTATTATTATAGTTTTTATATTATCATTTGTCTCTGGTGAACATTCAATTTTCCTGTTCATCACTAACCTGGACAATTGCAAATAAAAGGTCATGTATCGCATATTGTAAAAACTGAGGACGTAAGGACAAATAGGGGGACAATTAAACATTAAATAATGGAGTAGAGCTAAATATCTTTTGTTGGAATAACTGGGATAATTTTTTTCTGTGCCTCAAACTCGTGTGTTTGAGAGCTTCGAAACTCTGCTTTAGGAACCGTCTGGACAGCTACCACATGCTTGGTCCTGTCCAAAAGAGAATCTATCATGTAAGATCTATAGGGTGGCCCTTGAACACAAGACAACCTTATGCAGAACTTGAATATAGACTGCAACACTTACTTACTCATATGAAAGTATTACCACTGTTTAATGGTAAGCATTAGATGTCGAATCATGGCAGCAATCAGTTATGACAGTCTAAAAAACAATAAAGATGTATACATGTCTTACAGCCAGAGTTGAATACTGAGGCATTATTTAAATCTATCTTTAACCTTTTTTATATTAATACAATGTTGAGGTTTCAGGAACACTTACTGCTCCATGTTTTTCGAGGTATGTGGTGGTGTTCTGGGCCTCATGTATCCGGTCTAGCATCATATGGTATCATACACTACAAACAAAACAAGCATTTACTTAATGATTTTGTGAGAGGCAGTGAAGGCATCACAAAGGAGTATAGAGAAACATTTTATGACTAAGGATATCTAAAGAGACCAACTCAAACTTACACTAAATTTATGGAGTAGACTTATTGGCATCCCTCAAAGGGTACACTATTGCACCATATAGGGTACCTGGAGTGGTGGATTCAATCCTTATATGAACTTTTATTATTATACCAGGAAAAGGAAAAAGAAGAGGCACAACTATATGCTAATAGACATTTTCTCTTATGGTGTACAATTAATAAACATGTGCAGATCATTTTGAGAGCTCACCATAATCTATATACTTGTCACCAACACTGCCAAGCTTTGCCGCCTCAGAAAAGCCCTGGTACTGACTCTCTAGGATACCAGAGCTTGTAAAGCCATGAACCACTCTAGAAAAGAGAGGTGAAACACCATTTCAACCTTATAATTACTTGTTTCAAGTCTAATCTAATCAGCGCAGAGTCAGTGAAGGCCATGATTGAACAATAAAAAATATGAGGTTATTTGTTATCAGAAAAAGTCAGAACATCACCATCTATATGTTTTGATAACATTGCATGCAGTATAAAGTATTTTGTGTATTTGAAGACTGATGAAGACAGGTGCTTCAAAAAAGGAATAGTAATTAATGAGAATGATTTTATTATGAAAGAATTTATGAACAAATTAAAGAGCACTATCCAACACTGTTACAATCTTATGAGTAGTTTTACTTACAGTTCACAGTGTACTTGTTGCCAAGATAGAGGAGCTCGCCCACTTCATGTTGTGGCCATTCTCACAACTGAACTCCAGTCTAAGTACGTGGCCATCCATATGCTTACTGGAGCTCTCCTCGTCATAGCTGTACTGTGTTCCACAGGTACAGCCTCCTGCAGTTTCCGTAAGCAGAGTAGCTAGGCTAGCCTGCCCACAAACAAAGAAGCACTCTGTAGGGGAAGCAGGAGACAAAATCTGTCTACAAGCTGGAGCTTCAAGTTCCCCACACAGCCATTGGCACTGGAAATCGCCTCTTTTAAAAAAAGCGGAGAACCTGCAAAAAATCAGCAATTGCACGACCAGATCGTCGAATCGCCATGCTTCGTAGGTGGATGAACCTATTATTTGTAGCTCTCATCTCCTCTTCTTCGCCGTAATTGAACTGGAAATTTAAACTAAACTGTGGTTTTGTAGGTTTTTCTTTACGTTTCTCATTGTATAATTTCTGCTTTTCGTATTTTGCTTCCTTTGCACAAGGCTTGGCTTGATTACCCAACATCTTGTTCTGCGAAAAAATTACCTCTAGATGAATGCCTCCAAATTTCAAACTTTGCGCCATCAAAAGCACCAATGACAGTGCTTCTTATATCTATCTAAAAGTGCCGTCCAATAGTAGGTCTCCAAAGAACAGAGAAAGTTTGTTTCCAGTGAAAAACCTGGGAAAGAGTGACGTGACGAACTGTCGAACTGAAGATTTCAAAAATAAATGAACACTCAAGCTCCATGTGGTGATCGCGTTGAAATGTTGGGGTAAAATGCACGGATTAATTTGGATCTAAACGCGCAATACAACAAGATAACAAGATAGTTTTTTCAACTATATTTTTGTTTTACAAGGAATTTATTGTATTTGTCCGAAAAATGGGCACAGTTAATTCTCGCCTGCAAACACCAAGCCGGGGCCATGTTGAAAATATTTTATATCAATTTGATTGAACCAGGGAGGACCCTATTTATACCAAGCCCCCGCATTTAAGGTATGATAGTTATTGACATATTAGTTAGACGTACGCGTATTAAATCTGTACTCCTTTCTTCTCTTCCACCATGATGTGTTGTTCTGTAGGTTATAAAGATAAATAATTTTAAAATTTCAGAGATATGACAATTGCATTGCTTTGTGATTTAATAATATAATATAATTGTGGATTTAAATTTAAATGAAAGGCTCCTGTGAGCCAACACCTGAATCCAGAAGGGAATAGTGACTGGCTGAACCGTGTCCAGAAGGGTAATCTAAATATACACCCTATAACTTGTCTTTGGACGGGTTCCTGGTCCGGTTCGGGTAGTGGGTCTGGGTCCCTCCCAGTTTCACAGTTCCCGTGTTCTTTTTGCTTTTTGGGATCATTTTACCTTTCGCTTATTTTATTCTTTATTTTTCTTATTTTTGGAACTTTAGATTTCCTCCAAATTATTTGTCCACACGTTGGTTCAACTTAGATCCGAAAGCGTTAGTGAAGACTGGTGTGATTGGGAGAGCAAACCCGCTAGCTGAGCCGGACCACTTCCATCGGTTCACATGGTATCGTCCGGATCCGTCTATGCGTCCCCGTCAATGCTTCGATTTTGAGAGCCTAACAAATTTTCCGCTGCAAATCTGTCCAACTGTTTCCCTTGCTGGGAGCCTGTCCTCCAAGATTATCCTAAAAAGTCCGAGATCTACAGCTTCCTGTCTGAAGGCGTTAACGTTAAGCAGTTTTTCGTTCCTTTTCACAGTACCTTTCAAGGCCGCCACTTTTGCAGTAGCCAACCACCAAGTATGGCGTTTCCCAATTCTCCATCGTGCAAGTGCTTCAAAGATTTCTCGCACAATTCTTGAAAGAGTTTCCAACGGCTCCCTGCTCGTCTGGGGAGAGGTGGGTAAAGTTAACCCGCTACATCTGGTCATGCCCATTACAGTGGAGTTCAATAAACCACGCATGTGTCATGATGAAAGATTTCTTAATTGCTGGATCAAGGACTGTCCATTTACGCTAGATTATATCAGCGATCTTCCCCGATATGTCCTCCATGGCCTTTTTCAAACATTTTTCGACGATAAGAGTGGCTATGACCACGTGCGCCTCCGTCCCTCTAGCTCCACCTTTTTTCGGCCTAGGACAGGGAAAAAGAATGAAAACAAAAAACAAAAAAAAGCGAAAATATATGGAGACAACATGGAGACCACAAATTTCTTTACAACAAAAAGAGACTCATTTATGGTTGACACTGTAGTATGAGCCATGCTTAGCCCAAAAGGATCTAGCGTAATAGCCACGCCTACCTCATGAAAAACAAACTTGAGCCTGACGAGCCCTAGGGAAAGGGTGCGAAGGACCTCAAGAATTAAGAGAATATCCAGGCAAATAAGTCGGCGGGCTTTGCTTCAATGCTTTCTGAATTTCCTTGGCTACCTCCACTTCTTTCTTGCTTCCTAAAAACTTGAGGAGGAGGTGCTGGAACGAGGGGTTGTACAGCAGGGTTCGTGTCTGCCTAAGGACGATGCCAAAACGATTTGCTCTTTCATTGCCTTTCTCATAGGCAAGATCAACAAGCTGCTCTAATGCTGCCAGTGAAGCATGTGGATAAAAAATTGCGGCGGGACGGGCTAAGAGTTGACGAAGAACGCCCAAGGCCGAGTCTACAGTGCCAGCATCGTGCTTTTGGGTAACAAAACCAACTCTTTTTTTAAGTCACTAATGGCATCAGGGGCGGCTTGTTGAGGACAAGTAAAACAAAAGACCGTATGACTAAGAAGAAAACAATTGGATAGAACTCCAAAATACAATGCCACTAAGGTAAAACGAGGTAAACAAAACAGCTGTAATGCAATGGAGCGTAAACAAAAAAACCGGGCATCACGCAAATTGACAACTGAACAATGCTGAGTTAAAAAATTGACTATTAAAAACCGTAAAACCAAGTGGGTTAAAAAACCAGACAAAGGGAACTAAGAGAAATCCGCTTGACGATAGTACGTAAAAAAGCTAAATATGACCGTGCAAAAATACAGACATGCGAATAAGACTAAGGTGATGTGAGACTTAACCGCATTGCATAGAACAGAAAGCTGAAACCACGACTATAACAAAACAACAAATGCGCGCCGAGGCAAAAAGAAGCCACGAGAATGCAAGAGAAACAAAAGAAAACAAAAATCATGACCAAAACAAAGCAGAATAAGCACACAGAGAATGTAAAGGAAAAGCGAATACATAAAGAGAGCCGAACAATAATAAAAACGGGTAGAACTATAAAACGACCGAGAAAATATGTGTGAGATAAAACATGCTTAAATAAAACGGAAAGTCCCACGAGGAAAAAAGCAGGCGCGCGTATATATAGCGTACAAATGAAAACATGAAGAAAATAACAAGACCGAAACCAACCAACACTTGAAACAGCCGAACGCACGGCCAACGCTTGTAACAGCTAAACACACGGCCAAAAAATTGTAACAGCCGAACACACGGCCAAACACTAGAAAACAGGTGAACACACAGTGAAATACTTGAAACAGCCGAACACACGGCCAACACTTCTAAAAGGCGAACACACGGCCAAACACTTCTAATAGCCGAACACACGGCCAAAGATTCGTAACAGCCGAACACACGGCCAAACACTTATAACAGCCGAACACTGGCTAGCACTATAGCGGTAGCACGCACGGCAAACAGTTGTAAACGGTCGAACCGATGACAAAGTAGCAAATTAAGTAGAACACACGACGAGATATAAATAACAATAGAACTGGTGGGCGAACTGACATATGACGATAGAATAAACAGGAAACGGGAGGCTAATAGCGACAAAAGAGAGCTAACGATGGAAAACGAAAAGAACACGTGGTGCAAAATGAAGCTGACGACTGACAGTAAAAAGCTAGCGAGAAGGAAAAAACGGTGTAACAAGAAAAGTAAGCACCATAGGGGAAAAAATACAAGCCAACTACAAACCTGTTCCTGTTGGACTGGGGCTGCTTGAGCGACTCCGCCGTCGGCTGCCAGAGCTGGTTGCGCTGGTGCTGGTGGAATAACAGGCGGAGCGGCAGGCGGAGCCACGAGTGCAGCCAGAGCGTCAGGATTCGGTTGGACCGGAGTGGCCATGACAGGCTTCAGGTAATAAATGGCGAAATGAGACCGAAACAGCCTTAGCCAGGCTATATAAATAGTAGATTTAAAGTTTAAAGTCCTGGGGACTTTAAACCATAATTACATTGAAACAAGGCCAGATTTGTGCCAAACGCCCCAGTGAAGATAATCTAGACAATTTCACAGCTAAAGATATTTCGTCCGAGGAGAGGCAGATGCTAAATTGTGGAGGCGGTTTTGTGATGAATACAATGCCAAATGAACGTTATAAAGAAGCAACGAGCAGTGAAAAGACGGACAGTGTTTGCTATTCTGCAATATGTAAAACATTTAACTGGTAACAGGAAAAAAAGGGGGGGATTGCCAAAAGAGGGTTTTAATTTTTATAGAAAGGTTAATGCTAGAAAAGAAATTATGCGTTATTATTTCCATCCCAGGATGGGTTATTTAGAGAGGAGATTTATTGACAAGGCTCTAAAATGAGCTTTTCATGTTTAAGTTATATGGGAAGAAATCATAGTTTAAACAAAACAATCAACAGAAAAGCAATTAAAAGGAGGGAGAGTCAGCTGAAAGGTTTTAAGTTGCTTAGGCAATTAACACAATGAAAATTTTGTACTGCATGAAAGTGATAAAAATTTAGGGTGGTCTTTCAATTCAGCTTCTTGGTATAAGCAGGAGTATAACAGACATTTGCACTCAGGTTTTTATCAGTGTCGGTCTTATGGAGGATGCAAGTACTATTAAGCAGAAATGAAGATCTTCTTTAGGAGTTATACTAGAAAAGTGTGAAGGGATTTTAACCAAAGAGGATTATAACAATTTTAATTGAGGAATTAAGAACCAAAATGACTACATATTGCCAAGTCTAAACCTTATGCCACAGGTACACAAATTAAAAGAAGGTGCCCGTCAAAATACTGAAAATCTCCTAACAGGCAGGCCCATTGTTACAGGGTACGGGTGGTGTACAACCGAAGCTTCCACATTTTTGCAAAAAAGGCCAAGGTTAATTTTGTGTAGATTTAAGAATTATTTAAGTGATAATGGTTTACCAAACTCTATTTTAGGAAACAATAATGAACTAATTGAGGTGATAAAACAAACCCCAATTCGTTCTCTAGAGGGTCTTGTGTTTGTTTGTTTTGATTTTAAGGACTTATACACCAATATGTTGATTGGAGACGCCTCTTGCATCTTAAGAGAGCTGGCCTCATCACTAGAGATAGGTCAACTTGAAATAGACTTATTACTGGACTTGTATAAGTTTTGTAATGATTGGAATTATTTCAATGTGGGCACGAGTCTTTACAAACAAGTAAAGGGTGTTAGCATGGGTTGCTATTTCAGTAAGGAAATAAGCGATTTAGTTTTATTGTACTCGGAATATAAGTATTTTTTTTAGTGCAAGATAGCTCAAAAGTCACATTTTTAAAGAGATATGCGGATGATGGAATAATTTTATTTTCTGTTCTACAGCTGGTGACTTTTAATTAAGATTTCCATCAAGCTTGCTGATCTTTTCTGCTATGCACTGGAGTCAAAATATGGTCACTCAGACTATTTCATTGTAACTGAATTTAGGTCAGATAATAACTATGCTCCCAAGCCCCTCTATACTTAGGTGGTTAACAGCTATTCCCCCTTTCCACTACTACTACTTCCAGATAGTATATTTTTTTATATAACTGAATGTATTGTTTATTACTAGTGTTTGACATGATTAGGTAAGGAAGGAATGCTATCCATTTCATTTGTGGACATGCCAAATCTGGGTAGTAAATCATCAAATGATGTCATGTAGAGTAGCACCTGGACTGTCTTGATGGAATCATCAGCAGGGTACATCACGTTTGATGGCTTCAGGTATGGTTCTGAAAACCAGTTGAGTTCCACCTGAACTGACCTTTGTACATCTCTGGCACGATGCATTTTTATTGTGTCTTGTAAACCAGACATGGTGAAAGACTGTGAGCCCAGCTCCAGGGAATAGAAGCCCTTTGCCTATTTTGCAAAGAAGCTGAGCTCATTCTTCCATTTCTCCAGGAGACTGCGAGGTGGGATATATTTTAAAAGCAAATGGGTTGGTGGGAGTTTTGGTTGTAGCAGAAACTACCACTTCACCACCTGCATTGCGCGGAAATTTTGTTGGCGGAAGCTTGAACAAAAACGCAGCTTTTCTAGAATGGCTTGTTGGTTTTTTTGTTGGACTTCAACCAGTCACCATCCTGAGAGGAAATATCCAATTTTATGGAAAAATAAATATGGTTTATTGTAAATATGAAAGTGGATTAGTTGACGTTCTTCTGTTATGAAAATTTGTCTGCATTTGTACCAGACAATGTGAAATGTATTCTTCGTGTGGTTTGCCTATTAAAACTATTAAGCCTATTAAGTGTATTACAGTGTAGGTCTATTAAGTATCTTAGGCCCTGAGGATGGTGTGGGAGTCACAAACCACATTGGAGAATAGGCTTCCCTAATGCTAAGGGTGATCATGAGCTGCTGTTAATTTGTTTTGCAGGGAAAAATAAGAAGGAAACAATAAAAGAGATCTGACTTGGGGAGACTTGACGGTAATCCAATGTTAACAGATTGCAACCCTAACCCTAACCCTAACTGCCTTCTCTCAAACCCCCACCTCCCCTCCCCTCCACAGATAAGTTGAATAATTGCCTGTTCCTGAGAAGCTGCTTTCAAACCGCAGTTAAACAATTTGAGTCCGAGATTTTAAAAATCACACCTTCTACTAGTCGCTTGTAAGACGCAGGGCGGCCGGGCATGATTTACTGCGTCATGCACAGTTCGTACAAAATAATTCACTCTCAAAATGATCTAATAATACTTACGGAGAATTCCATGTAATCAATATTCTGGATATTATCACCAATATTCTAGATATTGTAGAAGCCCAAGGAAATTTTAATTAAACAGCAGGCTAGGGATGGCAGTAAGGATTGCTATTTCAAGTGTGATCGAGAAGTGAGCACGAAATTTTCCCGCTATTTCCTAATTAGATGGATGATGAAATCTTAGTGACCAAAAAGCGCTCTGTGCTATCCCTGCATTTACATTGAACAGCGGTATCGATAGAAACGTTTGGCGAGGTAAATACTGAATATGTTTTTTACTGCTGTTCAAATCTTACACAGAACGCCAGTCTTCCATTAAGAGATCATTCAGATTCATTACAACATATGAACTGTTTCATCATACTATGTCTATCACTTTTACGGTTTGAACTTGTGATGCGAATGCGAATACAATAGCTTTGAAAGGTTTAATGGCAGCAGACACAGCACGAGGAGAATGAAATGTATGTGTCACTATCGTCAATTGCTTTTTTTATCTTCCAATGACAGGCCGGTGCAATCTCTGGATTTAGTCGGTAGTAATGTCACAAAGACCTCCATGATAAGTTTTAGAAGCATTTTTTTCAAACTTAATAGAATTTGAACTAATTTCAAAGTTGTTTCTACAATATTTCTGTGATCTCCCCCACGCAACCCAAAAACTTTTCCATTGTAGAAATAGATTGTGTTCAATAACGGCTTAGCTGGTGTAGTTCCCAGCAATTTAGTTGGTGTGATGTCTAACAAGATTCTATCAACTTAATAAATATAGATTTAGATGAAGAGTTCTTCTCCCAGAATGTTGCTTCTTTTTGCTCGCTCACAAACTCCTCCCCTTTTTTGCACTTAATGTGAAGCCCTTCTCGAACGCCATCCTTCATCTCGGCATCTAAGCAACGTCGGAACAGGGCAAACCTTCGAAAAACAACACACCAAATTCAATTCCCAAAACAGTGTATTTCAAAATTCTGAACAATGGGGTCTAAAAGTTGTCAATAACCTTTTGTCAGTAGCGTCCAGAGGATTCAAAGCTTTGCATCCATTTTTATCCTGCAAATAACACTTGAGGGCACAATGATACCATAAACAGTCTTGGGAGGGTATCTTCCACCAGACTTTTTAGCTACCTCCGTCACGAATTTTAACAACCAATAGTTCATCGACAGAGCTTCCATTCCGGCAATATCCGCACTCATCTAATACTTTCCCATCATTCTGTAAACTTGTTCGCTGATTTTGATGCTTTCATCATAAAACTAGTTGCCTTCCACTTTTTCCCTTATGTTCTCAAATCCAAGTATCTCATCTAGTGGACGAAACTCTTTCTGGGCAGAGGTCCATTTACCAAGCGCCATCTTCCTCTCCCGCCTGGCACGGTGAAACCCAAACCCTTTCATGATTTCTTTGGTACTTTTAGTACTATCATCAGATACCACTTTTTGGATGCCTTCCTTGGCTTTGCTTGACATGATATGTGTTGCTGGTCTAGAGTGACTGTATTGTGTGCCTGGCAGAACCCTAATCCATCGCCTTCCGTCATCACAGGATGGCCATATGTAGACAATTTGCATGGGACATTCTCCAGTGAAAACGAGAGATAAGCTGTTTTTGTGATGCACACATTGATTCACCTTTTGTCTGTTAGAGACAACATAGGAACAGTCAGGACCAGCACACTTCTTTACTCAATCACAGGGCTATCTTTTCACGTTTAAAAAGGTATTCACAACATCTATAACTATGTTGTGCTGGCTGTTTGCGTGCTTTGTTTGGAAAGCTGATTATCGTCCCAAATAAAATTAGGTCAATTACTGGGGGTTAACTCTAACTTTCTACAGTCTTTCACGAAGGCAAACTTTCTTTGCTTAGTCCCAGATGCTGTGTTAAAATCTGGGAATTTATAATGGTCCTTGTTTGTTAACACCACCCAATTTGTTGATCCTCTTCAGCGTTCCTTTATTTTTGGCAGATGATGATGTCCTTTACCAGTTCTTGCTCTGTTACAACCTTCTCTTTTATTTTTTGTCAAATGGATCATTTATTGGGACCAGAACAAGGACGTCATACCGAGAATCTAGGAATTGCTTCCCTATCTCGTAAACTCTGTAACACCGCCATACTCTTGCGAACAACTTGCACCTTATTATGTTATATTTTTGTAAATGAATAGCTTGTCTTAAGATCCTTGACTATCCACCACCCATTTGAACTTTTAGGTCCAAAATTCTGTGTACCAGGGGAATATATTTAAGTTTGGTCCATAAGTTTTTGAATTTCGGGCAGTGAGAATGTATCTTTATTGCTACCTCGTAGCCATCCAATTTGTACTTCTTTTTACCCCCTTCCTTCTCTTTTGTCTTTGATATTGCAAGTGGAAAAAACATTCGTCTACAAACTGCAAGTCCAACTGGCCTTCTCCAAACTTCTTGACGGTTCCCTCTCTCATACACCCTCTGCAGCATAAAGAGTAGATCCAACACCATGACTGAGTCATTTGGGCTTGTATCTGTTCTTCCCCCTTTTGAACAGTTTTTGGTCCAGAAAGCTAAGCATTGGTCATCCTTTGACTCATTGACTAGAAGAAAACCAACCATGCTGTTACCACTGCCAGCTCTGCCAAATTCTTGGATTAGGATACTGAGGTTACACATGCAAACCCCCCCCCCCCCATATGCACACTATGTGTGCCAACCTCATGACTCAGTGGCTCCCAAAACTTATTATAACAATAATAATAATAATAATAATAATAATAATAATAATAATAATAATAATAATAATAATAATAATAATAATAAGTCTTTATTCAATCTGATCAATGTAAACATCGATACCGTGAACAGGAGATACCAGAGGTTATCCCTATAGAGGGTATCCCCTTTTAAATCAAAGCAATTTAAATCAACTCAACTAAACACAACACAAATCAAATCAAATGTTAGTTTTTGAGGAGAGGGGAAAACCGGAGCACCCGGAGAAAAACCTCTTGGAGCAGAATAGAGAACCAACAAACTCAGCCCACTTATGACGCCGAGTCCGGGAATCGAACCCGGGCCACATTGGTGGAAGGTGAGTGCTCTACTACTGCGCCAACCCTGCGCCCCTAACTTGGAACTCTTTTGCCTTGAAGTCAGAGTCAGTCTTCTTCTTTACATCGCGCTTCATGCCCCTCCTGAAGTAGGGTCTAACATTTTCTTCTCCCAAAAGCAACTTGAGTGACGACGTCATTAGGTCTATATTGCTGCGAAAATCCATGTAGACAGTGGCATATTCCTCACCTGTTATATTCTGTATATCCTTAGCACATCACGACCAGATTTCTTCCTTTCTATTTGTTTTTTCATCTTACCTGGACTTCTTCTTCTTTCTTGATGTAAGGTATGATTTTATGTTGAACTTGTTGTTGCTGCAATTGATTGTACTGTTAATGAGGAAAGGATTCTTCAAATAATCAGCGCACAGACTATCCAGCTGCGCCTGACTCAAAGTAGTAGTTAATGTCTTCACAGGTACGCAACTGAAACTTTCTTTAATTCCTTTGAAAAAAAATCGTAGTTTGATCGGAAGTTGGAGTTGCAATCGAACATCTTGTGTACCTCGTCCAAGATCAATAATTTGACGTTTTTTCGGATTGTTTCTACATTGTTATAAACACGATTGACAAAATGCTTGGGAGTCACGAATACAAATATTATTGATGGTAGGAAGTGGCACTGTCACTATTGTAAAGTTTCAGCTCTTGAAACCTTCATTCAGACTGTGGGAGTGTTACAGTGATCTGAATTCTGCTTTTCCAATTCGGCTGCCCTCTCCTTTATGATCTCACTAAAAGCCTGGACAACTGCCGGTAGGATGGAAAGGTTGTGCTGCTCATAGAGATCACCACGTCATATACCTTTGCAAAGTCCTGCATTGGTCGAGGCCATGTAGTGTAACCTGTTGAAAACATTTCCATTAGTTTTCCACTCAGAAGATCAACACCTCTGGTATGCGGCCCAACTTCTTGTACCCCACCCATCTTGTCAGTTACCCATTCGAAAGTTAAAAAAGGGACTGCGTCCTAGTATACAAAAAGTTCAAACTATTGAGAAATGAACCCCATCGTCACAAAGATGACTTTACCAAATTACCAAGTTTTGTTTCATTTGCATAGAAACCAAGGTGTCAACTGTCAAATTTACAAACTTGGTAAACTTATTGTAATGTAATCTTTTTTACATGTTAAACTTACATTTACATGTTATTTGCTCGGTAAAATCATTAGACATTACACCAACCATAAAAATAAAATTAGGAAATAAATAAAGGAAGTAAAGGGAGATGTAAAGAATCAACCATCAGAGGACACAGAAAAAATGTGAGCCCCAGGTGGGATTCAAACCCACAACCCTCCGTGTTCTAGATCGGATGCTCTAACCTCTGAGCTACTGAGGACTCGTTAGAGAGCAAGGGTCATTTTTGTGGGTTGGACCTACGAACTGCATCACGCAATTAATGTGACTGCGTGATGCAGTTAAGCCTTAATGTGTTGCTTGTAATGGACTGCGTGATGCAGTTCGTAAGTCCAACCCAAAAAACCCTTGCTCGCCAAGGAGTCCTCAGTAGCTCAGAGGTTAGAGCATCTGATCTAGAATACGGAGGGTCGTGGGTTCGAATCCCATCTGGGGCCCAGATTTTTCCTGTGTCCTCTTATGGTCGATTCTTTACATTTCCCTTTATTTCCTTTATAAATGAATAAAATACAGATATATCAATAACTTTCTTGTGGCGGGGTATAATTTGTAATGAAACTGAAATTTTAAAACTCATCCCAGTCTCCAATTGAACTTTGGAATAAGCAATTACATCTTGCCTTTCTAATACTTGCTGTACTACATCCCATTTAGAGCACTAAATTCTTAGGGAAATATTGCAAATATTGATATAAGGAGACTACAGACAATGATTGATGCAGAAAATAAAGAAATTTATCTTCAAGACTTCAAGCTGTTTTGCTGATGGGAAAAGAACTATTATGTACATGTGATAAATGAATTATATACCTTTTCAAACATATTTAGCTCTGAAGTGGGGAAGCAACGTAAAGTGTGCTTCGCATACGTTGGAGTGTCCTCTTCCAAGTTCAGAATGAATCACGTCTTTCGAATCCCCTGCTCTTTTCTCGCATTTCACCATGTACGCCATCCAGTGGTAGTGACATGTTAATGGGACCTTTGTGTGATATTCTTTCCCTTCACAGCTGGGATCTTCGTCCTCATCACACTCATTGCAGGTACATGCACATTGAGGATGGAACCCACATGACCCTCTATCCCAGCTGTGAATGTCTCTACAATGGTGCTTCGAGAGAATCCGTATCCATTCTGCATATGACAATTATAGTACTACTGTCTCTGATCATGTATAATTTGTAAATAATGATCTGCTGTGTAAATAAGTTTTGATTTTGGAAATTTTGTCACAATAACAATATTCTCGATTTATTTTGGAAATTCTAAAAATAAATTTATTAATGTTCTAAATAATTTTTTTATTGTTTGATTCCTTTAGTGTTTTGCTGCAGGCCACTTTACAGCGGGCAGGTCCGCGATGACGACCAGATAAACCTCAAAATTAAACAAGTAAACAGTTAAAAGTTTTTCACCATGAAACAACTTGTCAGAATTGCTCTTAAAAAAAATAACCTGGGCAGTGGGGTGGGGGATAAGGCTTATATATCAATAAGGTACATTTACATGGCAGTGTCTAGGAAGTAAACCTTTTACTTCATATTTTTATTTCAAAAAAAAGAGCTAACATACCCCTGAATGGGTTGGATCTGGCCTTTCCACTGGATGGCCAGGTACAATTTCCCTCACCACTCTCTTCAGAGTTGGAGGGAAAACATACGTAGGTTGGCATCCAACCTCCGCTCCAAGGGTCTTTCCACTTCCATGCTAAAGTCGGAAGGTAAACATTACATGTCAGTTTTACAGAATATCTTCCCTAAACCTTAATATAATATTTTACCTGAAACATTATTTCGTTTAAGGCACAGAAGCAGGAAGCAGATTGCAAATTGTGCTTATAACCATTTACAAAGGAGGAATATCTGAGGGGAACTATTCTTTGTAAAAACGAGGATAACTTCTGGGGGAATTGCAGTCATAATCGAAATACATGTATGTGCTATTGTTATGTAATGAAAGCTAATCTTGGAGTTTCTTCTTGGACTTTGTGCAGAGATAAAACAAGATGAAATGGCTTTTTACAAGAAGAAGAATATGACTGTGGAGAACTACATGCTTGTAGTTTTCTAACGTACCCACAGTAAACAGAACAGGTATCTATAAAGCCTGGCTCTGCGTTTGTCAGGCGTTTTGTACTCCTTCAACGTGATTGGCTTCTTCAAAAATCATTTTGAAGAATCTTTATTGATTAGTACTTAACTTACTGAATCAAAGTTCACGTTTATCCAGTTGAACAGATTGTCACTGGTTGTAGTTTAGCAAATGTTTTAACTATATTGAAGTCCAAAAGACAGATTGATTTTGCTGATTAAACAACATTACAATGACTACTGGAATAGTACATTCAATTTGTAGCAGAACGCTTATCAGGGTCGCGAAGAAGGGGTTTCCTGATCCCGCATTCCCGCTCCTTTTTCACGATAATCCCGAATCCGGCAATCCCGTAGTCTAGTGTGAAATTTGTCTTGTGCTGGCTGTGAAAAAGATGCCCCGTTCCAGTGGAATGGAAGTACGCCGAAAATACAGAGGGCTTACCATCAAGTCTTAGTTCCTCAGGCGACGGCTTGTGTGGAAGGTCTGGGTTTGAAAACATTTGTGTATTGAAAGGGGAAGTCTGACTCTACAGTGCAGAAAAAAACGCAAGATTTAGTAAGCTTATATAAACTTTCCTGCATGTAAATAAATGTACAAACAACTAAATCTACATCGGCATGATACAGTTAAGAAACATATCATAAAGATCATATCATAAAGAACATATCATAAAGATCCCATTTTCAAAATCTACACAAACCCCCTTAATAACAGTAATAATAATATAGAAAACTGTTATCAATCCCGGTCCTGCTGGCTAAAAACTAAAAAGGGAAAAAGGGACTAAGACTTCTTATAAACATCCTTACTTAAGACATGCTAAGATTTTTAAAAATCTGCACCCCTTTTTTAAATAAGGATTGTTGTGTGTGCTTATGATTTACTATTTCCAGAAAATGATTTGTTCTGGTTCTTGTGTTATAGTTATGAATATGGAAGTTGCATAACTTAAAGTAATTCTGAAGATAACTAGGCACATAATTTTAAGGACATGTCCTAACAATAGAAACGACCAAGCCAGGCCAGATTTTGAGGTTCCACGTAACTGCCAGAAGCTCTTCTTCTTTCTGAAAAGAGCAGCACCACGGTCTAAGTTCTTCACAGCAGGGAGTTTGTGATCCATGATATCTTTGGGGAGATCTTTCCGAGTTGTACGCTCTATTCCACAGGCATAAACAAGGCGTTCTCCCAAAGTCAAGTAAAGGTCAGGGCTTGTGTAAAAATTGTCAGTAAAAACTCTGTATCCTTTGCCTTCAAGAGGTCTCATAAGCCGAAGAACAACATTTATTGTGTGGTTCTGTTCTATCTCCCCTTTCCATCCGGTGTAGACTTCAAAGTCCCAAATGTAGCCGCTCTTTGATTCGGCCAATGTAAACAGTTTGAAATCAAATGTAATAGGTTTACTTTGCAAGAATTGCCTAAAGAATTTTTGCTCTTTGAATTTCACCATAGTCTCATCTATAGCAATTTCCCTTAAAGGAACGTAATTTTGCTGAAATTGCCATTGAATTTCATTGTGGACTGGTCTTATCTTGAACAGCCGATCGTGATCTGGATTTTCTCGTGGGAGCTCAACGTTGTTGTGAACAAATGAAGAAATCGAAGAATGGATAAAAATCTGCCTCGAGTCATTACTTTGCAAAATCAGGAGTTGCTGACATGGCAGTTTTATCCCAGTAAGAATGAAGCGTTGGTTTTTTGCGCGATCCCCACAGCAAAATACAGACCCAACCAGGTATGGTGAGTTTAGTCCAGTTTACCTGCTTCTCGAGGCGTTGCTCTTCTTGTCAGACGTAACAGTTTGTTTCACAAATGATCGTGCAATACAAACATTCTGTCAAGAAAAGTTGGAAGAAATTAATGGCCTTTTTGTCTGTTGGTAGGTTTGGTACAGGACCTGTTCGTTGCTCAAAAGGTATTTCAGTTTGTGGAACAATATTTTCGCCCCAAAATTGTTCTTCATCATCAGATGAGTCGCTTGTATGTTCGTCCTTGTCACTACTTTCATCAAAAGCAAGCTGTTCCTCTTCATTGTCTCACTCACAGTCTTCAATTCTACAAGCATGGAAACTATGCGGCATTGTATCAATATCAAACCCCTCAAAATCGCTTGTTTCACTGTCTGAAGCAAAGAGAATTAATTCTTCTTCACCTTGAGAGTCGCCTGTAATGGCGGACGCCATTTTCAAAGCAAAAGTATAAACAAAACCTTTGAAACTGCGATAAATTCTTTGCAAACTAGCTCGCAACGCACATGGATTGAAAGCTCTTTCTTTCACCTTTCCCATAGCAATTTAAAAACGTAAACAACATTTTTGAAAATTGCAAAATGACTCACCCTTCCCGATCTCCAACTTCTTGAATTGGGAGGTGTTCAAGTTCTCCTACAGAAATTAGCCGCTGCAGGAGCACTAACAACAGTGCTGCTGCCAGTAGTGTCATGTTGATTGTTCTGAAAATGTTTAATATTTGTCAAAATTGATATTAAACTCGTTGTAATCCTCAGATATGTCCATCAACTGCGCAGGCTAGGTAAACTAAATTTAACTTTTCTCTGTTTTCTAAATAAACTTTAACCAGAATCATGTGCTCCCTGACTGGAACAATCTGATAAAGATAAATATGAGTGGAAAGGAAGCTGAATCATCAGGTAATTTATACAGCGATATATATCAATAGTGGTATTTTTGATCAGGCTTTATACTTTATCTTTAATTTAATTTTTTGGATTTTTTTTTTATACACTGGGTGTGGCAATATGTCCAAATTTGTAAAGAAATGCATAAATATACAGAAGAAATATAAGGAAATGTTAATTGTACATGTTTCCATGTCTCCATATATGTTTCCATGGCATGCTATCGGATATGCGACCTTTTTTCTTGATTTCTCGCGCTTAGGAAGATGTACAGAGGTAGGTACTGGGTACGAAACGCACTGGGCATGATGGACCACCATAATGCTATTGTGACATGGCAATATGGCACCGACATACAACCTATTTTCTTGATTTCTCGCGCTAAGGAACGCGAGCGCTGGGCATGATGGACAGTATTGGCACAACGACTTGATTAGGAAACATCTCCTTCGTCTACGCAATGATAAAAATGAAAAAAGGAAACATGTTATTTCTCGTGTATATTGGATATACCCCTAAAGTATAGCTTAATTTGCAGATCTCAGTACATAGTTTCTTGTCAAGTGTTGACTTGGTATTGAAAGTGTAATAAGAAAAAGTTTCAAAACATGGAGGGGTGGTTAATCATGTCTGGTATAGAAGGGGGTAAAACTTTATGCTTTCAATGTACAGATCTCTCCAAGGTCTGTTTGGTGTCCAAATTTGATACAAATTGAGCAAGTAATGTCATATGGCACTCTTGAGTGTGAGAGGGTTAAACTAAAGTCCGGAGTACGGGGGATGAAATCCGGGGGAACTTCTCCTGAAGCGGAAATGTGAGATTTCATTGGTTTTCAGTAGGCCATAAGTCATGTGATATTTCACATACGACCATGAAATTCAACAGAGATGTAGTACGTTTGTTAGTTAAGTAGTGTGTGAAGTGGCAGCGTGAGACATTGAAACCTGGTGAATTACCAGACATGAGACAAAGCCATCTGACCGATTGACTTGGATGGCCCAATTGACTTGGATGATCCAACTGACTTGCATGGTCCAATTTACTTGGATGTAATCATTCCTTTTATGAAACATAAAAATGACTCTATCTTATGCAATCAGCATCTGGAAACCTTGCTTTTCTATTTATTTTGTGTCAAACTTTGTCGAAAATGGATCATAACTTGGCTTATTTAGCAGAATGGACCATTCTTGGGATGGATGTTTAAAACAGACTAACCTTTACGTGAAGTATTTGTTATTAACGTTTTATACCCACTATTATTTATTACTTAATCATGTTGATTACATTTTCTCAAACGCAACATGTATTGAACATAAAAGTTCAAAACATCTTGGTCTTGCACAAGAAATATGCGGCATGATATTTCAATAGTTTTTGGGTTTTCATCAAGCAGTATCACTATTTCTTAATCGAAAAACGCAGTTAGCCATCCGGTAGTAGAAACAAGAAGTGTAATTTGTAACAGATCACAACTGCTCGCAATCTAGTGACAGAAAAATGTAAAGAATACCTTTTACAGAAAACATGTTCAAATTATTGATTAAACATTATTAAATCTAAATTAGGAGAACTAAAGTGACTATGACGTTTTGTTGAAATATAACTATGGAGTACTATTTAGCTTTTACGTTTTGCTGGTGCTAATAGTTTGCGGCATGGCAATGAACATACTAAATGAAGACAAAGTATTACAAGTGTCCGATTGCAATGGTTCCTTTCAATCCCTACAACTGAAGATAGCCAACCTTGCATACCAGCTCTCTCAAGTGCAAACTATACTTTTGAATCCATAACACTTTGGCGTTGTATCCCAATTGTACAATTTCAGCTTTAAAGAATAAACTGCAAGTCTGCAATATAGTTATAATCCGAACTCCAACAAGGCGATTGACCATATATTCTCATTCATTTATTCACCATCATCAGGTATATTGCGAACTCACAATGGCCTATCTAGGACATTGGCTTGGTAGCTCAATGGCTAGAGCACTGCACTGGTAATCGCAGAGGTCCGGGTTCGACCTCTGTGTCAAACCTGAATTTTTTTTCAGGTTTCTTTTCAACTGCTTAAGTTGATGACAAAACTGCAAAGATCACAAATTTTACAAAAGTCTGCAATAGTTACACAGAACAGGGATTAGATACACTCGCCTTCTTAGAGTTCGGATTATAACTGTAATTAAATTTATTGCATATCGGAAAAGGAAAAAACAACCCACCTTTTAAATTTGCATTTTCCTCAGCATCCCCCAGCACAATTGGAGCTGGCACATTATCCAATGCATAATGTACCAGCACGCATATAGAACCCACTGGCATGGGTTTCCCGTGCACTACTGTTCTTTGTGGCTGCGGAACGCCAATGGCATTTACCACGCTATCTACACCATAGGCTACAAGTTTCTCTTGTGATAGGACCACGTTAGACAGAGTGGCTGGACAATCTAGTGGAATGGGATCTTGTGATGAAGTGTTAGTAGGAGAAATAAATGAACGTGGGCATTTCATCATTGTACACTGTACAATTGTACAATTCACTCTCTTATCCCTCTGTATATTAATTACCCAAACACCCTAGCTGCTACTCAGCGCCTTGTAAATACACTGCTCTTACTGCTTAATTGCAGTTGGTGGCTACCGGGAAGTATGTAAACATAGAAGAATATGAATGTGACAGCTATTGCCTTTACATCATAGGATGTAACTAAGAAATATCAAGAAAAATCCTTCCATCTATTTAGCCCTCCCACTCTCTCCCTTGTCTTGTCTTCATGTGAGGATATGATCAATTGAGAAGTACACCACCAGAGAGCTAATAGTATGAGGATCAAGGTATTTGTTAACATGTTTGTATGAACACGTAAATTTTTTACATGTAATATACTTTAAGGGTTAGCATTGATGGCCACGGTAGGCACGGATTTTATGATTGAAGGGAAATATAAAATTCTCTTTCATGTTAACCCTAACCCTAACGCTAACCTGCCCTACCTCACAAAATATCCTGGAGATAATCAAACCTGAGTCTACAATGACAACAATTTCCTAGGTCCCTCTGAATGAAGGACGTAAGTGTTTGCATGTGCAAACATCATCATCATCATCATGATCACCACCATCATCATCATCATCATCATCATCAACTATGTGAGGCTTGGTAAGGCAATACACAAAATTAAAATGTACTATTGGGATTGTGATAACTGGAATATATGTACCTGTTATAAAACCCTCAAAGACTTTAAGGGACATTTTCCCTGCTTTTGATACAGTCTCTTTGCTGGAACCAACAAACGTTTTGCCAATCTCAGGTGTGCCATACGTCATCACCGTGTCGCCATTTGCATGTTTGTGGTAATAAAAAACCACCACATCCCATCCATGCTTCCTCCATAGTATACTTGCCTACCAAAAATACGAACTTAAAAATAAATTAATAAATAATGAGTGCCACGTGTCTTGGTATCTTTCATGGAAAGTGTAACAGTTTCACAGCTGTTTGTTACAGTGAGGAACTACACAATAGGCATCGCCCATCAATGGCCATGTAACCCGGAATTTCCTCAATGCGAGAGTTACACAGCTGTGTAAAACTGCTGAGACTATAGCAAACGATTTAGGAGCAATTCTCTAGGAAAGTGAAGCAAAGTTGGAAATGAAAAATTTTAACTCCCCTTCAATTTTTGTGTGGAGGTAGGTTACTTTGGGGGATAAACAAAAACAACCATATTTGGATCAGCAGATGTATCGTTGCCATGGTAACCGCACTAGATGACGTCGGCCTTAGGACCATGTTTTGAGCAAAAGTTCCATTCTCAAAAAGTAAAAGTAAACGAGTCTGGTTCTCGGGTGTGTGTGAAGCAATTCAAATAAAATTCATACAGGTGGTAGAGCCACTCTCCCAGTTTACAAAATTTGCCGTTTAAATAATTTTGGTTTTGTAAAGAAGAAGAAAATGCTCGTCTCACTGTGTTCCCTGTCAGCTATTTAGACAAGCAGGAAAAACAAGCACAACCATATTCGTAATTTCTCTGAAAGTACTCTTTCCACATAAACCAAATTAGCAGCAGATATTACACAGATACTGACGTTTTTAAATAATCATAAAATCAATTTGGGGAAAACTGTATTCTGGCCATGGGTGCTGAAGACACCTGGGACAAATTGCAAAAACTTGCAAAATTGGTAATTTTCAGGGCTCTAGTATTTGGCTCAAAGAGGATTTAGAGAGAGAAATCAGTTCCAAAAGTATCTTTTATCGTCTTGTCTGCTACTTACATTTAGTACATAAGGTTTTGGCCAACAAATTTGATGAAATATAAATTGATACAAAACCTTCCTTGAACGTTTAGGGAATTTCTTCAGGATGCTTTCGTCGCGTGGTTCTCTCCAGTGTCTCTCCTTTGCACGCTCCGTTTTTTTTTTTTTTTGACCAAATCTAGCGCAGACTCTAATCTAACAGTTACTCCCATCAAATATCCAGTTAGCCGTGTTTCAGACCAGTGATGATGATACAAGTAGCCCGCATACACTTGACAAAGAATAGTTGACAAGGTCCAAAACATGGTCGTAATACTTGCGATTTCTGCCATCTAGCACCTAAATTCATCAATA
>NW_028145514.1:780000-795000 GCF_977016875.1 Pavona decussata | reverse complement strand
ATGGTAAAAATGTACCTTTTTCCCTCTTGAGGTAGGTGCAAGTGCAACATTGGTCTCATCCACCTCCAATTCTCATCCTGGCTGCTCTCCTGTCTGATATCTAGGTAATTAATTTGGAAATAACAAGGTAATCAAATTAATGACTATATAAAGGGCAAAGACTTGTGCCTATACTTAGAAATAGTCATGATAATGAAGATGTTTCATTAATACCAAGATTGAACTTATAAAAAATTGTACAAATTAGACTATAATTAGTATTTGTGCCTGAAAACCATTAAATCTAAAGCCAAGTTGGTAAAATGGAAATGATAGGATAAATAATAAGTGCAACTCACACTCTCTTTTGACCATCAACTATCGCACACTATCATCCACTATCATGAACTATCACAAATGTTGAGTGCGTTCAACTTTTTGTTTGACCACACACACATTATAGTTCATGATAGCTGATATTTATAAGTTCTGAACTATTATTGACTATCATGTGCCGGCGTTTTGACAGGACTTAAGGGAAAAAGTTGTTGCTTTCAACTGGGTTTGCAGTGTGAGATGTCCACAAGAGTTAAACCGTCAACTGTAAACATGCAAAATTGTAGGGCGATGAAATGCCAAATAACAAGTCAAGACACTTATGGCACACAGACCTCACTGCACTTTGCCCAGCTGCCATGATTAAATGATTTTCCATCTGACCCTCTCATGATCACTCGGTAAATAAGTACATTTGACTCCCCTCCCCTATATAAGCTATATAAGCCGCACAAAGGGTATGGTTTTTTTGCAGATTTGGTCTGAAAACGGGTACAGATTTTGACCATTTTGGTCTTACAATGGGTATGGTTTTGAAGGGAACCATGAGAGTGTGTAAACATATTTATATTTTCAACTCCAAGGGAACCAAAATATATAATTTGAGCTTAATTTTGTTAATTCCTTTGCTGGTTTTATTGGCCTTCACATCCGTTAACTTCCGTCATGCCATCGGAATAAAAAAAATCACACACTGACAACATGAAAACCATGCCAGTACGTTGAATTCTGATCTAAAAAACTCTAAAACCATGTGGGATTTTTCTACGTGTGATGTATAAACATTTTCAACTCCAAAGGAACCAAAATATATAAGTTGAGCTTAATTTTGTTAATTCCTTTGTTGGTTTTGTTGGCCTTCACATCCGTTAACTTCCGTCATGCCATCGGAATGAGCACACGCTTGCCCGAGAGTGACTAAGACTAGTGGTATTTGTTAGCATGCCACATGGTGAGGCTTGTCATGGCCTCATGGAGATGGCGTAAGCATGTCATGTGTTTTATGTGCCAGTGTGTGCCGTTGGGCTAGTTTCAAGTATATTTCCCCCCCTCCCTCTCCCTTCTTTCCACTCACTTGTCAGTGTGACGGGTGCCTGTGTGGGGGCTCATCAGGCTGTATGACGGGGTTGTACCAGCCATGGGGGTGTTATCAAATCTAGTAGCTGGCTGCTGATAGTGGAAGCATCTGGATATTTCAGGCACCCAACCTGCATTAAGCTACACAGTTGTTAATCGCCCATTGAGCTGGTCAAAATACGTATACAGCACAACTTGTAATACTATATAGAGCTGAGGATATTACACGGTCGGTGGAACAAAGATATGAATTTAATTATTTCCGAGTGGTAATTGTTTTTAACACAAGAAAATAAAATTCATATCTTCATGCCGAATTGTAATGTTCATTTCACTATATATACAACACGAATATTTTTGGAAAATTGTCTGGGTCATACAAATGTTTACAAACATTTTTGACATTTTCTGAAGATTGCCAAACATTTCTGAAGATCACCAAAATCTGAAAATGAATCAATCAAACACCAAAAGTGTTAAACTCCTTCACCAGCTCGCACCAGTGGTTATGGCATCATTGATAGTACTTGCAAGGAAATGGCAAAAAGGCATCATCTATTTTCAGACGGTATTTTTTCACATTTTAAAACAATTCATTTTGTATTTGGCACTTTATGCGGTGATTCATCCAAAGAATTTTTGACACAAATTATATTGTTGTGAGTTGTCTTCATTATGAGCCAAATTCGAAAGATAACCTTTAACGCTTTTTAGCCAAATTTCACGACAGACAGTTGCCTTTAGAACCCCAAAACAAAGCTTTATGCAGTGGAATTTCGACTCAAAACACTTTGAACTCCTGCCGTTTTGATTTCAGGCAGCCAGTCTATACATCAGTCTACTTCTATACAAAGTTTGACATTTCTTTTGAAAACATATTAATAAAATTACTGATTTAATCCTGAAGTAACCCATCCTACTGGACTGTCCAATTTCTCCACCCCCTCCCCGCTTTAATAGTCTAAGGGGCTTGACCAAAAAATGTTTAGAATTTCCTTCCATGGTGATAAATGGAGGATATTACATGGCGGTGCCAAGATATGAATTTTATTTGCGACTGGTAGAAACAATATTTAGAACGAGTGCACCAAGTAAAATATTGTTTTTAACATGAGAAAATAAAATTCACATCTTTAAGTTGCCGTGTAATGTTTCTGTTTATTGTATAGACAAAACAAATTAGAAGAATTCAGCAATTTTCAGAAGATATATATCTTATTAGACGGTTTAGTGTGTAGTAGCGCAGGACATTTTTACGAGTCACGCTGTATTTTGGCCAGCCCACTTCGGGCGAGTCAAAATACAAGAGACGAGTAAAAATGTCCTGCGATACTACACACTAAACCGTCTAATAAGTGATCAATTTATTATTCAACTTACTCAGTTAGCGCCTAAAAATGAGAAAAGGTAGGGCAAGGGAATGCGTTACACGAGAATGTGACTGAGGGACGCGCGACAAGTTTTCCCACGCTTTATTTGACGCGCTTGTTGATTGGTCAAAAGAGAGAAGCTCGCCAAACTGGTTTTCTCTGACAACTGAGCAACGCAGCATGAGTTACTTCAAACTTGCGCAAAGATGGATTACAAAGTAGACAAATTTTAACATTTGCAAGGCACAAACATAACTTGGGACTTCAATTTGTCAACATGGATTGTCAACTTCCTGTAGTGAACTGAATCGATCAAACCCCAAGCGGTGCAAAAGGCGAAATGTTCACACAAATCCAAGGATTTTCATTGAACGTCTTCTCGTTAAGAACTGGCGGATCATGCATCGTGTCCAACACCTTCAACTGTATGACTATTCTTCTTTGCTTTGCTTTGGTTGAAGCTGAGGTGAAGTTCATACAGAACAGCTCAGTTTCGTGTTCCGATTGCTGGTAGAGTTCAAGAGGGCGGACATAAAGCTGTTGTTGTCTTACGGCGAATGGAGTGATTCACTCACTCCGATAGATTCTGTAAACTTTTACAAATTTAAAGAAACATATGGAAAGCTAAATTACGATTATTATTAGATATTTTGGTGTGTAGTATCGATGTTTTTTATCCAACTACAGTGAATACAGCAAAATTACCTTCGAAATGAGTACAAATATCCAGCGATATTCGGATAGTTAGTTGTTCGTACAGTTAATTATTTGACTGTAGAAAACCTGTTTGACAGGTTTGCTGACGTGAAAATCGAGTCCAATCGAAACAAAAAGAAAAAGAAAAGGTAGAATCTGTGCCAAATTGTGACCTCTTTGAAACGAAAATGTTCTAAAAAAACAGCCATCTAGATGAGAATAAAATTTCAATATTTATTGAGGAAAATAGGAACGTAAATTAAAGTACAACGAAGAAAACAAAACCGAAATGCTGGTGTTAGTCGGCTAAGGAATGCATTAAGAACAGGAAAACGGATTAGAACAGCCTGATACACCTCTAAAAACTATTAACCAGTATTAAAACTAACCCCCAAAAAGGTAAGCTAACCTTATTTTGGTTGTTCCTGGCTGTTCTGTGTTCCTGGAGTGGTTTTACGACATGCCGCCAGCAATTAAGCCCACATAATCTTGTTTCAGGGTGACCCCAAGATAAAAATGACCTCATGCTTTAATGCAGCTTTTAGAATGAATATCCTAAAATGGAAACCAGGAGAATGGGTGATAAACTTCTGATAAAATCAAACACACACTGACAACATGAAAACCATTCCAGTACGTTGAATTCTGATCTGAAAAACTCTAAAACCATGTGGGATTTTTCTTCGTGTGATGTATAAACATTGAAAAAACCCAAACCAAAGTGGTCCACAAGTAGTTCAAAAACGGCCCGCAAATCGGTTAAAGAATTTTTCCCTTTCTGTAAAACACGTAAAGGTATAGTCTGTAACCCCTGCAGGCGATGGGGCTAAATAAAACGTCCTGACGCACCAATACACCAAATTCATGCTGTATAATTAAGCTTAAGTTATATCATAATCATCGAGCGGCAGCAGTACACTCACGTATACAATAAGCCTTTTCTCCTTTGCAGGAAGGAATCATGGTTCCTCTTAGCTGGATAACATGCAGTCATGCTGTTTACTGCATAAGTTAAGTATAAAAGAGATAAAAGTGCACCGTTTGTAATGCATGAGGCACTATTCTTATTCAATGAGATGCAAATAAGCAACAAGTGGACGGGTATATGTTGTGCCGTTCATCCAAGCATTTCGGAATTAATTCTATTATAAAGAACCATACATGACGATGGGGTCCAAACATTGAAATATTCTTACCAGATATTTCCTGATCGCTCATAATGATGAAAAAAAAAGACCACTGTTCCTCCGCGTTGATCGTCGACCGAGCTGTAAAATTACTCGATTGAGTCTTCTTTCCATTTTCCAAGTGAACAGCAGTCCTACTGGTTCACGCTAAATTAATGATATCCATAAATTCAAGTGCCTTTTATCAATTTATGCTATTCATTAATCTTACGGGGATACTGTGTTGCTTTCTCGGTCAATGGATGTGACTTCCAGTGAGAAAACGAACCTTTGACAATGCATAGAATTAAAGTTTGCATGAATATTGAGATAAAACCATATTTTTTTAAATTAGGTGGTATAAACTATAAACAGGCCGAAAAAAAACATCCCGCTTCTTCGCCTCCGACTTCTGAGGGTACCTTGTGAGTACCAATGATTACGACATTTGAAGATATCAAGCCTACCAGAATAGCATAAGGGTGGTATATATAGACTGCAAAAGCCTTTCCCTCTGCATTTGTTGACCTTTGTATTGATTTCAACGCTGATTTCAAATGCTTCTGTTTGTCTTCAAGGTTATCTGATGATTGCTTCTCCAAAAGTTCTTTGTTAATGTACTGAGTATTTATAATAATTCCATGCTGGGTCATTACTTTCAATGCATTGTAGACATCTGTGAAGTCACTAACATTCCCCAAAGGTTTCACACGTTTTGGCAGTGATCGAATGGTTTCCTCTGCTACCTTTTGGATGAAGAAAACTCTTCTTATCAGAAACATCTTCAAATTTTAGGAGTTCATCGGCGATTTTTGTGCAAAGATATACGCAGGCATTGCTACCATCAGTTGGTTGGAAGTTACTGACTAGGTCGTTTCTTAGATCTTCTGATATCAATTTGTTTTGGGAGATGAAAGAGCTAACCTCTTCATCTATGAGCTCTTGTGTCATCCCATGGTGATTACTCAGTGGGATATATTGTTTATACGGATATTTGTCTCTCCACTTTCAAATAGTCTTGTAGTCATTGCCTGATTCTGAAACAGACATTGATGTGCTCTCAAGATGAATGTGGGTTCTCGATGGTCTCTTTGAAGGATCTTGACCCCAACAGGAACAAAGCAGCTTCATCCGTCTGGAGGTGTCTTCACTCAACCCCGTTAAGTTTTCCTCTCTAACAGTAGGTTGTTCTCCTCTTCATATATAGTCGTAGATGACAGATGAATTGGCAACCTCTCCCAAGGAGTTAAGCAGTCGGTAAACTGAATTCTGGCATCACCATACCGAGGCTTTATATGTTGCTTTTAATGGTTTGCTTTTTCTCTCTTTCAAGAAGTTCTGTTGCTGTGTGCGCTGCGGTACCCTAAATGGCGTCATTATTGTTAGTTTTGGACGGGAGGACCAATCCTGAAAACTGCTCGAAATCAAATTGTGGCGTACCAAAGTCACCCAGTTTCACTATCCATTTTCCCTCTCCATCATCATCCATGAAGATAGATCCATGAGGTCACAGTGGACAATTTTTTTGGGTTGTGGAGGAATGCACTCTGTGCATTATTGCACATGCACGGAGTGCCATCTGGGCTTGAACTGAGGCACTGGTTGTAGTTCATGGTAGTCTAGCAATTCTCTTGCATTATGAATTTTCACACACTCTCGTATTTTCATTTTTCCAGTAGTTCAGTGAGAAGAAGTGATCGCGTAAAATCCATGCCGAAGTAATAAAGGATGTTGGGATGTCAAAGACCTTTTAACCCCCTAAGTTCGCTTAACAATTTTAGCTTGTTTGGTGGTTATAGAAACCATACATTTTTTACATGCAACTTCTGTGATAGAACCTGAATCTCGGTGCAATTTACCTTTGAAGGCAGGTGATGTTGTGCCAGATGCTATCTATTCCCGTCCTAATTCTAAGGTCTTTGGATCCAGTGTTGTGTCATCCCTTCCAGCAGTGACTCTGATTCTTCTCCTCTTCCCTTCCGTTTGTGGTGAATTCTTATAACCACATGTGTCTGCTGAAAAAACCTGGTAAATAAAGGCAGTTTATAAGGTCATTAGCCTGGAGAATCCAAATTTTTTCTGTGTATGTATTCAAGAACTGGTTAAGTTCGCAGTCAATCCACCTTCGATGAAATTGAAGTTTGATCATTTAAGCGTTTAAACTATTAAAGTTTTCAAAAACTGACATCGACAGCCAAATAAAAGACAGTGAGCCTTACGCTACAGGGAACATGAACAACGACAAATCCAAAGGAACCATCTAATCAAGTATGGTAAGGTAAAATGTGTTTTTCTTTTAGTTTGCATTTCGCTGGAATTTGAATTACATCGTTTTAGTTCATAGTCAGCGGATGTGGCAAATATTGTAAATCAATAAAACACAGTGAAGAAGGCTTGATACAGACTGATGGAGACTTTGGACATGTGCTGCAGTTTAGGTGATGTGGCCAGGGCAGATTGACGTGGTTGTAGAGGTGAATGCAATTAAAATAAACGTTGAGGCAAACAGAACGCCAAGGCAAAACATATAAATATTTGGCATCATTGCTGCAAAGCGGCAAATGTGCAAAGCAAACAAAAAGACGAGTGACTGAGAGCAGTTTAGCGTAATGAGGTGCTGCAAGTTGTGTAGGACATCTTTCGCCAAGTTGTTTTGTCGGAGGTAGTCGATGCTTCTGTTACTGGTACTTTACACCTCAGTAATTCTACAGTGTGGCATATTTTGCCATTAGTTGGCAAGATGATGGCGCATAAAAAATCAGAACAGCATACATCTTCTGACTTGTCACGGCTCATATGAATGTGAATTGTGGGCTAATATCACATGAAAACTGATAAAAAGGAAAACGTTATGTTTGCAACCTTTTGACTGGCTGATTACCAGCCAATTGTTGGAAAGACTCCGAAGACAGAGTCTTTGTATTAATGATGATAAAAACATTTCCAATCATGCCAAACAAAGACAAAAAATATTGACCGTCAGTAATCCATACACATCGCCTGGAGGCAGGAGATGGCATGATTGGTTCTCTATGGCCCTATGTATGTAATAGGCGATTTTTCCACACGCTAAATATATATACATCTACTCCACGTGTCCTATACTATAACAAAAATGTTGAATAGCAATCCTATGTATGTGCCTTCAATGATGCTCAATAAAAATTAACTCAATTCCTCAGGAAAAAGACAAAAATTCTATTCGCATAGCAAGTAATCTCTGTATAGATGGTATAGTGAAATCATTTAAGAGATTTTAGGTCCTATATTAAACACAACTAATGGAAGTTCATTTGATTATTTTGATCCTGCTATTACTGCATACGAGCTACTGACTTGTATTACCCCTTAGACAATAAAAATGAGGCACATGTTCATTGTTCTGTGAAACAATCAATTTTACCGTGGTTGAAAGAGTAAAAGGTGTGGCAATCATGACAAGTATATGCAATTATCTTTGTTTCAATTCACTATGAACTCCCAATACTTTTATTTTAATTACCACTGTTCAAAATGGCCAGCGTGGAAGACTTGGAGATGCGTGTGGCTGAAAAAAAGACTGGTACCTCACAAATGTGACACAAATCTTGTGTACAGTCTGGCTTGCCGCGATTAGCTCTTTGCTATTTGCAAGCCAGCCTAGTTATAACTTAAGTTGTGAATAAATAAAGCTTGCGAAAATGTAACAATGTAACTTTTTTTAAAAAAAACAAGTCCCGCTGTTTGAGAGCATAAAATGAAACGGACATTATGGATATAATACAAAACAGAGGCAGTTATCATTGACCCATCATCATCTCTGAAAAGGATTGTATGGCAGGTTCGCTTCTTCACCATCCCATACTCTGCAGCATAATAAACCTCATTCCTCTTCTTCACTCTCAACACTTGTTGCCATGTGGTATCTCCAGGTTCTGAGTTTGGTAAGAGGTGTCGTATTTCTGCTGGCATGTTGACATATACTACTTTCCCAACAATCTCACAATTGCTTTCTTTAAAAACATACTTGGGTTTGTATTTGTCAGAAAAAGAAAACCATTTACAGTCAAACCAGTATTAAGCAGCACCATATTAAGTGGTCACCCTCTTTTAAGTAGTTATAGTTGTCAAAATCCTGAAAATTACTTTCCTCCACAGTAACTATTGTAATTCTGACCTCTATTAATAATTGGTTGCAGTCGCCCTCTACTAAGCCCCAACAAATTGTTTTTATTTTCTTGACCTGTTTCAAACAATTGCTTTGTAAAGGGAAACCACTTAGAAGCGTACCTGCTGCACTAGGGACTGAACGATCTTGACAACGTCTTATCAGTTTGTTTCTATGCTATGTTCTCCTTTGTCATAACATTTTATCACTGCTTTTTGTTAACCAAGTATGCAATTTGTGAGTGCCTTGGTGCATACAATGTAAATTGTATCAAATGTCAATAAAATGTCACTTTTATTGTGTTTGACATGTGTTCTGTGCAACATGTATTCAAGAGCATGCTTGCTAAAGAGAAGTCCAACTGTTACATTTGTAGCATTCTTAGAAATGGCAGCACAGCATTGCCATCTTAAAAAAAAGAGGATACATCCCCATGCATTTAAAAATACGAGCACAGTACTACAAGTAAGTTGAAAAAATTGGACAATAATTCAAATATTAGCAAGAAAGACTACAGTGAACTAAACATCTGCACATACCCCCTGTCAACCGGACATTCTTTCCAAAAAAAAAAAAAAAACATTTATGGAGGAATCATTGTCAATGGCGAGTTGTTCCAGATGCAACTTCTTGTAGTAAAGAAGAAAAACGTCTCCTCTGGGTGAAAACGTTTAGTTAGTTCACAGGATTTAACATGAACGATAAGGCACTTAAAAAATAAATGATCATCTATTCAAATGTAAAATGCGAATTACCAAATGTGTATCCACTGTATCCTGATCTGCTGTACTAGCATCTGGAAAAGTTTGACTAAGGATAAGAAGCAGACATTTCACACTTTCATATGCTATTGGCTTTACTGCAAATATTACCTGATGACCGGTTCTGTTTGATCAACTTGTAAATTAAGCGAAATTAGCAAGGCACTGTACATGTAGATGGCTTTTTTTTTTGTTCATCCAGAAAGTGGAAACTGCTTCAATAAATAAAAACCTGTTCAAAAAAGCCACTCTGGTGTGATTAGAATGAGGGCCCAAACTGTGCTTTGCTGCACTTTGCTAAAACAGGGTCCAAACCACATTGTTTTGGAAAGGCTACAAAATGTTTGTAGACAGAGAGTCATGATAACAGCTAAGGAACATTAACTGCTTTGTATTATTAGGGATGATTTGGATCAACTACTTATTTTCAAAAATTAAAATAAACTACTTGTTTCATGTTAATGGTTTCCATTAAATGATGAAAATACCTGTACTTGCACTATCGTCAGTTTCTCAGAGTTTAGAACTTCTGATTAAATACTTGTACTTGTGATACATGTAACAACAACAACAACAATACTTTATTTACCCACGCTACATCTAGGAGTGATAAAAACTCGTAAAAACATGTGCGTGAAATGAAAAGCATCAACAACAAAAAAAAGATATAATTTAAAAATTACTTCAATTACTTAAAGTGCTTAAATCTCAAATCTATTTAAAAACCTGCTTTTTCAAAAGACATTGAAAAGTAGAAATATCCTTTGCATTTCTAACATACGTAGGTAATGAATTCCAAAGTTTTGCGGCTAGAAATGAGAATGACTTATGGCGCCATTCTACATTAAAAGTGGGTAGTGATAAAATAGTAGTGATGAAATCTCTACAATGTAGATTTCTCTCTAGACTAAATGAACGATATAGTACATGGATGTTATAATTGCATGTGATGCTCCTGACCTTTCCTAAAAACTGGGATGGCATAACTTCACTTGCCTTAGTCATAAATATTCTCTGTAAACACGAACTGCATTCAACAGAACTTTACAAAAGTTAAATACAATGAAAGCAGAACTAAATTTGTCTGACTACCTCTCTGGTGCCGTGAATTGCATTGACACAGTCGCCATTTAAGGACAGTGCCTACTAATAAAGAAGTATTTTTGTTTGGTTTATGACTATGCTGGGAAAGCAGATCTTAGCAAAGGTTATTGAAATCCAAAAAGAACTTTTGGGGGTAACCACGCATTTTTTAGAGATAACTGCGCAACAATTATTCTAAAAAACAGTAAAATACAAAGAAAGGTATGGCGTTTTGTTCAAAATTGAAGCTTTTTATCTCTGAAAAATGTGACCGTGCGCGGGAAAACGTACCTTAATGCTTATCCGTTAAACAGGCAAAAGCGTTAGGCATCCTTTAGTCATCCGTTAGAAAGTTTTCTTAAGAGCGTTAGAGGCGTAGGCGTTAGACGTTAGCATCGGGCCGTTAGAACGGATAGTGCAGCCGTTAGCAAAAGACATGTATCCGTTAGCCGTTAGCATCAGACCGTTAGACTGGACAGCATAACTGTTAGCAAACAATCTGTATCCGTTAGCACGGCTAAAGAAGCCGTTAGGATCCGTTAGAATAAACCAGTACCCGTTAAGAGGGTAACGATTCCATTAGAATGGCATGACACGCATTGAAGTAGAATGTGGTCGCCTAAACACAGTGTGAAACGAGAGCCTAACGGAGGGTGGCTTTTGTAGTTGGCTTCCATTTAGTTCAAAACAATCATGAGATGTAGCTTCGAACGCGGGAACTATTACCGCGAAATCAGACAGATTTGTAAACCAGGAACGGAAGATATCGTAGCTCCGGATCCATGAAATTAAGTCACAAAAATAAATTACGGCTTGGAATAAAATCAGTAAATTCAACAGACTTCTCTCCTTCAGCGCGCTTCGGTTCCGATTTGCATATTTGTTAACTTACCATGAACTTTCCCTCACTCTACCTCAAGCATTTACTGTCTCCGGCCGCAAAATGTAATTGTTCAGTTGACTTAAAAGATGCAAGGCAATTCCGTTGGTGAAGGGCTTGGGGTAAAATAGGAAACTTCAATTTTGCAAAATTTCATTCGGGTCCAGTGTGAGAGATAAGATCGATTACCTGGAACAAACGTAAACACTGCAAGTCTACTGAGTACCACAAATTGACGCTTGACGCATTTCTATATTCAGTACGTTCGCTTGGATGAAGCCAAAATACCATCTTTTACAAGATTTAAAGCTTCTACTAACGTCATAAAATACTGACAGAAGCCGTCGTTCGGACGTAGAAAGGAATTGCAACGCTGAAAACACTGGCAAGATTTTGGTCACTTGCTAGGCAACCAAATTCCTTCACATGTATCAAGTTACATTCGGCAGGTTTCAATTCACAAAGTGTGGGTTCAAAAATTTGCATAAAGTTGTTTACATTTTCCAAGGTGTGAGAAACGGCCATATTCCGGCGGGAAGTTTGATGAATATTTTGATAGCCTGTTGTCTCGTTGTCTCTGACTCTGAATCAAAAGAAACCAATTTTAAACAACATGTATGTGACAAAAACAACTTTATCTGATGAAACCAGCACCAAAAAAACGCCTGTCGCTTCGAGAATCGTGAATCCAAAGGTACCGCTTTTCGCATTCTGTCAAGAAATTGAAAGCGTGATCTTTCACGAATCCACAGCTGGATTAAACAGTTACGTTAAAAAACTCTAGACAAAGTCATTGTGCAAAATAAGTATAACCGACAAAACCATTTGAGTAAAACAATATAAAATGTTCACCCTGACTGGCAAGTGAAATTATTTACACGCTCGTTTAGCGACGTTAGCCTCGGACTAACATCTCATCTCACACGATAATCATCATCGAAGGACTTGAATTCTGCACTTGTTTATCTCGATGAGGAAGTGATAGTTTATATCACTGAGCTTTGCTTTCAGTGGAAATAAGTATACTTATGTTTGCCTCATCGACGACTGATGAAATCGGCACTTTGTGATTCTTTAAAAAAAAAAACGTGGGTGTAAGACTACTAATGGTTTGGCCTGATTATGTGTTTATAGCTAAGCTATTCGTTCGTTAAAAGTCCTTAGTTGTAAACCGTCAGACAACCGTTAAACGGCTCTAGGCATCCATTAGAACAAATTGGGCAACTGTTAGAACTTTCTCTTCATCCGTTAGGCATACTTAGTTAGCCGTTAGAACGTTAGAACAAAGAGTAGCACGCTTTGATCATCCGTTAGGCATAATTAGATAACCGTTAGAACGTTAGGATAAAACGTTCGAATGCTGTGCAGGTCGTTAACTATCCGTTATCTATCCGTCCGTTAGTGACCGTTTAACGGATAAGCGTTAAGGTACCTTTTCCCGTGCACGGTCACAAATGCATGGTTATCCCCAATTTCCTTTTTGCATACCAAGAGCACTTGCTAAGTTCTGCTTTTTCCGCACATTTTTAAATGGCGCAAAAATATCCCTGTATTAGTAGGCATCACCCATAGGAAACCGAGTATCTCGAGATGCGCAGAACGTATGCACAGTAACAGCCAGTCTGATGGGATTTTTTTGTTTACCTTATACACTTACCTAAAAAACTGCAAGATCATGATTTCTTATTGTTTTGTATCGCAAAACATATTCCAATATTATGGCACGTCTTATTAAGTGGCAACACCCCCTATTTGTTCATGGTGGCATTTAAACACAATCTGTTGGTTCATTGACTTGTTTCAGATTTGGTGGCTCCTAAAAGAACCTTTTTCTCTTTAACTCAACCAACAATGGCCTTCACTGTTACTTTCCATCTTCAATTCCTTCTCCGTCTTTCACTCTTTTGCTTCTTGATCTGTAGCTTCCTCTTTCCACACAGCTTCGTTCCTGGTGCCATACTGTAAGTGCCAGATGATTTCCTTCTGAGCGTTGTCTTTTGCAGCTTCTTTTCTCAACCTTAACCAAACACGTTTCATGTAGTTTGTTTCATAATAAGCAAATACTTGCTTTACCATTGCAAAACAAGTTGCCCAAGATTGTCACATTATTCAGTGATTAATAATGATTCATGCAATTTCTTTTGTAATACGTGAACTTACAACATGTCTTTTAATGATAAAATTATGCCAAGAACAGCTTTCATAAATATAAATTTGTAAACAACTTTAAATAGGTTTTGCATCCTGTTTTTGAGACCTGACAAATCTTACTTTTTCTTCAGGTACTCAGTTGATGTCTTCACCAGTGTTTGCACCTTGCCAGAATACTGTGCACTGCCAGCTTGGGGATGTGGAAACCCATCATTAGCGTGAGCACTAATATCCACACTAGACCTATGTGCTGTTACAATGCAGCAAAAAAAGGTTTTTTTGTTTTAAGTTTACACTTACTTACTATGATGAAGTTACAAGTCAAATTAATGTTAGTTACCTTATGAAGAATTGCCTTATTAGTTTTACACTTAGTGTAGGCAATTGAGTTCAATCCTCTCTTCACGATACGGCAATACATTTCCATGGAATCCCTCTGCTGTATTGGTAGTCCTCTTTCCCTTCTCTTCAATGTATTCCTTGGGTTTTTCAGCCATCTTCTGACAGGCTTTCTTGAAAGCTTCGAGTTGGTAGGGGCAATTGAAAGCATGCTTACACTGAAATAGTTTACCATCATCATTTATCTTGAAAAGGAAAGCAGTGTCTAAAATGTGTGTATTAGTTAATGGGCAAACAATGTATTGTAGGTTAATGGCAGCTCAGACATTAAAATTAATTTTAATTTCTGAACTTTATAATTGGGGCTTAATAGAGAGGGAGGTTGTTTAAAATCCAAAATGATTTTCCTTTTATTAATACTAATGATGCTGAAAACTGTGTTACAACGCATCATTTCTCTGCTCTTACTAGAGTTTTCTAGAGTTTTTGTTCTTTATTTTAATTTCCTATTGAAAACAATAAATTTCAACTTAAATTTTCTGATTATCAGTTTATTTCAATAATTTCATTATCTTGATCATGCAACGGGGATGGGGTGGGGAATTATTGAAAAATGTGACATCTATTTTGGAGACGAGGACTAATTAAGCTTTAATGGCAATAATGTTGAGCGTACATAACAATTATTGTGTCATACCTTTGGGTGAAACCTGCACCACTTTAATGTGTGACTGTCATGGTAATGTTGGTGGGAATTTAAAATAGCCTTCAAGAATGCCCCCATTTGGTCCTCACACATGTAAAGCTCCTCACATTGTATGAGGTCTTTCAGACACTTTTGCATTATTAAGCATTGCTTCTGTCATCCTTTTAGACCTTGGTTTCGTATGGTCCTTAGACTGATAAAAATAGAATTAAAAACATTAAAGAAATTACAATGAAAGATTGTTTTGGAAAATTTCCCCTGGGGGAGATGGTTCAGGGCCCAAAAAATTGAATGAGTTTGTGACTATTG
>NW_028145514.1:757500-770000 GCF_977016875.1 Pavona decussata | reverse complement strand
AAAACGTAACTAAGCTAGTGAGACAAACCACAAAGTGATTCTGTTGTTATCGATCAAGCAAATATACTACTTTGATAGGTGATCAAAACAATACAATTTTAGCAAGACACACGCACACACTTTCGTGTGTCTTGTAAACATCCGCACGTACCGATTATCTGTATCTGCAGGCGGTATTCAAAAAAGATATATAATATTAACCGTCGCCAACGATTACTCAAGTACCTGGCTAGTTTGTTCATGTTGGTTTTGTTTTGTTTTGTAGGTATGTCTACATAGTACAAGTCACACGTAACGGAGAGACAATCGACTGCCAGTTGAAATTCAGGGGAGGGGGCATACACAGGGCATTTGATCTGTTTTTCCACCCCTAACCTCGGGCTTTGATTGTCAAATTTACAGCCAATAAATCACCCAAAACTCGAAATGCGGAAATTTGTTACGATTTGACTACTACCTCAAATTAGGGGTGTTAACTGGAAAACAAAATGTATGTCAATAACGTCAAATGCCTCACATCTTACTGGTCTTCCCCTCTTCGGCTCTTAACATTGATAGGTGGATAAAGATGAAAGCATAATGATACAGTTGATTATTCAAGCAAATAACATTTATCTTTAATCTTGCTCGGTTATAATTTTTCATTCCTGCTAGAACTGAGTTTAATCGACGGTAAGTACATGTACAGGGAATTAAGTCAATTTAGTCGTGCTGATTCCTGCATAGCTGGCTGTATCAGTGGACGCGTGAAGTCATGGCCGGCAAAATGTTGGCTCGACCAAACTTTGCTCTTGTGCTGATAATTACTGCCAGAATAATTTTTGATGTAGGAAAACGCCACTTCTATTCTTCTTGTAGTAATTCATTTATAATAATCTTCTTGATGCCCACATCATCTACCACGGAGCTAGGGGTGTTGCAAAGAAATCAAACTATAAAAATACAAAATCACAAAGTGAAACATGCTAAAAAGCTAGGCTAAAAACGGCTAAAGCGACTAATGTAAACACCAGCACCAGTGGTCTGCCAAATAGAACTGAACTGAGAGGACTTAGCTTGCTGTCCTTAAACACTGTTTTTCGGCATTTCATGTTTACGGGATCTTTAAATTCAGGCGTGTTCAATAAGGTTGAAAACTCAATGGGGAAACGCAGTTTGGCAGCCTTAAATATGGTTCTCATCTTGGAAGGAGAAAGAGTTTTCTTAGTTGTTAGCCCCTCTATACTTTCTAACACTCCCCTGCAAACTCGAGGTGGCCAATTCTTTTTTGTGAAACAAGTTGTCCATTAGTTTGAAAACAAGAGATTTGCAATTTGTCGAATTTGCAGAGGCAATATTTAGGAATAGGCCCATTGTAGTTTGCAAGGGAAGATGAATTTCCCGTGGCATCGTCGTCTTCTGAATTCACTGACATAGTGTTTCCACCAGCTATAATTAAGGGAAGTGGAGGGCTTGAGCTCTCGGTTTGAGACACACTGCTCAGGGAAGTAGAGTTGCCTGGAGATGTTGAGGAAGCCGGTGTATGGGACAGCTGCATTGACTGAAGTGTAGAAACAGAGTGGTTAATGCTTGGAATCACTCTAACTTGGGCTGGAGTGGAACTGGCGAAAAGGATCTTGTCACTGACAGCAGCCAAAGACAAAATTGGCGCCTGAAGAGCTCCCTTTGCACGCTTTTCTAGCCTTTGGTGCAAGAGCCCTTCTATGGCAGATAGAGTCTTTTTAATTTCCTGTTGATTTTCTGAGAGTTCTTTTAAGGCCTCTTCAAACTTCATCTTTTCCAATGCGTCATCAATTTCGGACTGGTAGTCATTATTGATCGGCCACAGGTCTGACAGGTCCTATGTGGTACATGATAGAAATGATGTGTTATAATTACATATTATTAAAAAAATCACTGCAAATATTAATTACATCATGCCACAAAACATGGTCCTGATGACAAATTTGGGAGTAACTTTCCGGCTTGTTTATAGACCCCCTTTATAACATAGTTTTATAACAATCTCAAATGTTAGTTAAAATTTTGGCTTTTCTCAGGCTCAAAACAACAAATGCGTTAACATAAACTGCCACAAAACTTTGGAACAGTTTTCCAAGGGAAAAAACTCTTATTCAGTATATTTATTTATAATTTTGATTGTAAATTTATGCATGTAATATCATCATTTTAATTTTTACCTCTTTTTACTAACTGTGATCAGGCTCTATTTAATTTCGTTTCGCTTGGTAAACCATTCCGCGGGAAACACATAGTCTTAGCAAGCGACCCCGTAAGAGTCACATCAGGGTTCCCAAAAGAGAGCTGCCAAAACCAATTAACATAATTGTAAATACTTACATTGTCTTCATTGTCTGGAGGCATATCATCAAGTGGCTCGTCATCTGAATGTTGACTGAAGCTGTTCTCATGCAAACTAGAAAAGACTTTTGGATTTATATTTTCAGATTTCTCCTTGGCTGGGACAGAATTATCAGTCAAGTCATTTCCTTCAACACTGCCTTCTTTGAGGTACTCGTACTTGACAACTCTTCTGTTCAGCAATGTAACCTAGTGAGTTTTAAAAATGATTATAACAAAATTACATTTAATAATGTCCAAAAAAGTTATACTAAGAAATAACGCTATTAAATCACCATGTATCAGTCGCGACTTTTGTGGGAAACAAATATAGTTCATTTTGTTGTTGTTGTACGCCGCACTACAGTGTTACCTATCATAAGCGAAAAAAAAAACTATTGAAAACTGCATTAAAATAGTTCAAATGGTATGGCCACTCCAATTTCGTGAAATTAACATTTCGCACAACTTTCATGTAATAAGGTACTTCCTCGATTGTTGTTTATTTTGAAATGCGGTAATTGAAATAATCTGGCTAGCAACCAATCAACTGGGTATCACAGACCATGATGCCAATTACATAGTGGAATATATACGTACAGAATCACTTTTTTATGTATAGTATATATTGGGAAATGCGCGTGCTACAGTGGCGAAAATTAGATACAGAGGAACACAATTTTTCTCATGCTACTTTCGCAAAAGTTCTGCCAAAATTGTAGGCCACACACCCAGGAAAAGGTTTCTACTTAACCCAAGACTGTAAAATTAACAGCGGGGTCCCTATAGCAAGTTGCGGAACACTCAAGAAACCAATTAGAATGCTCCTTTTCATCGTGGTAACTATGGTTTTACTAAATAAGCAAAATTTAAACTGTATACCTCGCCTCTGAAGCAGTTGTTCTTTGCCAATGTCTCTTCAGTTACGTTACTCCCATCCATGCACTGCACACGATCATCCTTTTGGAGTTGTTTAGGGTGCAGTCTTGTTGGAAAATTTCCTTTTTCAATGGGCCTCCTTCGGTCCAGTGGTCGTTCATCCTCTGGAGTCCGCACTTCCGAACGTTTTAACCAGGTATCAAAGGTTTTGGGGTATCCCGCCCGGTACACTTGGACGCTGTCCTTCTCTAACTCTGCCATTAGAACTGATGCATTTAGCCACTGCCCAAATACGGGATCAAACACCTGAATCCTATCTCCTCGAACAAACGGTAACTGTAAAATCACAAAACAGATCATGCACGATGAATAGTCTGTGACCAAATTGATTGTGCCACAGAAAAAGAAACTTTCATATATCGTCAATATTGAAAATCGTCCAAGATACATACCTCCATGTTATTAGGGTCCTTGAGTGATTGAGAGTAATTTCGTTTTCTTGAAGTGACTCCTGTCGGTACAACTACTGATCTGATTTTTAAGTAGGACACTTCCCTAAATATATACTCGTTCCTAAGAGCAGATAATGCTTTACTGTAGTAGCGTCAAAACTGGCGGTAAAGCGGACTAGATAATGCAATTCCTGTTCAATTAGGAGTTTGAAAACTATTTCCTTCAAAATCAATAGGAGGAAATTGTTTCTCAGTCAGGTTAGTTGCCTACGCTTTTTATCTTTTGTGACTTTATATCATTGCCAAGTGCAAAATAATTAACACTCGACAGTGCAGATAACACTTACAGCAATTTAATAGTGCGCCCAGTCAGCTACGCCTTCGTTTAGTACTGATGTTAAAGATACGTGACTTGTTGATCTTTGAATGATATACTACAGCCTGCGTCGCAGACTTAATTTGACCCTGGGCAGGTTGAATCTATTGAAGTCACAAGTTCAATCTTTCCCCTGGACCTTTGCCTTTGCTCCGGTCTGATATAAACGCCACAAAAATTTAAAACAACTTAATTATAACAATAATCACAATTTTACTGATAAGCCGACTACATACGCAATTCCTGTCTTTCTCAAGCCGAAAATAAGAAATAAAAAGGCAGGAATACTGACATTTAAGATACGTGACCTGTTGAACACTCAACGAAATTAGTGCCGAGGGCGTATAAGCGCTGTAGTTACAGCAACAGACCCAAATGATTTATTTTTTCTCTTGGCTTTGCGCCTTTCGCCACAATTTTCGCATCGGATATAAAAACTTATAAACCTCTGGCACTCAACGTAACACAGCGCGAGAACTGTGCTTAACTTATTTTGTTCACCCAAATTCACGGCGCAAAAGTCGTTGATTTATATCTGTCATGTGGGTTAAATTGCCAAGCGTTGATTTGTAGCAAATAAACTGGTTATCGGATTGATGCAAGCGCGACTATTACTAAATGTCATTTATTCAAAAACGAAAATAATATCGATCTTGTTAGCTGTAAACACAGGATACCCAGGAAAACACTAGATCAGAATTGTATTCTCCAACATCTTTTATTGTTATCGGTGACTGAGTATATGTATTATATGGAAAAAAACAAATCTTGTTTCGCTGATAATTAACTGTTCTTTTGGTTGTTCCATTTGATTGAGTGAATTGAAGCACCTTAACGCTGTTCTTTCAGCCAAAAAACACCATCTCCTTGCACCATTTCCTCCAGTCCCTCAGTCATCTCTTTTATCACTACAATCAGCATTGAAATAAAAAAGGACATTCAGTCTTAATTACATACACTGTGCAAAATAGTCTCCCTGTATCAGCGTTTGCAGTAGGTTGGCTCGCTTACCATGGTACGTCCTAACTATTTGTCTGTAAAGTGGATGGCGTATGGTTGGAGCGTATGGGTCCATATTCTCAGTCCACTCTTCGTAAATGGAGTACGCACTGGCCAGTGTTTTCAGTCCTTCTTGGAAAAAGACTAAAGCATTTTCAGCTTCTTTCTCGGGTGTCAAAGTGTCATGTCCTGTCTGTCCTGTAGCCATGTTTCTTTCGTTTTACTTGTAAATTACACGTGTGCTGCACTTTGAGCAAGGTGGGCAGGGAGAGGCAATCAGTGCACTATCATTCAAAGTACACCGCAAAATACTAAATAGAAATACAGGAAAAATGACATTCCTTAGTGTGTCTGACATACTCTCACATGTTAAAACAAAACAGCACCCTTTTCAATGAGCCGGTCAACGGATGTACCGTACCAGCCCGCCACTTCAGATTACTAGCTGTGCTAGAATTCAGACATTACATTCTGGATAAAATGCACTCTTCTGATTAGAGGTGTAATTCTCAGTTGTTACAGTTTCTTTTTAACTGATGTACATTGTACTATACCACAATGTTCCTATAAAAAATGGAAACTTGAATAAGCGTTCTGTCTCCATTAAGCGCCCTCCTCCAGGCCACAAAATGAGATAAGCCCTACGGGCAGTTATTAGAATCGTAACGGTATGCAATGTTCTTTCCTGAGAGTGATCACTAATGTTAGTTTTGGCGTAGGAATATGCTCTCGTAAACACCTAATTCCACAGGAACTGCGTATGTGTTCAACCGCTATCAGTGAAATCAGTTTTCTATTAGTTTTCTCAGTTTTGTTCTCTTTAACACCTAATTCCGGAGGAACTGCATTTGTGTTCAACCGCTATTGGTGAAATTGAGGTTATCTCGTTGTTTGCTGACTTTACTGGAAGCGGAAACCTGTATACTCCCTTGTAAAAATAATCATGCAGAATTAGCTACCATTATGCATATAATATTATGCAAACTGGAAGCGTTCGAGACAGCAATCGCAAGCTGAAGCGATGATTTTGTGGTGTGTAATTGCCGACGGCCCAAATTATACTTCTAGAAGCCTAAAAGCAAGTAACAGCGTAGATGGCTTGCAGTCCGTCTTTTCCCATAGGGTTCGTTGAACGTGGCAGCGAACGGAGCATTTTAGGTGGCCATAACATAATAAAGCCAGCATAATTTTACAAAACAAGTAAATAGAGTACCATGCATAGCATTTATAAAGCTTAGTTTATTACGTTTTTGTTAATTTTCTGACTAAAGTTTGACAGCTTTACCAATTGGACTTCTCGCGATCTTTTTATCTGAAATGGAGAACTTTGCAAATAAATGGTTGGATCTCGCTTCTATCAAGGGCTTTGCTCCTTCTCTGTGTATCGTAAGCTTATATTATAGCTAGTCGTTTTCTTTTTGTCACGCATAGGATCAGGAGGTCAAGTTCTTTCCGATTAAATCAGCACCGCTCTTATCAGAATCGGAAACGGCACTTGAGGTCAGCCAACCCATGCCGATTCCGAACAGTCGGGAAAATGATCGGTACCGATTCCGGTTATCGGATACCCGCGCGATATTTGGACGCGTTCTCTTAAGCTTATACGCTGTTTTCATACAAAATATACATGTGCTATGCAATATAACTAATTATATATGCTCAGGCTCAAAAAAAAAAAGAATGCTATAAGCCATATTATTTTATTGCATTTTGTTCATATATTCTTGCTGTGGCTGTTTCCTTTTTAGGTTTTTGGCCTGCATCACAGGAATAACCTGTCTGTTTTGTGGATGTACAATTACAAAATGCTCCTGCATCTTTTGCTTTAGTCGAGCTGTGTCTGGTTTTACGCTGCAGAAGGTGGAGGCAAGTTGAACGAATTCATGGTGAATTGATTCACCTCCCTGCTAGCCAATAAAAACTAGTGGGAAGTGCCACCTTCTAATAAAATTAGCAATGACCCTTTTATCCATTTCACTGCACGCATTTTCAAACAGCACATAAAACTTGAGAAACAAGCCAAGGCTAATGTGGAGTGCTGGTATGCAAATCTGAGAAGGTTAAGCAAAATAACTAAAATTAAGGGCAATAATGCATGTAATGAATGGCAAGCATCTATGCCAAGAAAAAGTTTGCAAGTGTATAATCATTAGTATCTCATCTTTACTTGCTCTATGGGGATGTTGAAGTGCGGAGCATGAATGACATTGTAAGAGTCTTTGGCCCTTTTTAGATCACCTCCAGCTGCCTGAAACTTCTGCAACATTTCACTCAGATGTTGAAGTGTGCAAAGAGCAACTGATCCTCTCTGGTCCTTTGGCAGTTTCATTTTGGTGGCTAGGAGACAGTACACTAAAAACATGGATATCGTTCTAACGATGGAATGAAGTAATTAAGTTATTAACTAAATTTCCTTATACCTTATGTGTATAGAGAACTGTGTCAATGATAAGACAAACTCACCAATTGCTCCTGATATTCCAACGACCTTGCAAAGGAATTCATAATTCCCAGATAAAAACAGGCGAGTAGTTTTTGTTTCTGTTGAATATAGATTGTTGATATCAAATGAGATTAGAAATAACGACAGCAAAATTAACAGTTAATGATGAAGGAAATTGATAGTATCTGCTTACTGCCACTTGTTTAGTACTAGATCACCAAGCTGCTGTTTGTTGGGCAAGGTCACTGTTAGCATGTTGTTTCTCGTATCCTTGGCTTCATACAGACAGAAGACAACATTCCTCTTGCTTGAGTTTGGCTTTTCAACATTGGCTAGTTGGAAACCATACTTCATTGATCCTTGCCCGTGATCACCACCAATTTTAACATAGATCTCGTTGTCAGAGATGTTACCATCGTGCCAAGGTGGAAGCTCAGCCCTAGTAACATAATAATAATAATAATAGTCCGAATACTGTTTTACAGAAATTCACGTGATCAACAGGAAACATCACTTTGCGTCACTCTCATGCAACTTCCAATACATCTTTTTTTTTTTTGTCAAAACTTCCTTACGCTAACCTTGAGATTGGAGAAGATCAAAACTGGCAAACATTTTTTAGAGCTTAAGAGCAAATGTTACCATCGGTCAAACATTTGGTGGCAACAGCTCAAAAATCAATTCGGCCCATATTCTCAAGTTAGGTAGACCTCAATGTGAAACAAATCACTGCATAGTTTGTTTAGATAAATATCGATTCATTTTCGAGAAAATCGATAAAAATCAAATTCTGTGAAAATGTCGCTTCTTGAGCTTGTATTTTGGGGCGATTTAGGAAGCTTCGCGTAACGAATTAAAACACTTTAGAGAAATAAAATCCATCAAATTTTGTACAATGATACCAAAATGTGTGTTACAGGCAATTTCAGCAATTCTCGACAATATACTTTCATAATGTGAATAAATTTGTCCGACCTACTTTTATCAAGATGAAAAATGGGCCAAAAATAACCTATTATTTCAGCATGTGGTACTGAATAGAATGCCTCAAAAAATTGGATTTTGAGAGCCGAAGAGTTGTTCTTTTAGATTTCCGAAGGACTTTATGGGGAAATGATTCAGTGCGATGATATCAAATTTTGAATTTGGATAAATTGCACTATTTCAACTGATCCCGTGAAGTCACCTGAACGCACGCAACTATTAATGTTTCGATGAGTACGTTTAACCTTTAGCTAATTTGACATAATAAGTTACCTTTATGTTGTAAAAATCAAAGATGAAGGCTATAGTAGTGCTGTCTCACCGTTCGATACCAAATACACACCGCCAGATAACTTGTTAAGACAATACAAATGTAAAGTGTCATGTTTGTTTTGAAATGCGCACGTGCTGTTTAGATGGGAAAATTTTCCGATGTTGTTTTCGAGAAACGAGTAGCTTTTAAAAATGATTTTCGTAAGCCTTTCCGTTAAACCCAGTTTTAAAGTGAACAGTAAACCAAAGGCGAACAACAAGCTATTTGTTTCAGCTCTCTTGGAGTTTATATGAAAGGCAAAAAATCCGTCTCAATTTTGACAAGCCGGAGCAATTTCCAACGTTGGATCATGAAATCAAACGGTCTGTTGAATTCCTTGATCATGAATTATAATTAAAGGATTTCACTTTTAAATAATATATACATCCACTTACATTTTCCTTGTGGACGGACCTGGGCTTTCTTAAGTTGGATTCGTCAACTAGGTAAGCGAAGGAAACACGCTCAATCGTTGCATGACAAATTCCTACTTCCGGGATTCGGGCCGGAAGTTCCTAGGCTAAGGGAAGCCACTTTTAACCCTCACCCCTTGTAGCTAGTCATTCAAAACTAGCTATATTTCAATTTAACTTACAATGTAGCATCTCAGTGTTCATAATCACTCAAACAGATCACACCTGACCAGTAGTCTTGGAATATAATACTAATCACAGCCATCAATCACTCGAGTTGTTCGATCCCCAAAGCACAGAGCATCCGAGCCTTTACAGTCCCAAAACCTAGGTCATTGTTTTGCGCGCGGTCAGAACGGCCAATACACACGTTATGCCAAAAAGAAAACTGTCGAACTCATCTTACCTACTGATATTCGAAAACACGCTCTTGCGTTAAATGCTATTCAAAAAAGAGTGAATGAGAGGAGCCGATAGAGCAACTTCTGTGCCAGCAATGGAACAGAATCGCGTACCGGCCACGCAAGCTAAAACTTATGCAAATTTACCGCTTTACGTAAATTGTTTACTGAATTAACTTCAATCTGTGAAAACAGTTAGCCAAACCCACCATTCGTTGGTGATCTAACTATGGCCAAGACACTTAAGAATTAATGAGGTGCCGTAACTTCTAGCTACTGCAGGTTTTATTTAGGGTTCTCGGAGGTTTATAGCGGGAAACAGAAAGAAAGAAAACGTGATTTAACACTTTATTTGCTTATACTTCACCTTGAAGTAAAAACGTTCAAGCAGTTTAATGCGTATGGTCACCAGAACGACATACTATTGCCCATAAACTAATTATAAATCACCAATGGGGGACTTCCTGCTAGAAATCATAAACGTCACAGGGTGTGCCTCAATTCTCCTTTTGCTCAATTCTCCTTTTTTCGCCAATTTTGACAACTAGTTATTTTTCCCATCACATATTTGTTTTTCCTAGCTTACACCCTAAAAAGTATCAGGATAATTTTCACGTTAACCAGTTCAGATTTGAATGCAATTAGCAGTGTTAATTACAAAATTGAACCCTATCACTTTAAATTGGGAGTCCCTTGCGGATTCAGACGATTTAAATGGAAACAGACGCAGCGATCAAAATCATGCTGGTGTCGGAAATGTTGTTGACAACGGTCAGGCACTTTCGAAAATTACTGAACGTTTTGTAGGCTACTGCTCTGTTCTAGACATTTTGATCAACCGTTCAAGTTTTACATGTGCTACCACAACTGGCAACTACGCCTTCGATAGTTTATACATAGCGCTGCTTACGTTTGCCAGTCATAGAAGCTTTTGAGCCTCTGCTGCTATGTTAAAGTGATACCTGGACAAGTTATGTATCCATTTTAGCAGATCTTTGAAATTCACATGTCCGCCATGATGGACAAAATCTGCCTTCTGCTGCTCCAGTGTTCCTCATTGTTAGAACATTCGGCAAGACATTCCATCGATAGTATTTTTTCAAGCTTTGATTTAACCAGCGATGAGAGTATCGTTTCAGCTTCCCCTGGAGCAAACTCATCCAAGCATGCATTAAGAGTTTGTCGCACTTTTCTAGTATAAAGCCTTTTTTCCTCTCGGAAGCTTCTTCCCATTGTTTTTTCTAAAATTTAAATTTAAAATTTTTTCTTCAACAAAAGATGGTTCATAACGGCTTCTTTCTAATTAATAACATAGGACTTGATACTAGCGTAAAAGAGACTTCAACCTCTTCCTGTTCCTCCTCCTCTTCCCCTCCTCGTCAAATTATTCTTTTTGAGCCACAAAAAAGGAAAGAAAGAAAGGAAGGGAAGGGAAGGGAAGGGAAAAGGGCGGGAAAGAAGTAGGGAAGGACGGAAAGAGAAAGAGAGAAAAAGAAAGAATTTTAAATATCTATAACAATATAACGAAGAGGGGTTAACTGACAATCGGAAGCATTAAACCCAGTGTCTTAGTAGGTAACTTTTCGCCGGCGTGAACAAGGGAATTTTTTTGAGTAAAAATGGGCTAAAATCACGCAAATGTCCTTTGCATTGCGAATGCCGGAATACGTAACTTAGTCACCACAACGAAACTGGTCCCAACGACAATCTGCGGAGTCAAGTCATTTCAATGTGCTACACATATTGCAAAAAAAGTAGCAGCGTTGCGTTTAGTCACCAGTCCCCTAGTTAGACTTTTACACGGATCATAAAGATTGCAGGGTGTGCCATAGTGTGGGGAGAGTTACCTATCTCTTTATTCTTTATTCATCTCCACATCTCCACATAATACTAACTGACTGACTGACGGCAAGCTGATAATAAGTAATGTGGTTTAAAGCTTACCAAGTTTAATTTACTCATTTGTCTCAGTAAACTTACTTTAATAGGTCGAGACTGTAAAGTTACAGTGGCTGTCTCTCCTTTCTCTGCTACAAGCGCCCTGAGGGTTTTCCGACATGTTGCGCAAATACCTATAAGAAATCTAGTGCTCCGTGCTAAGACAAGCGAGTTCGAGAGAGAAGGCAAGGTATGCAAAAAGTCAACTTACCTGAGCCTACTTGAAGAAATACTCCGGCCAGTTTCTTTATTATTATTTGCGTATCAATTTTCCCGATTCCTCGGTCGCATTTTGGCCACTTTTTGCCCCTTTTGTCTGCACCTCGCATTTGATCCCCTTCTTCAGCGAAAACCAAGCTTCTCGCGATGCAAGGGACATACGGTCATAGAATTTATGTTTCCAGGATGAGTAAATATCTCTACTCGGCTGAGAATAAGGTCAACTTCGTCCTTTGGACCCAAAAAACCAAGACTAGCCATATGATTGAAAATGTCTTTTGAACAGGCCAGCGAAGAGATGATTTGTGTTTCTTTTTTCCTGTCTCTCGTGTCAAATCCAAAAATTCCTGCCACGAGAGACTTATAAGAGCAACACACCTGCACATTCGCACAATAACACGGGCCATTCTCGGTGTTTACAAACGTTTCACTAAACCAGTTTCTTTAGATTAATCAATTAGAAGCAAACAAAATTGACGGATGTCTTAAAATGCAGACCGCCCTCTCGAATTTGACTTAAAATTTCATTATTTAAAAAACGTTAAAAAGGATGCTTAAAACTCCCAAAAAAACAATTAAAATGATTTTGTTTTTCCCGGTTTCACGGTAGCAGTGCCGCGAAGTAGTGTTTTCTACAGTGATCCTATTTTATGATTTATTGCCTTTTTGGCTTCTTTTGATTGCTTCTACTTTTTCCCCTTTTTTATCGTTGATATTTTAAATACAAAAGCTCGACCTGTGGT
>NW_028145514.1:672500-752500 GCF_977016875.1 Pavona decussata | reverse complement strand
GAATGCTATGTATTCATACCTCTGAGTGGCCACACTGGATTTTAAAGAAATTCAAGACATCAATCGAAAACAACGCAACACTTTGGGCCGTTTTAGACATTTGGTAACAAAGATTGCGTTACATACATTTCACTGGTAGACCGCTGACCTTGCACTTATGTGCGCCCTTGTCCACGAGCGGGATATCGATGTTTAGTCCAGCTAGAGCCCAAAGCTACAATCAATAGGCCTTATCACGGTTTTCGACGCCATTTTGACGAGTAGGCAAACAGGCTTGAAATAATAGTGTTCGTGTGGAAATCCGATGTCAAATAATTTTCATAAAACATCGCTTCTGAAAAATTCGTGAATTGGAAACTTTTGGCACTAGGAAAAGGGATTTAGGAAAAAAATTGGAGGGATGTAGCTGTGCCAGAAAGCGTCCAGTCGTGTTTTGAACTTTCCATACATTTCCCTGTATTTTTTCCTGTGAACTATTTTTAGTAGCGGTCACGGCTGTTTCGCTTTACAGACAAATGTATGGAAAGTTCCAAACACGACTGAACGCTCTCTGGCACAGCTACATCCCTCCAATTTTTTTCTTAAACTCCTTTTCCTAGTGCCAAAAGTTTCCAGTTCATGAATTTTTCAGAAGTGATGACTGTTTTATGAGAATTATTTGACATCGGATTTCCATACAAACACTGTTATTTCAAGCCTGTTTGCCTACTCGTCAATATGGCGTCGAAAACCGTGATAAGGCCTATTATATAATTACTTCAAGGGTAGGTTAAGGTAATCACTTTTTTTTTTACACTTCAGTATTTCCTTTGATTTGCCTTTGATAAAGTATTTCAATTTTCAGTCTAACGACCACATCTATCATCTGCACATCGATAAATGCTACTTTATGGACTGCCTCGTCATCTCGATTTTCAAAGATGTGGCTTTGTTTCAGTCAATATGTTATCAATTAACAGTTCACTTTGTCTAAGAAGGACGCAAAAACGCTACTTTGAGAAAACAAACGATCACTAGCTGGGACCATACAGAAACAGTGATACTCTGAGCGTCATTTTGTTTTAGCAACAAAGAATTTAACTTGGCTTTGACGTTTGCCGTGTGCATTTGACTAGCTCTTTGAACATAAATAGGGGAGATGGTTTCTCTGGAAACGGCTAACTAAGTAGACTGCAAGATCTTGTTATACTTTCGTGCAAGAACACGATCCAACAAGATTTGAGATGTAATTAATGTATGGCGCTTTTCGCCTCGATAGCTGTGCCTCTACGTCCATATTGTAGTGGCTACAGATGAGCCGCAGCTGTGCGACAGTGAGCTTGCTGAGCTTGTTGGTGGCGTACAAGGTGCAAATATTCAGCGTGTCATAAACAATTGGGTGTACTAATTCAAATTGCTCTATGATTGACGTACGGGCTGATGAGTAGGCCTCTTCTTCTAGAGCAGCCTCGAAATCGTGGTCGTCAGTGGAGTCGACGTTAGCTGATGGTGGACCTGAAACTGCATGCTTGAGCTTTGCAGCAGCGCGCGAGAAGTATCCCTGAATCTGCTGGGAAGTTAGAAACTCGCTGACATTAAAGCGCCGCTTGCCGTCGTCGCTCCTCGCATAGCGCATGTCCCGTGAAACCTTCTCAGGGTCGGCTTTGTGGCCACTCTGCTGCCCAATCTGAAACTTGTCATCCAGGTATTGGCGCTGATTTTCGTTGAAGCGCGTGACCTTTTTTGTATCTCTGAGATCCCAGCCTTGTGCCAGGGGTACGTCCGAAGACATGACAGTTGAGATGGTGGAAGGGTGTGTTGGCTGCACAGAGGTGCCCTCTTGCACTTTCTTGACGTGTGATAACTTAGCTTGATCTAAAAAGGTGTGTTTCTCGGATACAAGCTTACACTTTCCCAAGAGTAAGTGGTGCTCCAGGTTGAAATACCTCTGATAGGTGCATATACACCCATCCACAGGACATGACAGCAACGCACTTGTATCTTCTTCTTCCTCAATTTCCTCCGCCTCTACGTGTTGAGGTTTTGTGGATGACACACTCTTTCCCACTGAGCACGGCACAAAGTCGCCCTTGGACAGCTCGGCCTTGCAGACATCTGCTAACCTGTTCGGTACTGAAAAGTATATAGAAAATATTATGGTATATTTTATCAATTAACTATCTAAAATGGAATTAAACTTTTCTTTTTCTTTATTTTGTAGTTGTGAGTTACTTTCCAATGAGACTGCTGGAAAAGGTTAATCCAAAAAATAATTTGCCCTACATTAAATAATTTTTTTTCTCAGTTATTTATATTATCTTTAAATCTAGTAACAATTTCACACATAAATTTACAGATGTTTCAATAGTGTTTTTAAACTTGTCGTCAGTGTGTTACCTTGTAACTGAGACCATGGACCGCTCAGGTTGTCGAAACGTCAGTCAAAGTCACCACAAACAGTCCTTCTCAGGACTACACTCACCCGGATGATCATAATTTACGTACTTATGTTAAGATTTCTGGAGACCACTGATATCACCCTACAGTTAAGTTACATTCAAAATGTTCATTTTGCATGGCCAGCAGATTATCTGTTTTCACTCTGGCAGTTTACTGCTTGTCTATAATAATAATAGTTAATAATAATAATAATGTTTATTTGTGCTTTTTTTCTATTTACATGTTGATTATTACAATTTTTTAGTGGTGTTATATAAATTAAATTAATTATTAGTTAAATTAATGTGTAAAGTAAGGAAGCTAAATAAACCATTAGGTTGTCTTGTTAGCTCCCTGGCTAATTTAGGTTCTAGATAGCAGGCAAAAAAGAAAGAAAAGAAAAGAAAGAAAAAGAAAAAAAGAAAAAAAGCAAAAGGAAGGAAGAACTTATTAATTGTAAAAAAAGTTAACGTATGTTACGAGGTCAGCATAAAAGAAAATTAGTTCATTTGTTGTTCTGACAGTAAATAATGTATAATTTGTTTCGGAAAAGCAGACACTTTGTATGAGTTTTTTTAAAGGAGGTGGAAGGTCTTTCCAAATATCGGTTGCCATGAAGGAGATCAATTGTTTACCTACATTAGTTCTTACGTTCGGCTTATAAAGATTATACTTAGCTGCATATCTTGTGTTGTAGCCATGTATATTACTAGCATATTGAAACATGTTGTCGAACACTTCAGGCAGGAGGCCTTTATGCCATGAATGCAAGAATTTCAACACTTGTAGGCGATAAATATTATTAACTGTCAGAAGGCCTAGTAGATTTAGCAAAGGTTTGGCTTTCTCTGTTTCGCTGCCAAATGATTTGGCAAAAAATATTAATCTTACAATATGATTTTGTTTTACTTGAATTTTTCTTATATGTGTTTTGTATACACTTCCCCAAGCTAATATGACTACAAAAGAGGTAATACCTTAATTTCGATATTATTCCGGTGGTTCGAGACATGGGAGAACAGACAAAAGAAATGTGGTGTTTCCAGCTTAAAGACTCGTCAATCATATCACCTAGGTATTTTATACATTGCTTTCGTTCTAACGAATAAGAGGAGCCGTCGGTATTTATTATGTTAAGATTTATTGGGATATCCTTTTTTTTTGTGGATTTGATTATCATGAAGTTTGTTTTATCCCTATTGATAGACAGTTTGTTAAGAGCGGATGTCTGTAAATATCAACCGCACGTGTGCAATAGCAAAAAATTGAAAATTCTCAAAAAAATTCACAAGATAGCCCTTGGGAAACTATTGGTAGGAAAACATGTTTAACCTTGATCCGATAATTATTTAACTTGGGAGGCGCTGATCTTAGTTTCTCAGCTCCTGAACCGGGTTTTTGGTGTCTGACACCACACGATGCAAAGGCCTTGTTTTAAAAATCCAATAAGTTTTGTTCCAAACAAAAAACATCCAGTCTGATAAAGTACATAATTATAGGCAGTTTGAATGGTATCTTTCACATCTGAAGAAAAAATTCAATTTTTAGGAGATTTTTAAATGTTTATAATTTTTTGGCCGATTTCTCGTGGCGTAAAATTGACAAATTTGCGAGGCTAAAATCATCGACTGGTACATGGCACTCAGTACAAAGACTTAAACCACGTAAAAGAGCATCATTTCTTCTTATAAAATCCGTTTTCAAAACCATGGGCAACTCAAAAGAAAATTTTTGTCAGGCTGCGAATCTCAAGAGAAATTTGATCTTTCCCGTCACGGTATTCCGACTAAAATTCAAATAAACACAACACGAAAACGTTTTAGACAACGAGTGGTTTATTGATCCTTGCTATGGGGCACTGTGTGTACATGATCCATGCTTACGAGACTATTTTCATTGGTTTTCTTTTTCTTTTGGGGGGAAGTAGCAAAAGATTTAAGCAGATATGAAAGGCGTAAACAACGGTTCGTTTACGCTGTCAACGTCGAAACACTCATAAACGTTAAGTAAAATCACACCCGAACTTTTTTCATTCAATCTTACTTTGGAACAAATTCATAATAGCTAAGAATGCTATGTATTCATACCTCTGAGTGGCCACACTGGATTTTAAAGAAATTCAAGACATCAATCGAAAACAACGCAACACTTTGGGCCGTTTTAGACATTTGGTAACAAAGATTGCGTTACATACATTTCACTGGTAGACCGCTGACCTTGCACTTATGTGCGCCCTTGTCCACGAGCGGGATATCGATGTTTAGTCCAGCTAGAGCCCAAAGCTACAATCAATAGGCCTTATCACGGTTTTCGACGCCATTTTGACGAGTAGGCAAACAGGCTTGAAATAATAGTGTTCGTGTGGAAATCCGATGTCAAATAATTTTCATAAAACATCGCTTCTGAAAAATTCGTGAATTGGAAACTTTTGGCACTAGGAAAAGGGATTTAGGAAAAAAATTGGAGGGATGTAGCTGTGCCAGAAAGCGTCCAGTCGTGTTTTGAACTTTCCATACATTTCCCTGTATTTTTTCCTGTGAACTATTTTTAGTAGCGGTCACGGCTGTTTCGCTTTACAGACAAATGTATGGAAAGTTCCAAACACGACTGAACGCTCTCTGGCACAGCTACATCCCTCCAATTTTTTTCTTAAACTCCTTTTCCTAGTGCCAAAAGTTTCCAGTTCATGAATTTTTCAGAAGTGATGACTGTTTTATGAGAATTATTTGACATCGGATTTCCATACAAACACTGTTATTTCAAGCCTGTTTGCCTACTCGTCAATATGGCGTCGAAAACCGTGATAAGGCCTATTATATAATTACTTCAAGGGTAGGTTAAGGTAATCACTTTTTTTTTTACACTTCAGTATTTCCTTTGATTTGCCTTTGATAAAGTATTTCAATTTTCAGTCTAACGACCACATCTATCATCTGCACATCGATAAATGCTACTTTATGGACTGCCTCGTCATCTCGATTTTCAAAGATGTGGCTTTGTTTCAGTCAATATGTTATCAATTAACAGTTCACTTTGTCTAAGAAGGACGCAAAAACGCTACTTTGAGAAAACAAACGATCACTAGCTGGGACCATACAGAAACAGTGATACTCTGAGCGTCATTTTGTTTTAGCAACAAAGAATTTAACTTGGCTTTGACGTTTGCCGTGTGCATTTGACTAGCTCTTTGAACATAAATAGGGGAGATGGTTTCTCTGGAAACGGCTAACTAAGTAGACTGCAAGATCTTGTTATACTTTCGTGCAAGAACACGATCCAACAAGATTTGAGATGTAATTAATGTATGGCGCTTTTCGCCTCGATAGCTGTGCCTCTACGTCCATATTGTAGTGGCTACAGATGAGCCGCAGCTGTGCGACAGTGAGCTTGCTGAGCTTGTTGGTGGCGTACAAGGTGCAAATATTCAGCGTGTCATAAACAATTGGGTGTACTAATTCAAATTGCTCTATGATTGACGTACGGGCTGATGAGTAGGCCTCTTCTTCTAGAGCAGCCTCGAAATCGTGGTCGTCAGTGGAGTCGACGTTAGCTGATGGTGGACCTGAAACTGCATGCTTGAGCTTTGCAGCAGCGCGCGAGAAGTATCCCTGAATCTGCTGGGAAGTTAGAAACTCGCTGACATTAAAGCGCCGCTTGCCGTCGTCGCTCCTCGCATAGCGCATGTCCCGTGAAACCTTCTCAGGGTCGGCTTTGTGGCCACTCTGCTGCCCAATCTGAAACTTGTCATCCAGGTATTGGCGCTGATTTTCGTTGAAGCGCGTGACCTTTTTTGTATCTCTGAGATCCCAGCCTTGTGCCAGGGGTACGTCCGAAGACATGACAGTTGAGATGGTGGAAGGGTGTGTTGGCTGCACAGAGGTGCCCTCTTGCACTTTCTTGACGTGTGATAACTTAGCTTGATCTAAAAAGGTGTGTTTCTCGGATACAAGCTTACACTTTCCCAAGAGTAAGTGGTGCTCCAGGTTGAAATACCTCTGATAGGTGCATATACACCCATCCACAGGACATGACAGCAACGCACTTGTATCTTCTTCTTCCTCAATTTCCTCCGCCTCTACGTGTTGAGGTTTTGTGGATGACACACTCTTTCCCACTGAGCACGGCACAAAGTCGCCCTTGGACAGCTCGGCCTTGCAGACATCTGCTAACCTGTTCGGTACTGAAAAGTATATAGAAAATATTATGGTATATTTTATCAATTAACTATCTAAAATGGAATTAAACTTTTCTTTTTCTTTATTTTGTAGTTGTGAGTTACTTTCCAATGAGACTGCTGGAAAAGGTTAATCCAAAAAATAATTTGCCCTACATTAAATAATTTTTTTTCTCAGTTATTTATATTATCTTTAAATCTAGTAACAATTTCACACATAAATTTACAGATGTTTCAATAGTGTTTTTAAACTTGTCGTCAGTGTGTTACCTTGTAACTGAGACCATGGACCGCTCAGGTTGTCGAAACGTCAGTCAAAGTCACCACAAACAGTCCTTCTCAGGACTACACTCACCCGGATGATCATAATTTACGTACTTATGTTAAGATTTCTGGAGACCACTGATATCACCCTACAGTTAAGTTACATTCAAAATGTTCATTTTGCATGGCCAGCAGATTATCTGTTTTCACTCTGGCAGTTTACTGCTTGTCTATAATAATAATAGTTAATAATAATAATAATGTTTATTTGTGCTTTTTTTCTATTTACATGTTGATTATTACAATTTTTTAGTGGTGTTATATAAATTAAATTAATTATTAGTTAAATTAATGTGTAAAGTAAGGAAGCTAAATAAACCATTAGGTTGTCTTGTTAGCTCCCTGGCTAATTTAGGTTCTAGATAGCAGGCAAAAAAGAAAGAAAAGAAAAGAAAGAAAAAGAAAAAAAGAAAAAAAGCAAAAGGAAGGAAGAACTTATTAATTGTAAAAAAAGTTAACGTATGTTACGAGGTCAGCATAAAAGAAAATTAGTTCATTTGTTGTTCTGACAGTAAATAATGTATAATTTGTTTCGGAAAAGCAGACACTTTGTATGAGTTTTTTTAAAGGAGGTGGAAGGTCTTTCCAAATATCGGTTGCCATGAAGGAGATCAATTGTTTACCTACATTAGTTCTTACGTTCGGCTTATAAAGATTATACTTAGCTGCATATCTTGTGTTGTAGCCATGTATATTACTAGCATATTGAAACATGTTGTCGAACACTTCAGGCAGGAGGCCTTTATGCCATGAATGCAAGAATTTCAACACTTGTAGGCGATAAATATTATTAACTGTCAGAAGGCCTAGTAGATTTAGCAAAGGTTTGGCTTTCTCTGTTTCGCTGCCAAATGATTTGGCAAAAAATATTAATCTTACAATATGATTTTGTTTTACTTGAATTTTTCTTATATGTGTTTTGTATACACTTCCCCAAGCTAATATGACTACAAAAGAGGTAATACCTTAATTTCGATATTATTCCGGTGGTTCGAGACATGGGAGAACAGACAAAAGAAATGTGGTGTTTCCAGCTTAAAGACTCGTCAATCATATCACCTAGGTATTTTATACATTGCTTTCGTTCTAACGAATAAGAGGAGCCGTCGGTATTTATTATGTTAAGATTTATTGGGATATCCTTTTTTTTTGTGGATTTGATTATCATGAAGTTTGTTTTATCCCTATTGATAGACAGTTTGTTAAGAGCGGATGTCTGTAAATATCAACCGCACGTGTGCAATAGCAAAAAATTGAAAATTCTCAAAAAAATTCACAAGATAGCCCTTGGGAAACTATTGGTAGGAAAACATGTTTAACCTTGATCCGATAATTATTTAACTTGGGAGGCGATGATCTTAGTTTCTCAGCTCCTGAACCGGGTTTTTGGTGTCTGACACCACACGATGCAAAGGCCTTGTTTTAAAAATCCAATAAGTTTTGTTCCAAACAAAAAACATCCAGTCTGATAAAGTACATAATTATAGGCAGTTTGAATGGTATCTTTCACATCTGAAGAAAAAATTCAATTTTTAGGAGATTTTTAAATGTTTATAATTTTTTGGCCGATTTCTCGTGGCGTAAAATTGACAAATTTGCGAGGCTAAAATCATCGACTGGTACATGGCACTCAGTACAAAGACTTAAACCACGTAAAAGAGCATCATTTCTTCTTATAAAATCCGTTTTCACAACCATGGGCAACTCAAAAGAAAATTTTTGTCAGGCTGCGAATCTCAAGAGAAATTTGATCTTTCCCGTCACGGTATTCCGACTAAAATTCAAATAAACACAACATGAAAACGTTTTAGACAACGAGTGGTTTATTGATCCTTGCTATGGGGCACTGTGTGTACATGATCCATGCTTACGAGACTATTTTCATTGGTTTTCTTTTTCTTTTGGGGGGAAGTAGCAAAAGATTTAAGCAGATATGAAAGGCGTAAACAACGGTTCGTTTACGCTGTCAACGTCGAAACACTCATAAACGTTAAGTAAAATCACACCCGAACTTTTTTCATTCAATCTTACTTTGGAACAAATTCATAATAGCTAAGAATGCTATGTATTCATACCTCTGAGTGGCCACACTGGATTTTAAAGAAATTCAAGACATCAATCGAAAACAACGCAACACTTTGGGCCGTTTTAGACATTTGGTAACAAAGATTGCGTTACATACATTTCACTGGTAGACCGCTGACCTTGCACTTATGTGCGCCCTTGTCCACGAGCGGGATATCGATGTTTAGTCCAGCTAGAGCCCAAAGCTACAATCAATAGGCCTTATCACGGTTTTCGACGCCATTTTGACGAGTAGGCAAACAGGCTTGAAATAATAGTGTTCGTGTGGAAATCCGATGTCAAATAATTTTCATAAAACATCGCTTCTGAAAAATTCGTGAATTGGAAACTTTTGGCACTAGGAAAAGGGATTTAGGAAAAAAATTGGAGGGATGTAGCTGTGCCAGAAAGCGTCCAGTCGTGTTTTGAACTTTCCATACATTTCCCTGTATTTTTTCCTGTGAACTATTTTTAGTAGCGGTCACGGCTGTTTCGCTTTACAGACAAATGTATGGAAAGTTCCAAACACGACTGAACGCTCTCTGGCACAGCTACATCCCTCCAATTTTTTTCTTAAACTCCTTTTCCTAGTGCCAAAAGTTTCCAGTTCATGAATTTTTCAGAAGTGATGACTGTTTTATGAGAATTATTTGACATCGGATTTCCATACAAACACTGTTATTTCAAGCCTGTTTGCCTACTCGTCAATATGGCGTCGAAAACCGTGATAAGGCCTATTATATAATTACTTCAAGGGTAGGTTAAGGTAATCACTTTTTTTTTTACACTTCAGTATTTCCTTTGATTTGCCTTTGATAAAGTATTTCAATTTTCAGTCTAACGACCACATCTATCATCTGCACATCGATAAATGCTACTTTATGGACTGCCTCGTCATCTCGATTTTCAAAGATGTGGCTTTGTTTCAGTCAATATGTTATCAATTAACAGTTCACTTTGTCTAAGAAGGACGCAAAAACGCTACTTTGAGAAAACAAACGATCACTAGCTGGGACCATACAGAAACAGTGATACTCTGAGCGTCATTTTGTTTTAGCAACAAAGAATTTAACTTGGCTTTGACGTTTGCCGTGTGCATTTGACTAGCTCTTTGAACATAAATAGGGGAGATGGTTTCTCTGGAAACGGCTAACTAAGTAGACTGCAAGATCTTGTTATACTTTCGTGCAAGAACACGATCCAACAAGATTTGAGATGTAATTAATGTATGGCGCTTTTCGCCTCGATAGCTGTGCCTCTACGTCCATATTGTAGTGGCTACAGATGAGCCGCAGCTGTGCGACAGTGAGCTTGCTGAGCTTGTTGGTGGCGTACAAGGTGCAAATATTCAGCGTGTCATAAACAATTGGGTGTACTAATTCAAATTGCTCTATGATTGACGTACGGGCTGATGAGTAGGCCTCTTCTTCTAGAGCAGCCTCGAAATCGTGGTCGTCAGTGGAGTCGACGTTAGCTGATGGTGGACCTGAAACTGCATGCTTGAGCTTTGCAGCAGCGCGCGAGAAGTATCCCTGAATCTGCTGGGAAGTTAGAAACTCGCTGACATTAAAGCGCCGCTTGCCGTCGTCGCTCCTCGCATAGCGCATGTCCCGTGAAACCTTCTCAGGGTCGGCTTTGTGGCCACTCTGCTGCCCAATCTGAAACTTGTCATCCAGGTATTGGCGCTGATTTTCGTTGAAGCGCGTGACCTTTTTTGTATCTCTGAGATCCCAGCCTTGTGCCAGGGGTACGTCCGAAGACATGACAGTTGAGATGGTGGAAGGGTGTGTTGGCTGCACAGAGGTGCCCTCTTGCACTTTCTTGACGTGTGATAACTTAGCTTGATCTAAAAAGGTGTGTTTCTCGGATACAAGCTTACACTTTCCCAAGAGTAAGTGGTGCTCCAGGTTGAAATACCTCTGATAGGTGCATATACACCCATCCACAGGACATGACAGCAACGCACTTGTATCTTCTTCTTCCTCAATTTCCTCCGCCTCTACGTGTTGAGGTTTTGTGGATGACACACTCTTTCCCACTGAGCACGGCACAAAGTCGCCCTTGGACAGCTCGGCCTTGCAGACATCTGCTAACCTGTTCGGTACTGAAAAGTATATAGAAAATATTATGGTATATTTTATCAATTAACTATCTAAAATGGAATTAAACTTTTCTTTTTCTTTATTTTGTAGTTGTGAGTTACTTTCCAATGAGACTGCTGGAAAAGGTTAATCCAAAAAATAATTTGCCCTACATTAAATAATTTTTTTTCTCAGTTATTTATATTATCTTTAAATCTAGTAACAATTTCACACATAAATTTACAGATGTTTCAATAGTGTTTTTAAACTTGTCGTCAGTGTGTTACCTTGTAACTGAGACCATGGACCGCTCAGGTTGTCGAAACGTCAGTCAAAGTCACCACAAACAGTCCTTCTCAGGACTACACTCACCCGGATGATCATAATTTACGTACTTATGTTAAGATTTCTGGAGACCACTGATATCACCCTACAGTTAAGTTACATTCAAAATGTTCATTTTGCATGGCCAGCAGATTATCTGTTTTCACTCTGGCAGTTTACTGCTTGTCTATAATAATAATAGTTAATAATAATAATAATGTTTATTTGTGCTTTTTTTCTATTTACATGTTGATTATTACAATTTTTTAGTGGTGTTATATAAATTAAATTAATTATTAGTTAAATTAATGTGTAAAGTAAGGAAGCTAAATAAACCATTAGGTTGTCTTGTTAGCTCCCTGGCTAATTTAGGTTCTAGATAGCAGGCAAAAAAGAAAGAAAAGAAAAGAAAGAAAAAGAAAAAAAGAAAAAAAGCAAAAGGAAGGAAGAACTTATTAATTGTAAAAAAAGTTAACGTATGTTACGAGGTCAGCATAAAAGAAAATTAGTTCATTTGTTGTTCTGACAGTAAATAATGTATAATTTGTTTCGGAAAAGCAGACACTTTGTATGAGTTTTTTTAAAGGAGGTGGAAGGTCTTTCCAAATATCGGTTGCCATGAAGGAGATCAATTGTTTACCTACATTAGTTCTTACGTTCGGCTTATAAAGATTATACTTAGCTGCATATCTTGTGTTGTAGCCATGTATATTACTAGCATATTGAAACATGTTGTCGAACACTTCAGGCAGGAGGCCTTTATGCCATGAATGCAAGAATTTCAACACTTGTAGGCGATAAATATTATTAACTGTCAGAAGGCCTAGTAGATTTAGCAAAGGTTTGGCTTTCTCTGTTTCGCTGCCAAATGATTTGGCAAAAAATATTAATCTTACAATATGATTTTGTTTTACTTGAATTTTTCTTATATGTGTTTTGTATACACTTCCCCAAGCTAATATGACTACAAAAGAGGTAATACCTTAATTTCGATATTATTCCGGTGGTTCGAGACATGGGAGAACAGACAAAAGAAATGTGGTGTTTCCAGCTTAAAGACTCGTCAATCATATCACCTAGGTATTTTATACATTGCTTTCGTTCTAACGAATAAGAGGAGCCGTCGGTATTTATTATGTTAAGATTTATTGGGATATCCTTTTTTTTTGTGGATTTGATTATCATGAAGTTTGTTTTATCCCTATTGATAGACAGTTTGTTAAGAGCGGATGTCTGTAAATATCAACCGCACGTGTGCAATAGCAAAAAATTGAAAATTCTCAAAAAAATTCACAAGATAGCCCTTGGGAAACTATTGGTAGGAAAACATGTTTAACCTTGATCCGATAATTATTTAACTTGGGAGGCGATGATCTTAGTTTCTCAGCTCCTGAACCGGGTTTTTGGTGTCTGACACCACACGATGCAAAGGCCTTGTTTTAAAAATCCAATAAGTTTTGTTCCAAACAAAAAACATCCAGTCTGATAAAGTACATAATTATAGGCAGTTTGAATGGTATCTTTCACATCTGAAGAAAAAATTCAATTTTTAGGAGATTTTTAAATGTTTATAATTTTTTGGCCGATTTCTCGTGGCGTAAAATTGACAAATTTGCGAGGCTAAAATCATCGACTGGTACATGGCACTCAGTACAAAGACTTAAACCACGTAAAAGAGCATCATTTCTTCTTATAAAATCCGTTTTCACAACCATGGGCAACTCAAAAGAAAATTTTTGTCAGGCTGCGAATCTCAAGAGAAATTTGATCTTTCCCGTCACGGTATTCCGACTAAAATTCAAATAAACACAACATGAAAACGTTTTAGACAACGAGTGGTTTATTGATCCTTGCTATGGGGCACTGTGTGTACATGATCCATGCTTACGAGACTATTTTCATTGGTTTTCTTTTTCTTTTGGGGGGAAGTAGCAAAAGATTTAAGCAGATATGAAAGGCGTAAACAACGGTTCGTTTACGCTGTCAACGTCGAAACACTCATAAACGTTAAGTAAAATCACACCCGAACTTTTTTCATTCAATCTTACTTTGGAACAAATTCATAATAGCTAAGAATGCTATGTATTCATACCTCTGAGTGGCCACACTGGATTTTAAAGAAATTCAAGACATCAATCGAAAACAACGCAACACTTTGGGCCGTTTTAGACATTTGGTAACAAAGATTGCGTTACATACATTTCACTGGTAGACCGCTGACCTTGCACTTATGTGCGCCCTTGTCCACGAGCGGGATATCGATGTTTAGTCCAGCTAGAGCCCAAAGCTACAATCAATAGGCCTTATCACGGTTTTCGACGCCATTTTGACGAGTAGGCAAACAGGCTTGAAATAATAGTGTTCGTGTGGAAATCCGATGTCAAATAATTTTCATAAAACATCGCTTCTGAAAAATTCATTAATTGGAAACTTTTGGCACTAGGAAAAGGGATTTAGGAAAAAAATTGGAGGGATGTAGCTGTGCCAGAAAGCGTCCAGTCGTGTTTTGAACTTTCCATACATTTCCCTGTATTTTTTCTTGTGAACTATTTTTAGTAGCGGTCACGGCTGTTTCGCTTTACAGACAAATGTATGGAAAGTTCCAAACACGACTGAACGCTCTCTGGCACAGCTACATCCCTCCAATTTTTTTCTTAAACTCCTTTTCCTAGTGCCAAAAGTTTCCAGTTCATGAATTTTTCAGAAGTGATGACTGTTTTATGAGAATTATTTGACATCGGATTTCCATACAAACACTGTTATTTCAAGCCTGTTTGCCTACTCGTCAATATGGCGTCGAAAACCGTGATAAGGCCTATTATATAATTACTTCAAGGGTAGGTTAAGGTAATCACTTTTTTTTTTACACTTCAGTATTTCCTTTGATTTGCCTTTGATAAAGTATTTCAATTTTCAGTCTAACGACCACATCTATCATCTGCACATCGATAAATGCTACTTTATGGACTGCCTCGTCATCTCGATTTTCAAAGATGTGGCTTTGTTTCAGTCAATATGTTATCAATTAACAGTTCACTTTGTCTAAGAAGGACGCAAAAACGCTACTTTGAGAAAACAAACGATCACTAGCTGGGACCATACAGAAACAGTGATACTCTGAGCGTCATTTTGTTTTAGCAACAAAGAATTTAACTTGGCTTTGACGTTTGCCGTGTGCATTTGACTAACTCTTTGAACATAAATAGGGGAGATGGTTTCTCTGGAAACGGCTAACTAAGTAGACTGCAAGATCTTGTTATACTTTCGTGCAAGAACACGATCCAACAAGATTTGAGATGTAATTAATGTATGGCGCTTTTCGCCTCGATAGCTGTGCCTCTACGTCCATATTGTAGTGGCTACAGATGAGCCGCAGCTGTGCAACAGTGAGCTTGCTGAGCTTGTTGGTGGCGTACAAGGTGCAAATATTCAGCGTGTCATAAACAATTGGGTGTACTAATTCAAATTGCTCTATGATTGACGTACGGGCTGATGAGTAGGCCTCTTCTTCTAGAGCAGCCTCGAAATCGTGGTCGTCAGTGGAGTCGACGTTAGCTGATGGTGGACCTGAAACTGCATGCTTGAGCTTTGCAGCAGCGCGCGAGAAGTATCCCTGAATCTGCTGGGAAGTTAGAAACTCGCTGACATTAAAGCGCCGCTTGCCGTCGTCGCTCCTCGCATAGCGCATGTCCCGTGAAACCTTCTCAGGGTCGGCTTTGTGGCCACTCTGCTGCCCAATCTGAAACTTGTCATCCAGGTATTGGCGCTGATTTTCGTTGAAGCGCGTGACCTTTTTTGTATCTCTGAGATCCCAGCCTTGTGCCAGGGGTACGTCCGAAGACATGACAGTTGAGATGGTGGAAGGGTGTGTTGGCTGCACAGAGGTGCCCTCTTGCACTTTCTTGACGTGTGATAACTTAGCTTGATCTAAAAAGGTGTGTTTCTCGGATACAAGCTTACACTTTCCCAAGAGTAAGTGGCGCTCCAGGTTGAAATACCTCTGATAGGTGCATATACACCCATCCACAGGACATGACAGCAACGCACTTGTATCTTCTTCTTCCTCAATTTCCTCCGCCTCTACGTGTTGAGGTTTTGTGGATGACACACTCTTTCCCACTGAGCACGGCACAAAGTCGCCCTTGGACAGCTCAGCCTTGCAGACATCTGCTAACCTGTTCGGTACTGAAAAGTATATAGAAAATATTATGGTATATTTTATCAATTAACTATCTAAAATGGAATTAAACTTTTCTTTTTCTTTATTTTGTAGTTGTGAGTTACTTTCCAATGAGACTGCTGGAAAAGGTTAATCCAAAAAATAATTTGCCCTACATTAAATAATTTTTTTTCTCAGTTATTTATATTATCTTTAAATCTAGTAACAATTTCACACATAAATTTACAGATGTTTCAATAGTGTTTTTAAACTTGTCGTCAGTGTGTTACCTTGTAACTGAGACCATGGAATTGTCTTTCCTGGTCCAATGTCGTACGCCTTCCATACGGTGACGCAGCCATCCTGGTAAAGGAAATTATTTACGCTACTGATTCCTTCCCAGCGGGCTGATACATCTTTTGGCTTATTTTCGGCAGCGGTAACTAACGTGACACGAACACCATTCATTCCCCCATGGGACAGCATGGCCTCTTTGAGGTCATGCGCTGTTAGGACATCGTGGCCCTCGTTTATGTAGCGTCTCACGTGGGCTTTAATGGAAGCCGCTTTTCTATCACAAGGGCCTTTACCTCCCTGTGGGTCACTGAAGTCGACCCTTTCGACACGGATCCCAGTGGCCGCTCCCATTAGGCGACAAGGTGACAACAACTATCACACTATGATAGCATCCAGCGTTGTCTTGTCTCAGCGCGGTAGTTGATATTTCTGGATGGTCAGCCTTCAGTGTCTTCAGCGTGTGTTGGAGGACTTGAACAACAGCATTGGCATCCTGGTTGCACTCTTCAATGATGTGGACAAAGGTCTGCTGCTCAAGTTGACTCACAAGCCTCCGAACCACAACGCTCACATGCCATGAAATACCTCTTTTTCCGAACCAGTCGGCCTGCGTCTCCCGGTATCTCTGTGGCAACCACTTCATTGCCAAGTCCTGGGTTATTAGCACCGTTGTCTCGTCAACTCTGTCTAGAAGCGTTGTACGTGCCTTGTCTTGCTGAAGCGACCTGAGTTGGTGCGCTTTCCATGATACTATGGCACGCATAGCCTGATGAACAGTATATAAGATGTCATCACGCTCATCTTCTGACAGCGTGGCTTCAACTGCAGCATCTGAAACTTCCTTAAAGGCAGATTTGAGGTTCTCACATTGCGGGCAGCTATCTTTATGCCTGTGGTCACATTCATTGCGGAGATGTTCGTCTTTTGGGTCACTTAATGCGTAGGTGCTGCAGTGGTCTGATATAGTAGCATGATTTGAAACATGCACCTGCAGAAATGGGATATATTTCTATTAGTGTCAAATTAATAATATAATAATAATAATAATAATAATAATAATAATAATGGTTTATTAACAGATCCACTGGGTGGCTCTTCCTTGTTAAATTACATTAATTACAATTACAAAATAAATCAAATTAAATTAAGTTATTTCATATTATACAGTAGAAACAGGATTAACAGAAACCAATTACAGTAAAACTAACTAATCGCTTTGTACTCTGTTTCTTTAAAAATTCCTTGAGAGTCTTAAAAAGGTTCTGTAATCTTTACAGTTTCTAAAAATTTCTGTTAGATTGTTAAATAGTTTCTACCCATTATCTTGGAGAGTGCCATTTTCGGTCGGGACCACTAATATAATTGAATTGCTTGAGTGCAGTTCCTTTGGGTATTCCTGTTTTATGTGGTGCTAAACAAACGAAGGAAGGAAGGAAGGAGGGAAGCAGGGAAGGAAGGAAGGAAGGAGGTAATACATCAGTGTATTATTCCACAAGCCCCTCCCCAAGATCATAGATAACCTACGTGCACATTTTGTGAGTAAAGTAAGTGGTGAGTGTTAGGAAGGTGAGTGACACTTCGGTGAGTAAATACGCTTAAAACGTAACATCGCCATCAAAAATACCTTATAGTCGGCCTTGATGTATTGCTTTGATTCCTTCAGCACGTTCTGCCAGCGGCTTATCCAAGTCCTGTCGTCACTTCGCAGTTTTGGCATAATGGCTATAAGGTCATCAAAAGCTTTCCCACCGTCTGCCGCAATGTAGTCAAGCCCTTGGAGAGACTTTCGGACTGTGGCAGTACAGGATGACAAGATGCGCACCATCGTTGATCTACTGATCGGCTTGAATCCGACCTCTTCGCAATACTGGTTATACTGTGCCACGATTCGCTCTGGGATCATGCTTCTTATGAGGTTCGGTGTTTCTAGGACACTTCCGTCTGCCAGAGAAAGTAGCTTCTGCCCAAACGGCAGATCTATTATTACATGAGGACTGGTGATAAAGTCCAGGAAGTGGTCAAGTTGGGCATAGTTCACGCGCATCCGAGGACTCTTGGAGAGGATAACAGCTGATCCACGGCCGTATATTACCGTATGTTGTCGTGCGGTCTTGACTCGATATTCCGTTATGCCTGGTAGATATCGCTGAAGGAGATTGTATGGCACAAGGTCTGCCATAATGGAAAGGACTTGTCGCCAGGTGTCCCAGCTCACGGCGTTTTGGTATGTCTCTGCCAGCGATTTCAAGTATTTATCATCAGCTGGATTAACCTCAGACAATATACCCAAAGCACTCTCAACTTCACCGGACTTTTTCAACGCTTCCTACAGACCACCCGCGTCATCAGGAGCAATTACTTCCAGTGCCGCTACTACCGCATCTCGTGCTTTACAGACGTATACATGCCTGGTGCGGGAATCTTATAGGTCAGCCTAAGGTTTTCTTGCCTCTGTTAAACAGGGCTTTCCACTCGCCACCAAGAACTCGTCAAGCCTTGTGCGACGGAGGTCTAGGCTGACGCTGGCTTTGTTATCACTTAACAGCTCACTACTACTCGTAGGTTTAGAGATGTAAAAACTAGGGTCGTCTGATGCGATAGTAATATTTTCCATCTTTTTGACTAGGACGTCACTACTGCTTGCAGTACCATCTTCCTATAGTAAAGCGGAAAACGAGGAATCCTTGTAAGAATATGATACACTATCTACATTTAAATAATTCCGGTCTCCCATTCTTAAATATCACTTCCTATTTCTTTGTTTGGACTGAAGCTCAAAAAAACTTTTTCATTATATAGAGTAAATCCGTAAACGAAAAGAGCGTACAAAATATCATGCAAGCAAACGAAGTATTGGACTTAAATAAGAGTTTTTCAGCCACCTGCTCATTAAAGTATCTGTGAGGGCTAGACACGATGCAAGCATTTTGTGTGTGTGCTTTGTGTACTTACAGTATCACTTTCGGTGGACTCGTTTGGAGATAACGACGAGCTTGTCTCTTGAGTTTTATTCTCAGCTTCAGCTGGTGACTCATCGGCTACAGCACCTGTTTGTTGAGCTGGGATTGGATCAGGTGGTGTACTCATCAAAACACGACAAAGCCTACATATTGCTGAAACAATAAAGGATATTCATTATTAAAACACAACAGTAAAGTGTTATGAGCGCGATGTTTTAACTGTTAATTGTTATGAAGCCCAAAATTGTATCGGTTAAAAGTTGCTTAAAAAATCACACTCAATTATAATGCACCCTGAATACTAAATACACACAGGAAAAAAGAAATCTAATAATGTAGAATTCATTAAAGCCATTGATGGAAATCAGAAATTTGTTCGCAGGAGTGCTATAGTTTGCTGGCGTCTTTCGGTTCGTTCTATAGAAATGTTCTTATTGTAGCTGTTTGGGAAGTGTACAGGTTTTTGTCAACGTTACATAATTCTAACTGCAACATGATTATAAAAACTTGCCCGAAATTTTTATGCTGGCTGTTATACATAATCTGCATTTGGGCGCTCGTATAACAAACGTTGATACTTTAGCCTATTCCTTCCATCTCTAAATCATTACGGAACTATCATTCTATTCCCAGTGTTAGCTCTCCATTTGCTTACACGATTGATTCGGTCTTTTTTGAATTTCTAGAGTACTTACGAGAGCCGACAGGCACTAACATCGAGGTCATTTTTTGGATTAGTCGCGACTGCGCAAATGTGATGCTGCGATCTCCCTTCATTTGCTTGGCCTGATGAGGTGCCCAGGTTGGTGGGACAGCACAGAATCGTTTTTGGCAGCGCCATCTGATACCGTAAGCCTCCCGATGTCTTGGGCAAATAGACATGATTACATGGCTGTCATTGATCTCAAAGATACCTGGGGAAATTTTGCGGTTATGTTTAGTCAATGTTGTTATGCCGCCTGGGCACAATTCCCTCTTTAGAACGCCCTTCCCTTTTAGAACGCTTCTTCCTTATCCGGTCCCTGACAATTGACAGTGGTCCACTGTAACAGATCCTAGTTATACTGCAGGAAATATTGCGGGAAATAGTCACGACAACAGTGATGCAGCCCCGTTGCCCTCCAGTTCCTCGCACCCTCCTTCCCACGCCTTCCCCTACCCCCTCCCCACCCCTCCTCTCCTCATTCTTTAAGTCTGGAGACTGCAATGGTACTGAATAACACTCGGCCAAATAAATTTACAAAAATCGTTAATGTGCATGGGTATTTCAGAATCAAATTATAAGCGTTATAAAGGTAATTCCTATAGTCAAGAATTTTGCGTAACAGTAATTTGATACCTGCTCTGGCTAACAGAAGCTCCGCCTCGGTTTTCAGTGTTGAGTCTGCAAAGCCAGCACCAAAGGCCTTTAGATGGTTCCAGATGTCCTTGCCACAATCTTTGATTGGAACACATTGCGTATTTCCTGGATTCCCAACAGTGTGTCCACACTGACCTCCAACAAGCGAAGCATATTCACAGGACGCCATTTCGGCGCGATTTGTTTGGCGGCGTGATACCAGAATCGAGCGTTAGAGTTGATTGCAGGGCAAAAGAAACAAACTGAAGCGATCTGAATACCAATATGGGTTAACTGCTCGATTAGAAAGTTTCGTGACACAAAATTCAACTAAAAGTAAATATGTTGTTGCAGATACCGGAAGCGACAAATGCTATTTGAATTAAAAATACCCTTGGTAAGCGGTCTCTGCAAGTGTAACGCAATCTCTGCCGTTAAACAAATTTTGAAATGGCCGGAAAATGTAGATGTCGTTCCTTGTTATTGTCCTGGTTTCTACAGCACTCAGAAAGCTCGCTCAAAGGTATGAATTACGTAGCAATCGTAGCTATAGTTCCATTTGTTCTAGCGTAAGATTTAATGGTAAAAATTCTGGTCCGAATTGATTTGACGTTTATGAGTGTTTCGATGTTGACTAATGTAAACTAACGTGTGTACGCTTTTGAACTCGGGGTCAAATAAAATCGCTAAAATCTTTTGTTCCTGTCACGAAATGAGTTAAAACCAAGGAAAATAAAATTATGAATGTGGACCAATGCCCTGCAGTAAGTACCAATAAACCATTGGTGTTCAAATATTTTTCATTTTTGTGATTAATGGGGTTGTTGTATCGAAATGCCGTGACAGGAAAGCTCAAATTTCGCTAAAGTATTACTTGTAATTCACGTCTTCAAAATTTTCCTTTTGAGTTGCCCATACTTTTGAAAACGGATTTTATACGAGGAAATGATGCTCTTTTACGTGGTGTAAGTCTGTGTACTTAGCGCCATGTACCAGTCGATTTAAGTCTCGCAAATTTGTCAATTTTGCATCACAAGAAATCACTCCAAAAATTGTAAATAAGAAAAAATCTCCTAAATGTTTTATTTTTACGTCACATGAGAAATATACCATTCAAAATGTCTATAATTATGTACTTTATCAGACTGGATGTTTTTTGTTTGGAACGAAACTTATTTGATTTTTAAAACAAGGCCTTTGCATCGTGTGGTGTCAGACACCGAAAACCCGGTTCAGGAGCTGAGAAACTAAGATCATCGCCTCCCAAGTTAAATAATTATCGGATCGAGGTTAAACATGTTTTTCTTACAATAGTTTACCATGGGCTATCTTGTGAATTTTTTTGAGAATTTTCAATTTTTTGCTATTGCATACGTGCGGTTGATATTTCCAGACATCCGCTCTTAATATCGCACCATCTTTTCACTTTGGCTAGTTCAGAGTTCATTAAGTATTCGGGTGTTTTAGGGTCCCTTGCGGATGCAAATACATTTGTATCATCCGCAAAGATTTTGAAGCTTAATTTTTGCGACCTATTTGGCAAATCATTAATGTAGATCAAAAATAGGAGAGGTCCTAGTGTGCTTCCTTGTGGAATTCCACATAACATTGTCTGCTTGGGAGACTTAACCCCATCCAACTCAACATACTGTTTCCTCGACATCCAACTCAACATACTGTTGTCTTGTTAAATTTACCCAGCAAAACACGAATCATGAACATCTCATCTCTCGAGGAATCCTCGAGACTCAACAATTAGATTGTACAAAAATTGTCTGAAAATAATCTCAATGCAAATGTTATATTTTTCGATTCATGACACCAGGGAAAAAAAATCTAATTAAGTCATTATATCCCGCAAGTAGAAAATGATTGTTCCTACGGTTAAAACATGTCAAAATAATCGCGCATGCAGTAAAGGAAAGAACATTTGATTGTCTATATCTTGCTTTTGAAACTATGTTAAGATTTCTGAAGACCACTAATATTACCCTACAGTTAAGTTATGTTGACAATGTTCATTTTGCATGGCCAGCAGATTATCTGTTTCACTCTGGCAGTTTACTGCTTGTTTAATTACCCAGCAAAACACGAATCATGAACATCTCACGGCATCATGACAAACTCGGTAGTTCGAATTATTCTGTATTTGCGGATAAATCATATAGAATAAATAAATAACGACCCGGAATAAAATAAGTATAGCCACCACAGCGCGCTTCAGCATCGTCAGCGCTCTTCGGTTCCGATTTGCTGACTTACCTGGAACCTTCCCTCTCTCTGCCAGTAGTTTCACTTCGCGACCTGCCAAAACATTTAATTATAACAGCCTTTTTCTGAACCAGTTGAAACAAGTTTAAAACAAAACAGGAAGAAAGTGTGCGCTCAGGTAACTTACCGCCTCTTAATTGGAGAATCTGCCATCTGTAGTCAAACAAGCTGCAAACTGCCTGAGTGAAAACAGACAATCTGCTGGCTATGCAAAATGAAACCTTGTGAACGTAACTGGTGATATTTGTGGTCTCCAGAAACCTTATCATAGTTTCAAAAGCAAGATATAGACTATCAAATTTTCTTTCCTTTACTACATGCGCGATTCATTTTGACATGTTTTAACCATGAGACCAATCATTTTTCATTTACGGGAAATAATGACTCAATTAGAATTTTTCTCTGGTGTCCCAAATCGAAAAATAAAACATTTGCGTTGACATTATTTTTAGACAATTTTTGTACAATCTAATTGCTGAATCCTGAGGATTCCCCTGGATCCAGATCCCAGTTTTCTGTTCCGGATTCCGGATTCCTTCTTTTAGTGCTGTCCCTTATTTTTCAAAATGGTGTGTGTCTGCAAATATCTCAAATTAGCAAACTTCAACAACGTCATATCACACAACTAACCGACATCCCAAAAAAATGCCAGCATAACTTTTGACATTTATCCTTTGTTTGTATCTGCAGTATAGTTTGAGGTCCTAGTTTGGCGTACCGACATGAGGTTTAGGAAGTTATTTCAAGATACCTCAAAGATATTTTAAAAGAGTATCGAAGGTGGCTTCAAGAAAAAACTCATGACCATTGTTTAGGAAGAAAAATAACTGCTTTTCTTATAACTGCTGAATTTTCTATGGACCAAACTATAAAGTTCCAGAAACGGAAGGTTTACGGTGTATTTTTAACAAACACCAGAACTATGAACCGTTGTGAAATTTCGATCCAAATTACCCAAACGTTTTTATTTAATTACTCTTTAAGAAAAGAATCTTAATACAAAATAACCCAGTTTTGTTTAGTTTGGGTCAAAGGCCTATCTATAGAAAAAGTATGAGCGAAATCGAATTTTGAGCTGTGTCCGCTAATGGAGGATTATATTTGATACTTAGGGACATTTACTCGTAACAGATTATGCGGCTTCATCAGTTTAATCCTTATGACAGTTTCTCCACTGAAAAATTTACTCCATTGTATCCATGGAAAGGCATCAATATAATGATAGAGAATTAACTTCCCATTGGGGCAAGAATTGTGTTCTTCATTGAATCTTTACTGAGTAACCATTCCACTGTTTTCTTTACATTTGTATCTCCAGCTATAACACCATTGTGTTTAGTAAAGTCTAACAACAGTTTTTCTTGAAGGGATTCTTTGTCTTCTTAGAGCTTTCCACACATGTCATCCTTTGGAACCATAATATTTACACCGAGAACTGTCTCAAATTCTTTACCGAGTTCAATTCTGACAACGTTTTGGTACTTGAGCTGGCCAATGTTAAAATTGCTCACTAGTCCAGCTGCAAACTTAACAAAATAACTGAACTTTTGCTTCAGGACGATAGGCATGAGTATATGTTTAAAAAGCTCCCCATTGTTGTGTGAGAGAATGGATTCAATGAGCTGAGCCTTTTGTTGTGTTTGACTGATTTTGGGCTGGTCAGTGCAGACATTTAAACCTTGAAGTGTACATTGTTGACAATTTACAGGCAGATCCAAGTCATCAATAAAGTTGAGCCATGCTTTGTTGGTTGGTTTTCCATTAGATTTCCTGGGTAGTGCGATGTAATTGTGTGGCAAAGAAAGAAGCATAGAAATGGGCGGTTGTTTTAATGAATAAAGGAGTGAGTGTGGATAAGTTTCAGCCACCATGCTAAGAATAACTCCAAGTTCACTTTGTAATCTACAGATGTACTTTCCGAAACTTGACCTTCCAGGTTGGCGTGCTGTATTTTCGAAAGCAGATAGGCAGAAGTAGGCACATGTTTTGCAACGCTTGGTAGAACTATTTTTGAAAACTCATCTGTTGTTAAACGTTTTAAAAGTTCCTTTAGTCTCGCAGCACTTTAGGTTGAAGAAACGTCCAAGAAATTGTTCACAGCTACAACAGCTTGCAAGGGTTTCTCGTTATTAGCATTTTTTATGGCTTGGATATTTTTTGTGATGTTTTTGCAACCCTCTTGCAGTATCATAATCCTGTTCACACGCATAACAAATAAAAGCTTTTGGCATGGTAACATTTAAACAGCTTGAACAACAGGTAAAGAAGGGAAGTTGACTAAAGCTGAGGGCGATGGCATGGATTTTAAAGCCGCGCAACATTGCGTGGTTAACACACGAAACATTTTTTGCCCTGATGGGAAATTTTATGGGCTATCAAACAGTGAAGTGTAAAAATCTTTTGAATGCATCTATGCATCTACAATGTCGTAAAATTGTACGATACATTAGTGGACATAAATGTTTACTTTGCCCTGGTATGATGGTGAAAGGATGCCAATTCAATGAAAGTAAATCACCAGCGAGTAACCATTGCACGCACGCGAGGAAATCTACAAATAACTTGACCAGGCCAGAGGTGTTACTGTTTCTTTAATGACTTTATTACGTTTCTCTCCTTATTAAATAGTCTCACAAATGAGAAGAGATTGTTTTCATAGTTTTAGCGGCAGTTTAGACCCAGTTTAACAGAGTCAAAATAGCTTGCAACTCGTCTCTACAAACAAAACTACATGAAGTCGGATTTTGTCTTTTTAGCAAGTCATTTATACAACTAAGTTTCAGATATAGGTACTGGATAATTGTGTTCACCAAATTGATGGAATAAGAAACCCAGGGTTCCAACTTGAGCTTCATAAATGGGTGTATTCTTGCGCGGCCGAGATCATAAACAAAAGCCGCCATTTTGTCCATGCGTGTATTTCGGAAAGGGAGATTGGGACTAGTTCCCCCAAATTTTTAACCCATGATGCAAAGCAACTTCCGGTAGAAATCAGCTGGTGGAGTCAATCTTGTCAAAGTGGGCTCTGGCAATGAGCTACATAGTTTGAACTTCAAAGAGGAAGGGGTGGGAGGCTTGTGAGCACTTTGTATAAGGGATAATTTTCTCCATAGAAAAAACACTGTAAATAACTTTTAAAATGATTCCATTGGTTAAGTTTACTTACAGAAGCCTGTCGATAATATTCCATTTGTGAAACCATACTGTTTTGCTTGCGGAGGCTGGGCGCTTTGTCGGCATGATAAAGGGTGAAACTTGTTATTTTTAGGGGTCATGAATTATTAGTTTGCTTTTATGTTTTGGACCTTAGATCTTTTTAGATCCGATATGCTGTACTTTTTAACATGGTTTGGCCATGTACCTGTGAAGGAAAGTTTTGCTTTTCTCATTTAACTGACAGCGACATGATATTCCATGATGGCGACAGCGACATGATATTTCAGTTCTTTTGTTCACTGTTCGTAGTCATGTGCTATGACGTGGATGGATGTCTGAATTTGGGCCCATCGGAAATCGGCTACCACATGCATTTGGTAGAACACTCGACTCGCGTTGGTGTTCTACTTTTTGCTGTGCTACACCGTGCTGACGAGAGCCAACCAGCTCAAGACAGCTGTCCACGGTTGCCGCATTCTGTTCTCGGTTTGGTCTCTATCATGTCGCTGTCGTGTTAAGTTTTCTACGCAGTCCAGCCTTGCAGGAATTTGAGTCATGAATTATACCCATAACATAAGGAGATGAAGCGGTATTAGCAGTTTTATGCATAGAATTTATTAAACACTGATGGCAAACATGCAATTGTTTAGATTATTATTGATTCTATATATAACCACAAATATTATTACCCCTTATCCCCCCTGCATCAGACATCCTCTCTTCCTCTTTCCAGATCTGCCTCTTAGCATTGTAGTATCATCATAGATTTCACATTCTTAGTTCAGTGAAAGATGTGACATCGAGTTGACACTAGTTACTATTGTTAGAGATGAATTAGGCCAAACAGGTGAATGTATCTTCAGTAGGGGTTTTTCGTGGAATTACTCCCATTTATGCCCCATATAGGGGATACCAGTAGGCTTAGGAAATCTCAACCTTACATCTTTCACTACACATTTAGGCATTCTTTCCCTCACAGCGTCGATCCGGTCACCGAGCTCCACTTTTCTGGCAAGATAAACTTGGTCTTTCCAGAGACCGCACCTCTTCAAGCCTTTCCAATAGGTTTTGCAGTCTTTTCTTCCTTGGACGTGGTTTTGTACATGGGCTGCACAAAAGCTTAGATACTGGTGACTGTCGGTTGTCACACAAGGAGTTTGGCAACAGTATACACATACTATCAGGATCATCTGGTCCACTTCCATCTTCTGCTGTAGAGATCAAAGACGAATATTCAGAAGGATTGACGAGATGAAGACTGAGTATTATTCTTTAGCAACCGCACCCTTTCCTTTCAAATTATTTTAGACATTTTACTGATTCCCATGTAAGAAAAGTAACTTCCTGATATTTAGAAAGATGGATGATCCATAACAAAGGAAATTGTAACTTTTGCAGTCGGAAAATATCATACTGTGATGCATCACTCTAGGGATCAAGCAATTTACTTGTAATTATTATCAATATAGGCAGCCAAATAGAAAATCGACCTCTTCGAAACACACGCTCAGCGGGCCGCAAAAGGCTGACAGGGGGCTTCTAAAGCATTATCAGCCCTACAGCTGATTGGTTCTTGCTTCATAATCCGATGGATTTTAACCAAATGTTAGAGTAAGCCTAGTGTTGATGCGGGAAAACCATTCATTTGCGAAACTCCGGTTTTGAACTGCAGTTTTTTCAGTCGTCGAATTGTCTTCGAGCGAAAACTGAAGTAATGGAAGAAATTAGCAGTCAAAACTCAGATTTGGGGCTAGAAGATTTGGACAAATTAGAGGCAAAAGTTCAGGCGGAAAATACAAAGAGAACCATTTCGTGGTGCGACAACCGAAAGCTGAAAGTTGACTTCAATTGTGTAACACCGGTTGAGCTAAATGAATTACTGCGAAAATTCTATGCTGAAGTTAAATCGGAAAAAGGCCAACCGCTAACACCAAGTACTCTAACTGGTATTCGAGCTGCGATCCACCAACAATTGACGTCAGCTCCGATAAGCAGGAGTATGAACATTATGCAAGACAGCTAATTTCTTTTAGCGAACAAAATGTTTGAAGCCAAGTGCAAGCTGTATACAAAAGAGATGAATCCTAAACCCACGCACAAATCTTCGATAGCAGCTGGAGATATGCTGAAGCTTCATGGTTACTTTTCTAAAGGTTTTGACTCAAATCATTGTTGGGCAGATCTCGAGCAACTTCTACAGTTTGTGTGGTTTTCACTTTGTTTTCATTTTGGTCGCCGCGGAAGAGAAGGCAGGCGAGAGCTCTCTAAGCAATCATTCGGAATAAAAACAGACCACTCTGGAGCCTGACATGTGACAGAAATACAGACAGAACAAACAAAGAACTATCAAGGATGGTCGAAGCAAAAGGACAAAGCTTATTCTGATGTACGTATGTACAAAGAACTCGACACTGCTTGATCCGGTGGGATCATTCGAATTCTACATTAGTCATCTTCATCCAAGCTGCCATGCTCTCTTTCAGACCCCTAACCACCACTTCAAGAAAGCTGAATCAAGATGGTTTCGAAGTGAACCACTTGGCAAAAACACTATTGCTAAGCTCATGGAAAACATTTCTTCAAAAGCTGAGTTGTCAGAGAGATACACGAATCACTGCATTCGGGCCTCAACGATAACAGCTTTATATCAATGTGGAGTCGATGCTAAACAGATTTGTGCAATAACGAAGCACAAAGATGAGAGGAGCTTGAGTCACCATATTTCTCAAACTACCAGTGAACAAAAACGGCAATGCTCCAGGCTTTTGCAAGTAGCGTTTTATGGACATCCGCCCTCACAAACCTCCCAAGACTCACGTTAGTCCACACATTCCGAAGTAAAAAATACCGGCAGGACTGGAGAAGTCACTTCAGTTTCGCAAACACTGCAGTATCATTTTCTCTCTTTAGCCCAACCATATCCAAACTGCACTCAGCACATTCAAATCAGAACTATGAACGTCTGTCACGTGGCAGGCGCTTCTCAACCTACCGCTCACTCCGATTGCAAACCTGCCAAGCGCCTTCGGATAATTATCAAAAGTGACAGTGATTAGAACTGAGTTTCCATTAACTTTGTTACCAGCATAGACATTTTTAAGGCTAACTTACTAATCCGGTGGCTCACTTGTCATGGTTTGTGTTTAAAGAATGAGAAAGGTATAGAAATATATACATATGGTCTTACGACCATCTCATTCGATTTGTCACTGTCGCAAGCGAAATCTGCTTTGAAATTCAAAATTAGTGCCATAAACATTCAAAATGTCACTGTAATTCAAAGAAATACAAACCTCTATCAATTCTTCCATTGTGACAAGAAATATCCTGTGAAGGCCAAAGGGAGCAAAAGAACAACGGCAAATAATACAAGGCAGACAGGCTTCCAATAATGTACTTTATTCCACAGACTTATTACAGTGATGCATACGCTACAACGGTTGATTGACAAATGATCCTGAGGTACCTAAGGCACCTCGCCTTGTACAGCGCGTCTTCGTGTTTAAGTGACTTTGGAGTGAACCCAAAATCTTGTGTATTGCGAATCAGCCCAAATAAACACCATTTTTGTTCATTGGATATGTTGCTCGTATTGTACAGAAAATATAAAGGAAATCTATTCTCTACCGAAATTTGAGTGAGTAGTTCTTATGCAGACGTGCCTGTAATTTTGAAATGACAGATCCAATTTTTTGCGTGTTAAGAATCAACTCCATCTCATCGGAAATTTCCTTTCAGACTTTTCAGGTGTCTTTGCTTTCCAGATGATCATGCTTTTCTGCCCTGGTTGCAACTGTTGTAAGTTTCTTCTAAAAAAATCCCCCTCATAACTAGACCCATTTAAAGGCCATCTCCAAGGCTTCACTCTGTTCGGTGTAAGGAAACCCAAAGTTGGGATTCAGGTTCCACGAACCGCCTGGATGCGTCTTAACTCTGGACTGTGAATTTTTCAACTTTGAGTTTTGCAATAATGAGAAATCATTGTCTTTGTCTTATTGTATGCTAAAGGTAGGACTAGTTGCCTTACGAAATAATGATTGACAGTAAAAACACATTTTGTTTTTTTAGTTGATTTTGTCCAGTTTTTACCTGCGCCTTTGAAGATCTCGTCTGGAACAAAATTTGTAAATACGCGACAAACCATCCACATTTGTTAAGCGTTGGTGATGACAAAAAATTTGCCTAAATAAACATTTTTTCCACTAATGCGGAAAGGGCTTTTTTAATAACCTTTCCTGTGGTGAGAGTTGTGCCAATGGACTAACAAAACTGTTGTGCAACATCAACTTAAGACTGGTCACACTGTGCACTTTCATTGTCGAGACTGTGTTCCAGAATGTCCTTTCAACAGTGCCTCCAACAAAGTATAATAATGCCATGAAATTCTTGCTCCTAGATTCTTCTGAAAAGTGTGAAGGAGCCAGACCACATATTTCTTCTTAAATTGGGACCCTGGTCCATCAGAGAAAATGTGAACTTCTTCAACATCAGGATTTTTTTCTCTGTTCATGGCTATGGTCATCAGGGACAATGGCATAAGAATTACATACGGTCTTGTTTTCATCAGTTTTGGTCGAAATCACCACAGAGGGAACACAGTTACTTGTTCTTGAATCTTGTGGGCTGCTTGGATTTCGTCTCGTTGAAAGCAAGTGTAATTCTCCTCAAAATCAATTTAAACCAATGCCTTTTATGCATTAAGGTCTTGGACTTTCTCCTGGAAAAATTTGGCGCTTTTTTGTGGATGAAGACGTTCTGCAAATAATGTGGCATCTTCTCCATTAGGGATGCTATAGCCTCCTCTGTGGTGCCCTCCTTAAGGACCTTCAGTATCGCTGTAGCCTATCGCTGACCTTTCCTCCGTTTCCCTGGCATAGTCTGTTACTCGTTCCCACTGACACCAATTTATTGTTTTATGCAGTGGTGCATCCTCTGTCATTCCAGTGGCCACTCATTGGGGCATTTTGTACATTTCCCAGTCATGCAGAACTCACTTGTGCTCTCAAACACAAAGTTATCGACTATTGTTTCTTGAGTAAGGAGGAAGGGCTCTAATTTCCTTGCCAGTACATTCACACAGCATCCTAATGTTCTCATAGTATTGGCAAAGGGACACATCACTGAGCTTAGCAGAGGAGAGCAATATATTGACAGGCCTCAGGGAACAGAACTTACTGATACTTATCTTGATATCAGGGTGTTCTTTCAGAAATATTTGATTTTTTTACAAGGAGCAGGAGTCTTCGTCTTCAAGGGGGGCATATTTGTCCAGAATTTCAGATAAAACCTAAAGAAAAGTGCTTGAGTAGGTCATCCAGGTTGTTCCAACTCATTTCGCTAGCGCACGACAATATGGCTGATTTAAATGTATCAATGTCAATTCCTTTAACTTAGGAATGACACAGACTTCTTAGACAGTAGCCGACTTGGAAAGCAACCGAAATACTCAACAATAAGATGATCTGAAAAAGGCAAGGGGTTGCTTATTGGACCCAAAATTAGGTAATCAATGGATCGACTGATGACGAGATCCAGGATATTCCCAGCGATATCGGTTGACACCACTTTATATTGTGATGATAATGATGACGATTATAATTACGATGATGTTGATGATGCAGTGAACATTTGCTGCTTGACAGTCGCATCTGCCCAATATGTCGACACCTTCTGTACAGCTTACTAAGGAATGAGCGCTAACAGAAACACATGATAATGCACAGATTTATTGCAAGTTACGAAGACGAATAATTTTGACAAGTGTTATTTGCTTGAATTGCAAACTACAGCCAAGGAGTTAACTGATGTTTTTTCGAATTGTAATCCGATTATAGAGGCAAAGATTATAAAAGACCAAAATCAGATTCCCAAAGGGTAAGTGTCGAACATTAATGCATCAACAACAAAAATTAACAAATAGATTCCATTTTGCGTTGCGTCTGTACTCTGATAATGCACAGATTTATTGCAAGTTACAAAGAAGGACGATTTTAAGAATATAAAGGATATAGAAGAATAGAGGAAGATATAGAAGAATATAGAAAAATATAGAAGGATATAAAACAATGAACGCCCTAAAGAACTACTCAAATCTTCTCGGATATGGATTGATTTTGCTGCTTGGCAGTCGCATCTGCCCAATATGTCGACACTGTCTGTACAGCTTACTAAGGAATGAACGCTAACAAGAACAATTACAAATGTCTCGGATATCCAGTGTTTTGTTGCCTGGCCATACTTGCCTCAAGTAGGAACCAATTGTCACTTTTAGCAGTACTACAAAAGAGGGGATGCGGTTACTGGAATTTCAGAGTTCTTTTGAAAGACTGTTTGTTCTCAGAGAAACCAATCTTGACTTAACAGACAGGAACTGCTTCTCTGATGCAGTTAGCTGATTTTGTTCGAATTGTAGTCCGGTTATAGAGGCAAAGATTATAAAAGATCAAAAGCAGCAGATTCGCAAAGGGTAGGTGTTGAAGATTAATGCATAAACAATAATAATTAACAAATACATTCCATTTTGCGTTGCATCTGTACTCTGATAATGCACAGATTTATTGCAAGTTACAAAGACGAATGATTATTTAGAATCTAAAGGATATAGAACAATACAAACTACAGCCAAAGAGTTAGCTGACTTCTTTTTTTCGAATTGTAGTGCGGTTATAGAGGCAAAGATTATAAAAGACCGATATGGATTGATTTTGCTGCTTGGCAGTCGCATCTGCCTAATATGTCTACACCCTCAGCTCTCTACAGCTTACTAAAGGATGAGCGCCAACTGGAACAATTACAAATGTCTTGAATATCCACTGTTTTGTTGCTTGGCCATACTTGCCTCAAGCAGGAACCAGTTGTGTCTTTTAGTAGTATTACCGAAGAGGGGATGCGATTACTGGAATTTTAAAGTTTTTTGGGAAGACTGTTAGTTCTCAGAGAAACCAATCATGACTTAATACTAAAGGAAAAGATGTATCTTGTAATTATCCGTTCATCAATTTATAAAGTGCCGTTTTGATGATAATGATGACGATTATAATGACGATGATGTTGATGATGCAGCGAACATTCGCTGCTGAATTTATTGGAACCCACTCTTAAGGCCAAAGGCCCGATTATCTAGTTTAATCGCATAGGCCAATTCGCCGTTGCAAGTTGTTGGTCGATTTCTTTTTCTCTTGGTGTAGTATAAATTGGCCGTTAAAGGGGAAGCCGTTGGAAACGGCCAAGGGATTTATTATTTTACAGCATCAGACAGGCATTCATTTTGCATCCTCGTTTGGCAAATTTGTCAGTAATGTCATAATCGTTCATATTGGCACCACCTCTCGAATTTCGAACCAATGTCCTTCCCGGGTCCTGGTTTTTCTTTGTGCTTTCTGAACAGAAGGAGAAGAAAAGTAAGTTTCAGGATGAAGATTGGTGTGACCCCTTACTAGCCAGTATGCACGCAAGGTTCAAGTCGCAGTCTTTCCACCCAATGACATGAATTCAAACTCAGTTCACTTGTGAGTTACTGGACTCTCCATCACCAAAAATGTTTTAATCCCAGCGAGGCGGAAACGAAGAATTCTGGTCAGCTGACTAGTTTTTGGTCTTTGTATTTCAGGGACCCCAAATACCCACAATACAGCCGTTGCCATCTGCCACGAGAAACTGGACAGCGGTACCAGCATGCACAAACACCGTCCACCAAGTCGTTAAAACCACACGTCCTCCCATAGCAGTTAAAACCACGCTTCTTTCCAATTGAAAATGAACCATATAACAACCAAGAACATATGTTATAATTGCATAAATGCCGAAGAAAAACAATAAGGTAAATGCTATGTATTAGGGCAAAAAAGCCAACTAAACTTATTCATCAAAAGTACTTCTCCGACTCTTCACTTATCAACTGAGCAAAATTATCCATATTATTATTCACTTCCATTTAAATTTTTTTAACTTCTCCTTTGGTTTGTTTTTGTTTTTTTTTTTTGACCAATTTGTATAAAAATTGGATCTTAAATATCAGCAACTACCATATTTTAAATTACATACAAACAAAAATGTACATTACATATATAAAATTTTTTCCTTGTATGTTGTGAAATGTGCAATAGATTGTAAGAACTGTGATTGTTACAAAGACTCACATAATACTGTTAAATAACTAAACAAACAATTCTTTTCATTTTAAGAAGTTAACATATGTTCAATGTTTTGTGTTTATAATTGTTACCTCTAAGAATATTTTCCTATGAAGAATGCAACAACGTTAAGATTTGTTTACAAATATAACGAAATGGCAGAAGAATCCACCACCAGGTTGACAAGATTATTGACAAAGTACATAATCCTTCATTTTCGTCCAAGAAAACCTTCAACATTTCGATTCAATAGAACAAATCCAATGCTACGCGCAGAAACAAAATTCACATTAGTGTCACATTACAGCAAATGAACACGCGCACAGATTATAAAAGACCAAAATCAGATTCCCAAAGGGTAGGTCTTAAACATTAATGCATGATGCAGTTAGTTGATTTTTTCAAATTGTAGTCCAGTTATACAGGCACAGATTAGAAAAGACCAAAATCAGATTCCCAAAGGGTAGGTCATGAACATTATTGCATCAACAATAATAATTACAAATACATTCTATTTTGCGTTGCGTCTGTACTTGATAATGCACAGATTTCTTGCAAGTTACGAAGACGAATAATTTTGACAAGTGTTATTTGCTTTAATTGCAAACTACAGCCAAAGAGTAAACTGATGTTTTTTCGAATTGCAGTCCACTTATAGAGGCAAAAATTCTAAAAGACCAACATCAGATTCCCAAAGGGTAAGTGTTGAACATTAATGCATCAACAACAAAAATTAACAAATAGATTCCATTTTGCGTTGCGTCTGTACAAATTTATTGCAAGTTACAAAGAAGAACGATTTTTAGAATATAAAGGATATAGAAGAATATAGGGTCACGAAGTGTAGTGCGAGTGACAGGGTGCACATTAACTATTCATAACATGTAACAACACGTGCCTTTGACTCCATTTTGAATATTTAATGATGAAATTCAAGGCTACAACCCCATCTTGGTGGTGTGTGGCCTAATTTCCTAATACATATATGGACATATCTTGACAACTAGCTGTCAAGGCCATCAAGTAAAATGAGGATAATGACATGTAAATGGCAGCTCGTAATCAAAGTCTGCGTCATAGGTTAACTTAATACAGCAATAACCATCGACATCATCTACAACATTAAAATAGATTTATAATGTATGATAATACATTAAAGCATACATAATAAATGAAACAGTAGTAAACTATTAAATCCAATGTTAATATTAACATGTCACGGTAATGCTCTGAGAAGTAGTTACCTAAAAGACATTAATACGTTTGACATTAGCCACATACAGGAAATCCAACTCTCTAAACATATCGGGTTGTTCCTTCTGCATTCTATTCTTAGCGCCTTCACAAATCAAATGAGCTTGATCATGATTATCAAAAGAATAAAGTGTGCCATAGTGGAAGGCACAATCGCAGAAATAAACAATTTCATGCTCTCTTTTAAAGCGTTTAGTCACTTTACAAGTACGAATAGGGTCTTCGTGCAACAATTCCTCATCAGAATTCCAGACACACGCTTCAGCATCTGGTTAAGGGTCAATCAACCTTCCTACAGTTACAATAACGCAATGGTGAGAGAGTGCATAGTGACAGAGTGCGAGTTTAATTATTAAACTTAAGGTCATATACGTAATTGCCCTTGTCATCAATGTAATAAAATACACCTTGCTCTTTGAGTGGGTATTTCTTTTCACCGGTTTTAATTTTCAAATCCGTGACCTTGCAGTCACTTTTAAAAGTAACGCGACAAGCTTTAGAAGTAACAACAGAAAGAGACATACGTTTTTTCTTGGGCTTTTCCGCTTTCTTGTCCTCTTTCTTGTCCTTAGTGCCTTGCATCAGAGCTTTAAAAGCATCCAAAGGCCCATCTGGCTTGTCTTGCTCGATCTTTTCCATCTCTTTGACGATAATAATATCGTCTTCATCGCTGGAATCCATGTCTGGAGTTTGCATGACCTCTTGTGTCTCGGGAACATTGTGACGCTTCTCGTATTCCCTATCAGAGTCGAATTGGATATCTTCCAACCATTTACGCGTTCTTGGAACGTGTTCATAGGGATGATAAAAGTGCATTTCGTCTTCTTCGCATTCTTTGCCGCTACAACCTTCACAATCCTTTGGATGTACAAAGGGTTTGAACACATAGCCAGAAGTATCCTTATAACCGTCAAAAGAAGCAGCCATTGTTTCAAATACTATTCCGTCAACAATATGTAGCATAGTATGTCACGTCTGGGTCAAGTCACGCTTTATATAGTAGAGTGAGGGGCTTGCCCATTGTGTATGATTGGTTGCCTACTACGGCAGCCTATATCATCCTATAATAATCTAATAATGACATCATAATAATTATATTATGACATCATCATACATTAACATATTAATTTAATTAGGTAATAATTATGCAAATTTATGCATAAATTAGGGTCACGCTATAGCGTGACTTGAATAAATTATGCGTTGCCATGGCAATTTCCGCATAATTAACTTCATAGTTTGATAGATTACATCTAACAAAAGCCTGCGGCTATGAAGTTAGCCCCAAAGAACTACTCAAACCTTCTCGGATATGGATTGATTTTGCTACTTGGCAGTGGCATCTGCGTAATATGTTTTCTTCCTCTGAGAGGGGATTAAAGGAGAAAGAGAGCGCCCCCTTCGCACTCGACAACAGATATCAGAAGGAGAAGAAAGAAGGCAAAGGCTATTGAAACAACTTGAGGAGACCTGCAACCAAATTGTAGCAAATACACGAGACGAACATGTGATGCAGGTAGAAATTGCAGTGAACCAGGATACCTGAACGAAAAATTTTGATCCAAAACTCCGTCGTATTGGATCAGCTTTCAAACCCGTTTTATCGTCGAAAAGTTATGAAACAACCTCTTAGCTACGCAACAGTAGTCTATTGACCAAATGCTACAGGAGCCCCCTTTTGGCGGAAGAGTACCGTATTGATAAATTGGAAAGCTTCGTCGAGAACTTCTTCACCCCACCAGCAGTTCGTTGTTAAAACACAAGATCCAAACAGATGTGAATGACAAGCTGATAAAGCAAAAGTATAAACAAACCAACTACTACAACCGTATCAGCAAACAAGCGCCACTTTTACAGTAAGGAAAAAATGTGCGCAGTTCTTTTAAACAAGTTTTAAGAAAAGAGAAGTAGTCCAAAACGCATTTTAAAGGAAAAGTTGACATTTGACGATAATGACGATGATGATGATGATGATGTTGATGCAGCGAACATTTGCTGCTTGGCAGTCTAATCTGCCCAATATGTAGACGCCTTCTGTACAGCTTACTAAGGAATGAGCGCTAACAGCAACAATTATTGGTTCTCTCCTGTACTATCCAAAAACACACTATAACATTACTAAAGATAAGTTGGAAGATTCAATCTCATTAAACAAAGTTACAAGTAAGGAACTCGACCGTACAAAGATGAATCACCCCAATTTGCCTTCCAGTCTCCAAAACTGCTGTTACACAAGCCCCAGTTATTAAGTATTTTCAGTACACAGGCTCAAATTGAAAAACAAAGTAATGCATCTCAAACTAGGCTTGCATTTATTCCACACCCTCCTTAACACCGTGCAAACCAAGTTCCAAGACGGGTTGGTTCAGACTGAAAAAGGATTAGAGGAAAAAGAAAATGCTCTCCTTCGCACTCGACAAAACATATCAGAAGCAGAAGAAAACAGACAGAAATTGCCTCTCTGATGCAGTTAGTTAATGTTTTTCAAATTGTAGTCCGGTTATAGAGGCACAGATTATAAAACACCAAAATAAAATTCCCAAACGGTAGGTCGTTTAGTTTGCGTTTGGAGTGTGTCATGGTCTTTTTGTCAATCGTGAGAACCCTTCCAAAAGATGTTGTATTTCTTTCGACAGCAGCAGACACAAAAAATCTTTGGTCGCTGAACAAGATAACTGCAAACAAGAACACTGCTTCCCACCAGCAGTTTGTTGTTAAAACAAAAGATCCAAGCAGATGTGAAAAAAAGCTGATAAAGCAGAAGTTCCAACAAACCAACTACTACAACCGTATCAGCAAACAAGTGCCACTTTTACAGTAAGGAAAAAATTTGCGCAGTTCCTTTAAACAAGTTGTCAGAAAACGGAGGCGGTTCAAAGCCCATGTTAGAGAAAAAATTGACATTTCCTCATATAAACTACGGACTGAAATGGCAAACTGTACACAAGAAATCGTAAACATCTTCATAAGTACAAGAAACCATTTGCTTAGTTGGCCAAAACCACATCTGTAGTGCAACCCCAAGACAACTAGACGGGCACATCACCCACAACAGTTGAACCAACTTCATCCAAAGTAACTCCAAAATAACATCCAGCATTTTTATTCCGTAAAACAGATCCAATGCTATTCGCAGAAACAACATCTATATCAACTCTCTGTACGACATTGAATTAATACCAGTACTTAATCCCTTTCTGGAAAAAAATTGGGGCTTATTCACATGCAACTTTCGATGAACATATAGCTAACTTAATATTAAAATATACAAGTAGCTTATATCAATTAAATCCTGTTAAGCATTTAGTTAACAGGTAAAAATTCATAAAAATCATAACTGCTTTAATAATTAGTAAGTTGTTCTACTGTTCATATATAGATTTATAACATACGTATTAGCTTTCATTTAGTGGCTTCTTACAGTATTTACATTGTATTCTGTATATTTTGATTTGTTTTTTTCTGTACATTTCAAAATAAGTCAAGAAACCAATCATGACTTAATACTAAAGGAAAAGATGTATCTTGTAATTATCCGTTCATCAATTTATAAAGTGCCGTTTTGATGATAATGATGACGATTATAATGACGATGATGTTGATGATGCAGTGAACATTTGCTGCATTGACAGTCGCATCTGCCCAATATGTCGACACCTTCTGTACAGCTTACTAAGGAATGAGCGCTAACAGAAACACATGATAATGCACAGATTTATTGCAAGTTACGAAGACGAATAATTTTGACAAGTGTTATTTGCTTGAATTGCAAACTACAGCCAAGGAGTTACTGATGTTTTTTCGAATTGTAATCCGATTATAGAGGCAAAGATTATAAAAGACCAAAATCAGATTCCCAAAGAGTAAGTGTCAAACATTAATGCATCAACAACAAAAATTAACAAATAGATTCCATTTTGCGTTGCGTCTGTACTCTGATAATGCACAGATTTATTGCAAGTTACAAAGAAGGACGATTTTAAGAATATAAAGGATATAGAAGAATAGAGGAAGATATAGAAGAATATAGAAAAATATAGAAGGATATAAAACAATGAACGCCCTAAAGAACTACTCAAATCTTCTCGGATATGGATTGATTTTGCTGCTTGGCAGTCGCATCTGCCCAATATGTCGACACTGTCTGTACAGCTTACTAAGGAATGAACGCTAACAAGAACAATTACAAATGTCTCGGATATCCAGTGTTTTGTTGCTTGGCCATACTTGCCTCAAGTAGGAACCAATTGTCACTTTTAGCAGTACTACAAAAGAGGGGATGCGGTTACTGGAATTTCAGAGTTCTTTTGAAAGACTGTTTGTTCTCAGAGAAACCAATCTTGACTTAACAGACAGGAACTGCTTCTCTGATGCAGTTAGCTGATTTTGTTCGAATTGTAGTCCGGTTATAGAGGCAAAGATTATAAAAGATCAAAAGCAGCAGATTCGCAAAGGGTAGGTGTTGAAGATTAATGCATAAACAATAATAATTAACAAATACATTCCATTTTGCGTTGCATCTGTACTCTGATAATGCACAGATTTATTGCAAGTTACAAAGACGAATGATTATTTAGAATCTAAAGGATATAGAACAATACAAACTACAGCCAAAGAGTTAGCTGACTTCTTTTTTTCGAATTGTAGTGCGGTTATAGAGGCAAAGATTATAAAAGACCGATATGGATTGATTTTGCTGCTTGGCAGTCGCATCTGCCTAATATGTCTACACCCTCAGCTCTCTACAGCTTACTAAAGGATGAGCGCCAACTGGAACAATTACAAATGTCTTGAATATCCACTGTTTTGTTGCTTGGCCATACTTGCCTCAAGCAGGAACCAGTTGTGTCTTTTAGTAGTATTACCGAAGAGGGGATGCGATTACTGGAATTTTAAAGTTTTTTGGGAAGACTGTTAGTTCTCAGAGAAACCAATCATGACTTAATACTAAAGGAAAAGATGTATCTTGTAATTATCCGTTCATCAATTTATAAAGTGCCGTTTTGATGATAATGATGACGATTATAATGACGATGATGTTGATGATGCAGCGAACATTCGCTGCTGAATTTATTGGAACCCACTCTTAAGGCCAAAGGCCCGATTATCTAGTTTAATCGCATAGGCCAATTCACCGTTGCAAGTTGTTGGTCGATTTCTTTTTCTCTTGGTGTAGTATAAATTGGCCGTTAAAGGGGAAGCCGTTGGAAACGGCCAAGGGATTTATTATTTTACAGCATCAGACAGGCATTCATTTTGCATCCTCGTTTGGCAAATTTGTCAGTAATGTCATAATCGTTCATATTGGCACCACCTCTCGAATTTCGAACCAATGTCCTTCCCGGGTCCTGGTTTTTCTTTGTGCTTTCTGAACAGAAGGAGAAGAAAAGTAAGTTTCAGGATGAAGATTGGTGTGACCCCTTACTAGCCAGTATGCACGCAAGGTTCAAGTCGCAGTCTTTCCACCCAACGACATGAATTCAAACTCAGTTCACTTGTGAGTTACTGGACTCTCCATCACCAAAAATGTTGCAATCCCAGCGAGGCGGAAACGAAGAATTCTGGTCAGCTGACTAGTTTTTGGTCTTTGTATTTCAGGGACCCCAAATACCCACAATACAGCCGTTGCCATCTGCCACGAGAAACTGGACAGCGGTACCAGCATGCACAAACACCGTCCACCAAGTCGTTAAAACCACACGTCCTCCCATAGCAGTTAAAACCACGCTTCTTTCCAATTGAAAATGAACCATATAACAACCAAGAACATATGTTATAATTGCATAAATGCCGAAGAAAAACAATAAGGTAAATGCTATGTATTAGGGCAAAAAAGCCAACTAAACTTATTCATCAAAAGTACTTCTCCGACTCTTCACTTATCAACTGAGCAAAATTATCCATATTATTATTCACTTCCATTTAAATTTTTTTAACTTCTCCTTTGGTTTGTTTTTGTTTTTTTTTTTTGACCAATTTGTATAAAAATTGGATCTTAAATATCAGCAACTACCATATTTTAAATTACATACAAACAAAAATGTACATTACATATATAAAATTTTTTCCTTGTATGTTGTGAAATGTGCAATAGATTGTAAGAACTGTGATTGTTACAAAGACTCACATAATACTGTTAAATAACTAAACAAACAATTCTTTTCATTTTAAGAAGTTAACATATGTTCAATGTTTTGTGTTTATAATTGTTACCTCTAAGAATATTTTCCTATGAAGAATGCAACAACGTTAAGATTTGTTTACAAATATAACAAAATGGCAGAAGAATCCACCACCAGGTTGACAAGATTATTGACAAAGTACATAATCCTTCATTTTCGTCCAAGAAAACCTTCAACATTTCGATTCAATAGAACAAATCCAATGCTACGCGCAGAAACAAAATTCACATTAGTGTCACATTACAGCAAATGAACACGCGCACAGATTATAAAAGACCAAAATCAGATTCCCAAAGGGTAGGTCTTAAACATTAATGCATGATGCAGTTAGTTGATTTTTTCAAATTGTAGTCCAGTTATACAGGCACAGATTAGAAAAGACCAAAATCAGATTCCCAAAGGGTAGGTCATGAACATTATTGCATCAACAATAATAATTACAAATACATTCTATTTTGCGTTGCGTCTGTACTTGATAATGCACAGATTTCTTGCAAGTTACGAAGACGAATAATTTTGACAAGTGTTATTTGCTTTAATTGCAAACTACAGCCAAAGAGTAAACTGATGTTTTTTCGAATTGCAGTCCACTTATAGAGGCAAAAATTCTAAAAGACCAACATCAGATTCCCAAAGGGTAAGTGTTGAACATTAATGCATCAACAACAAAAATTAACAAATAGATTCCATTTTGCGTTGCGTCTGTACAAATTTATTGCAAGTTACAAAGAAGAACGATTTTTAGAATATAAAGGATATAGAAGAATATAGGGTCACGAAGTGTAGTGCGAGTGACAGGGTGCACATTAACTATTCATAACATGTAACAACACGTGCCTTTGACTCCATTTTGAATATTTAATGATGAAATTCAAGGCTACAACCCCATCTTGGTGGTGTGTGGCCTAATTTCCTAATACATATATGGACATATCTTGACAACTAGCTGTCAAGGCCATCAAGTAAAATGAGGATAATGACATGTAAATGGCAGCTCGTAATCAAAGTCTGCGTCATAGGTTAACTTAATACAGCAATAACCATCGACATCATCTACAACATTAAAATAGATTTATAATGTATGATAATACATTAAAGCATACATAATAAATGAAACAGTAGTAAACTATTAAATCCAATGTTAATATTAACATGTCACGGTAATGCTCTGAGAAGTAGTTACCTAAAAGACATTAATACGTTTGACATTAGCCACATACAGGAAATCCAACTCTCTAAACATATCGGGTTGTTCCTTCTGCATTCTATTCTTAGCGCCTTCACAAATCAAATGAGCTTGATCATGATTATCAAAAGAATAAAGTGTGCCATAGTGGAAGGCACAATCGCAGAAATAAACAATTTCATGCTCTCTTTTAAAGCGTTTAGTCACTTTACAAGTACGAATAGGGTCTTCGTGCAACAATTCCTCATCAGAATTCCAGACACACACTTCAGCATCTGGTTAAGGGTCAATCAACCTTCCTACAGTTACAATAACGCAATGGTGAGAGAGTGCATAGTGACAGAGTGCGAGTTTAATTATTAAACTCAAGGTCATATACGTAATTGCCCTTGTCATCAATGTAATAAAATACACCTTGCTCTTTGAGTGGGTATTTCTTTTCACCGGTTTTAATTTTCAAATCCGTGACCTTGCAGTCACTTTTAAAAGTAACGCGACAAGCTTTAGAAGTAACAACAGAAAGAGACATACGTTTTTTCTTGGGCTTTTCCGCTTTCTTGTCCTCTTTCTTGTCCTTAGCGCCTTGCATCAGAGCTTTAAAAGCATCCAAAGGCCCATCTGGCTTGTCTTGCTCGATCTTTTCCATCTCTTTGACGATAATAATATCGTCTTCATCGCTGGAATCCATGTCTGGAGTTTGCATGACCTCTTGTGTCTCGGGAACATTGTGACGCTTCTCGTATTCCCTCTCAGAGTCGAATTGGATATCTTCCAACCATTTACGCGTTCTTGGAACGTGTTCATAGGGATGATAAAAGTGCATTTCGTCTTCTTCTTCGCATTCTTTGCCGCTACAACCTTCACAATCCTTTGGATGTACAAAGGGTTTGAACACATAGCCAGAAGTATCCTTATAACCGTCAAAAGAAGCAGCCATTGTTTCAAATACTATTCCGTCAACAATATGTAGCATAGTATGTCACGTCTGGGTCAAGTCACGCTGTATATAGTAGCGTGAGGGGCTTGCCCATTGTGTATGATTGGTTGCCTACTACGGCAGCCTATATCATCCTATAATAATCTAATAATGACATCATAATAATTATATTATGACATCATCATACATTAACATATTAATTTAATTAGGTAATAATTATGCAATTTTATGCATAAATTAGGGTCACGCTATAGCGTGACTTGAATAAATTATGCGTTGCCATGGCAATTTCCGCATAATTAACTTCATAGTTTGATAGATTACATCTAACAAAAGCCTGCGGCTATGAAGTTAGCCCCAAAGAACTACTCAAACCTTCTCGGATATGGATTGATTTTGCTACTTGGCAGTGGCATCTGCGTAATATGTTTTCTTCCTCTGAGAGGGGATTAAAGGAGAAAGAGAGCGCCCCCTTCGCACTCGACAACAGATATCAGAAGGAGAAGAAAGAAGGCAAAGGCTATTGAAACAACTTGAGGAGACCTGCAACCAAATTATAGCAAATACACGAGACGAACATGTGATGCAGGCAGAAATTGCAGTGAACCAGGATACCTGAACGAAAAATTTTGATCCAAAACTCCGTCGTATTGGATCAGCTTTCAAACCCGTTTTATCGTCGAAAAGTTATGAAACAACCTCTTGGCTACGCAACAGTAGTCTATTGACCAAATGCTACAGGAGCCCCCTTTTGGCGGAAGAGTACCGTATTGATAAATTGGAAAGCTTCGTCGAGAACTTCTTCACCCCACCAGCAGTTCGTTGTTAAAACACAAGATCCAAACAGATGTGAATGACAAGCTGATAAAGCAAAAGTATAAACAAACCAACTACTACAACCGTATCAGCAAACAAGCGCCACTTTTACAGTAAGGAAAAAATGTGCGCAGTTCTTTTAAACAAGTTTTAAGAAAAGAGAAGTAGTCCAAAACGCATTTTAAAGGAAAAGTTGACATTTGACGATAATGACGATGATGATGATGATGATGTTGATGCAGCGAACATTTGCTGCTTGGCAGTCTAATCTGCCCAATATGTAGACGCCTTCTGTACAGCTTACTAAGGAATGAGCGCTAACAGCAACAATTATTGGTTCTCTCCTGTACTATCCAAAAACACACTATAACATTACTAAAGATAAGTTGGAAGATTCAATCTCATTAAACAAAGTTACAAGTAAGGAACTCGACCGTACAAAGATGAATCACCCCAATTTGCCTTCCAGTCTCCAAAACTGCTGTTACACAAGCCCCAGTTATTAAGTATTTTCAGTACACAGGCTCAAATTGAAAAACAAAGTAATGCATCTCAAACTAGGCTTGCATTTATTCCACACCCTCCTTAACACCGTGCAAACCAAGTTCCAAGACGGGTTGGTTCAGACTGAAAAAGGATTAGAGGAAAAAGAAAATGCTCTCCTTCGCACTCGACAAAACATATCAGAAGCAGAAGAAAACAGACAGAAATTGCCTCTCTGATGCAGTTAGTTAATGTTTTTCAAATTGTAGTCCGGTTATAGAGGCACAGATTATAAAACACCAAAATAAAATTCCCAAACGGTAGGTCGTTTAGTTTGCGTTTGGAGTGTGTCATGGTCTTTTTGTCAATCGTGAGAACCCTTCCAAAAGATGTTGTATTTCTTTCGACAGCAGCAGACACAAAAAATCTTTGGTCGCTGAACAAGATAACTGCAAACAAGAACACTGCTTCCCACCAGCAGTTTGTTGTTAAAACAAAAGATCCAAGCAGATGTGAAAAAAAGCTGATAAAGCAGAAGTTCCAACAAACCAACTACTACAACGGTATCAGGAAACAAGTGCCACTTTTACAGTAAGGAAAAAATTTGCGCAGTTCCTTTAAACAAGTTGTCAGAAAACGGAGGCGGTTCAAAACCCATGTTAGAGAAAAAATTGACATTTCCTCATATAAACTACGGACTGAAATGGCAAACTGTACACAAGAAATCGTAAACATCTTCATAAGTACAAGAAACCATTTGCTTAGTTGGCCAAAACCACATCTGTAGTGCAACCCCAAGACAACTAGACGGGCACATCACCCACAACAGTTGAACCAACTTCATCCAAAGTAACTCCAAAATAACATCCAGCATTTTTATTCCGTAAAACAGATCCAATGCTATTCGCAGAAACAACATCTATATCAACTCTCTGTACGACATTGAATTAATACCAGTACTTAATCCCTTTCTGGAAAAAAATTGGGGCTTATTCACATGCAACTTTCGATGAACATATAGCTAACTTAATATTAAAATATACAAGTAGCTTATATCAATTAAATCCTGTTAAGCATTTAGTTAACAGGTAAAAATTCATAAAAATCATAACTGCTTTAATAATTAGTAAGTTGTTCTACTGTTCATATATAGATTTATAACATACGTATTAGCTTTCATTTAGTGGCTTCTTACAGTATTTACATTGTATTCTGTATATTTTGATTTGTTTTTTTCTGTACATTTCAAAATAAGTCAAGAAACCAATCATGACTTAATACTAAAGGAAAAGATGTATCTTGTAATTATCCGTTCATCAATTTATAAAGTGCCGTTTTGATGATAATGATGACGATTATAATGACGATGATGTTGATGATGCAGTGAACATTTGCTGCATTGACAGTCGCATCTGCCCAATATGTCGACACCTTCTGTACAGCTTACTAAGGAATGAGCGCTAACAGAAACACATGATAATGCACAGATTTATTGCAAGTTACGAAGACGAATAATTTTGACAAGTGTTATTTGCTTGAATTGCAAACTACAGCCAAGGAGTTAACTGATGTTTTTTCGAATTGTAATCCGATTATAGAGGCAAAGATTATAAAAGACCAAAATCAGATTCCCAAAGAGTAAGTGTCAAACATTAATGCATCAACAACAAAAATTAACAAATAGATTCCATTTTGCGTTGCGTCTGTACTCTGATAATGCACAGATTTATTGCAAGTTACAAAGAAGGACGATTTTAAGAATATAAAGGATATAGAAGAATAGAGGAAGATATAGAAGAATATAGAAAAATATAGAAGGATATAAAACAATGAACGCCCTAAAGAACTACTCAAATCTTCTCGGATATGGATTGATTTTGCTGCTTGGCAGTCGCATCTGCCCAATATGTCGACACTGTCTGTACAGCTTACTAAGGAATGAACGCTAACAAGAACAATTACAAATGTCTCGGATATCCAGTGTTTTGTTGCTTGGCCATACTTGCCTCAAGTAGGAACCAATTGTCACTTTTAGCAGTACTACAAAAGAGGGGATGCGGTTACTGGAATTTCAGAGTTCTTTTGAAAGACTGTTTGTTCTCAGAGAAACCAATCTTGACTTAACAGACAGGAACTGCTTCTCTGATGCAGTTAGCTGATTTTGTTCGAATTGTAGTCCGGTTATAGAGGCAAAGATTATAAAAGATCAAAAGCAGCAGATTCGCAAAGGGTAGGTGTTGAAGATTAATGCATAAACAATAATAATTAACAAATACATTCCATTTTGCGTTGCATCTGTACTCTGATAATGCACAGATTTATTGCAAGTTACAAAGACGAATGATTATTTAGAATCTAAAGGATATAGAACAATACAAACTACAGCCAAAGAGTTAGCTGACTTCTTTTTTTCGAATTGTAGTGCGGTTATAGAGGCAAAGATTATAAAAGACCGATATGGATTGATTTTGCTGCTTGGCAGTCGCATCTGCCTAATATGTCTACACCCTCAGCTCTCTACAGCTTACTAAAGGATGAGCGCCAACTGGAACAATTACAAATGTCTTGAATATCCACTGTTTTGTTGCTTGGCCATACTTGCCTCAAGCAGGAACCAGTTGTGTCTTTTAGTAGTATTACCGAAGAGGGGATGCGATTACTGGAATTTTAAAGTTTTTTGGGAAGACTGTTAGTTCTCAGAGAAACCAATCATGACTTAATACTAAAGGAAAAGATGTATCTTGTAATTATCCGTTCATCAATTTATAAAGTGCCGTTTTGATGATAATGATGACGATTATAATGACGATGATGTTGATGATGCAGTGAACATTCGCTGCTGAATTTATTGGAACCCACTCTTAAGGCCAAAGGCCCGATTATCTAGTTTAATCGCATAGGCCAATTCACCGTTGCAAGTTGTTGGTCGATTTCTTTTTCTCTTGGTGTAGTATAAATTGGCCGTTAAAGGGGAAGCCGTTGGAAACGGCCAAGGGATTTATTATTTTACAGCATCAGACAGGCATTCATTTTGCATCCTCGTTTGGCAAATTTGTCAGTAATGTCATAATCGTTCATATTGGCACCACCTCTCGAATTTCGAACCAATGTCCTTCCCGGGTCCTGGTTTTTCTTTGTGCTTTCTGAACAGAAGGAGAAGAAAAGTAAGTTTCAGGATGAAGATTGGTGTGACCCCTTACTAGCCAGTATGCACGCAAGGTTCAAGTCGCAGTCTTTCCACCCAACGACATGAATTCAAACTCAGTTCACTTGTGAGTTACTGGACTCTCCATCACCTAAAATGTTGCAATCCCAGCGAGGCGGAAATGAAGAATTCTGGTCAGCTGACTAGTTTTTGGTCTTTGTATTTCAGGGACCCCAAATACCCACAATACAGCCGTTGCCATCTGCCACGAGAAACTGGACAGCGGTACCAGCATGCACAAACACCGTCCACCAAGTCGTTAAAACCACACGTCCTCCCATAGCAGTTAAAACCACGCTTCTTTCCAATTGAAAATGAACCATATAACAACCAAGAACATATGTTATAATTGCATAAATGCCGAAGAAAAACAATAAGGTAAATGCTATGTATTAGGGCAAAAAAGCCAACTAAACTTATTCATCAAAAGTACTTCTCCGACTCTTCACTTATCAACTGAGCAAAATTATCCATATTATTATTCACTTCCATTTAAATTTTTTTAACTTCTCCTTTGGTTTGTTTTTGTTTTTTTTTTTGACCAATTTGTATAAAAATTGGATCTTAAATATCAGCAACTACCATATTTTAAATTACATACAAACAAAAATGTACATTACATATATAAAATTTTTTCCTTGTATGTTGTGAAATGTGCAATAGATTGTAAGAACTGTGATTGTTACAAAGACTCACATAATACTGTTAAATAACTAAACAAACAATTCTTTTCATTTTAAGAAGTTAACATATGTTCAATGTTTTGTGTTTATAATTGTTACCTCTAAGAATATTTTCCTATGAAGAATGCAACAACGTTAAGATTTGTTTACAAATATAACAAAATGGCAGAAGAATCCACCACCAGGTTGACAAGATTATTGACAAAGTACATAATCCTTCATTTTCGTCCAAGAAAACCTTCAACATTTCGATTCAATAGAACAAATCCAATGCTACGCGCAGAAACAAAATTCACATTAGTGTCACATTACAGCAAATGAACACGCGCACAGATTATAAAAGACCAAAATCAGATTCCCAAAGGGTAGGTCTTAAACATTAATGCATGATGCAGTTAGTTGATTTTTTCAAATTGTAGTCCAGTTATACAGGCACAGATTAGAAAAGACCAAAATCAGATTCCCAAAGGGTAGGTCATGAACATTATTGCATCAACAATAATAATTACAAATACATTCTATTTTGCGTTGCGTCTGTACTTGATAATGCACAGATTTCTTGCAAGTTACGAAGACGAATAATTTTGACAAGTGTTATTTGCTTTAATTGCAAACTACAGCCAAAGAGTAAACTGATGTTTTTTCGAATTGCAGTCCACTTATAGAGGCAAAAATTCTAAAAGACCAACATCAGATTCCCAAAGGGTAAGTGTTGAACATTAATGCATCAACAACAAAAATTAACAAATAGATTCCATTTTGCGTTGCGTCTGTACAAATTTATTGCAAGTTACAAAGAAGAACGATTTTTAGAATATAAAGGATATAGAAGAATATAGGGTCACGAAGTGTAGTGCGAGTGACAGGGTGCACATTAACTATTCATAACATGTAACAACACGTGCCTTTGACTCCATTTTGAATATTTAATGATGAAATTCAAGGCTACAACCCCATCTTGGTGGTGTGTGGCCTAATTTCCTAATACATATATGGACATATCTTGACAACTAGCTGTCAAGGCCATCAAGTAAAATGAGGATAATGACATGTAAATGGCAGCTCGTAATCAAAGTCTGCGTCATAGGTTAACTTAATACAGCAATAACCATCGACATCATCTACAACATTAAAATAGATTTATAATGTATGATAATACATTAAAGCATACATAATAAATGAAACAGTAGTAAACTATTAAATCCAATGTTAATATTAACATGTCACGGTAATGCTCTGAGAAGTAGTTACCTAAAAGACATTAATACGTTTGACATTAGCCACATACAGGAAATCCAACTCTCTAAACATATCGGGTTGTTCCTTCTGCATTCTATTCTTAGCGCCTTCACAAATCAAATGAGCTTGATCATGATTATCAAAAGAATAAAGTGTGCCATAGTGGAAGGCACAATCGCAGAAATAAACAATTTCATGCTCTCTTTTAAAGCGTTTAGTCACTTTACAAGTACGAATAGGGTCTTCGTGCAACAATTCCTCATCAGAATTCCAGACACACACTTCAGCATCTGGTTAAGGGTCAATCAACCTTCCTACAGTTACAATAACGCAATGGTGAGAGAGTGCATAGTGACAGAGTGCGAGTTTAATTATTAAACTCAAGGTCATATACGTAATTGCCCTTGTCATCAATGTAATAAAATACACCTTGCTCTTTGAGTGGGTATTTCTTTTCACCGGTTTTAATTTTCAAATCCGTGACCTTGCAGTCACTTTTAAAAGTAACGCGACAAGCTTTAGAAGTAACAACAGAAAGAGACATACGTTTTTTCTTGGGCTTTTCCGCTTTCTTGTCCTCTTTCTTGTCCTTAGCGCCTTGCATCAGAGCTTTAAAAGCATCCAAAGGCCCATCTGGCTTGTCTTGCTCGATCTTTTCCATCTCTTTGACGATAATAATATCGTCTTCATCGCTGGAATCCATGTCTGGAGTTTGCATGACCTCTTGTGTCTCGGGAACATTGTGACGCTTCTCGTATTCCCTCTCAGAGTCGAATTGGATATCTTCCAACCATTTACGCGTTCTTGGAACGTGTTCATAGGGATGATAAAAGTGCATTTCGTCTTCTTCTTCGCATTCTTTGCCGCTACAACCTTCACAATCCTTTGGATGTACAAAGGGTTTGAACACATAGCCAGAAGTATCCTTATAACCGTCAAAAGAAGCAGCCATTGTTTCAAATACTATTCCGTCAACAATATGTAGCATAGTATGTCACGTCTGGGTCAAGTCACGCTGTATATAGTAGCGTGAGGGGCTTGCCCATTGTGTATGATTGGTTGCCTACTACGGCAGCCTATATCATCCTATAATAATCTAATAATGACATCATAATAATTATATTATGACATCATCATACATTAACATATTAATTTAATTAGGTAATAATTATGCAATTTTATGCATAAATTAGGGTCACGCTATAGCGTGACTTGAATAAATTATGCGTTGCCATGGCAATTTCCGCATAATTAACTTCATAGTTTGATAGATTACATCTAACAAAAGCCTGCGGCTATGAAGTTAGCCCCAAAGAACTACTCAAACCTTCTCGGATATGGATTGATTTTGCTACTTGGCAGTGGCATCTGCGTAATATGTTTTCTTCCTCTGAGAGGGGATTAAAGGAGAAAGAGAGCGCCCCCTTCGCACTCGACAACAGATATCAGAAGGAGAAGAAAGAAGGCAAAGGCTATTGAAACAACTTGAGGAGACCTGCAACCAAATTATAGCAAATACACGAGACGAACATGTGATGCAGGCAGAAATTGCAGTGAACCAGGATACCTGAACGAAAAATTTTGATCCAAAACTCCGTCGTATTGGATCAGCTTTCAAACCCGTTTTATCGTCGAAAAGTTATGAAACAACCTCTTGGCTACGCAACAGTAGTCTATTGACCAAATGCTACAGGAGCCCCCTTTTGGCGGAAGAGTACCGTATCTATAAATTGGAAAGCTTCGTCGAGAACTTCTTCACCCCACCAGCAGTTCGTTGTTAAAACACAAGATCCAAACAGATGTGAATGACAAGCTGATAAAGCAAAAGTATAAACAAACCAACTACTACAACCGTATCAGCAAACAAGCGCCACTTTTACAGTAAGGAAAAAATGTGCGCAGTTCTTTTAAACAAGTTTTAAGAAAAGAGAAGTAGTCCAAAACGCATTTTAAAGGAAAAGTTGACATTTGACGATAATGACGATGGTGATGATGATGATGTTGATGCAGCGAACATTTGCTGCTTGGCAGTCTAATCTGCCCAATATGTAGACGCCTTCTGTACAGCTTACTAAGGAATGAGCGCTAACAGCAACAATTATTGGTTCTCTCCTGTACTATCCAAAAACACACTATAACATTACTAAAGATAAGTTGGAAGATTCAATCTCATTAAACAAAGTTACAAGTAAGGAACTCGACCGTACAAAGATGAATCACCCCAATTTGCCTTCCAGTCTCCAAAACTGCTGTTACACAAGCCCCAGTTATTAAGTATTTTCAGTACACAGGCTCAAATTGAAAAACAAAGTAATGCATCTCAAACTAGGCTTGCATTTATTCCACACCCTCCTTAACACCGTGCAAACCAAGTTCCAAGACGGGTTGGTTCAGACTGAAAAAGGATTAGAGGAAAAAGAAAATGCTCTCCTTTGCACTCGACAAAACATATCAGAAGCAGAAGAAAACAGAAAGAAATTGCCTCTCTGATGCAGTTAGTTAATGTTTTTCAAATTGTAGTCCGGTTATAGAGGCACAGATTATAAAACACCAAAATAAAATTCCCAAACGGTAGGTCGTTTAGTTTGCGTTTGGAGTGTGTCATGGTCTTTTTGTCAATCGTGAGAACCCTTCCAAAAGATGTTGTATTTCTTTCGACAGCAGCAGACACAAAAAATCTTTGGTCGCTGAACAAGATAACTGCAAACAAGAACACTGCTTCCCACCAGCAGTTTGTTGTTAAAACAAAAGATCCAAGCAGATGTGAAAAAAAGCTGATAAAGCAGAAGTTCCAACAAACCAACTACTACAACGGTATCAGGAAACAAGTGCCACTTTTACAGTAAGGAAAAAATTTGCGCAGTTCCTTTAAACAAGTTGTCAGAAAACGGAGGCGGTTCAAAACCCATGTTAGAGAAAAAATTGACATTTCCTCATATAAACTACGGACTGAAATGGCAAACTGTACACAAGAAATCGTAAACATCTTCATAAGTACAAGAAACCATTTGCTTAGTTGGCCAAAACCACATCTGTAGTGCAACCCCAAGACAACTAGACGGGCACATCACCCACAACAGTTGAACCAACTTCATCCAAAGTAACTCCAAAATAACATCCAGCATTTTTATTCCGTAAAACAGATCCAATGCTATTCGCAGAAACAACATCTATATCAACTCTCTGTACGACATTGAATTAATACCAGTACTTAATCCCTTTCTGGAAAAAAATTGGGGCTTATTCACATGCAACTTTCGATGAACATATAGCTAACTTAATATTAAAATATACAAGTAGCTTATATCAATTAAATCCTGTTAAGCATTTAGTTAACAGGTAAAAATTCATAAAAATCATAACTGCTTTAATAATTAGTAAGTTGTTCTACTGTTCATATATAGATTTATAACATACGTATTAGCTTTCATTTAGTGGCTTCTTACAGTATTTACATTGTATTCTGTATATTTTGATTTGTTTTTTTCTGTACATTTCAAAATAAGTCAAGAAACCAATCATGACTTAATACTAAAGGAAAAGATGTATCTTGTAATTATCCGTTCATCAATTTATAAAGTGCCGTTTTGATGATAATGATGAAGATTATAATGACTGTAATGATCTGGGTTGTTAACGAATAGGTTTCGGAAAAAGGGTAGTGGACGGACAGAGTAGTTGACTAGACCATGGGTTTATTAAACTATATATCCTATTGGAGACGTCGCTGATACAATACATTGTAGTAGAGTATTAAATTACATGTCAATCAAAATAGGATGTCGGTATTATTATTACAATGACGATGATGTTGATGATGCAGCGAACATTCGCTGCTGAATTTATTGGAACCCACTCTTAAGGCCAAAGGCCCGATTATCTAGTTTAATCGCATAGGCCAATTCACCGTTGCAATTTGTTGGTCGATTTCTTTTTCTCTTGTTGTAGTATAAATTGGCCGTTAAAGGGGAAGCCGTTGGAAACGGCCAAGGGATTTATTATTTTACAGCATCAGACAGGCATTCATTTTGCATCCTCGTTTGGCAAATTTGTCAGTAATCTCATAATCGTTCATATTGGCACCACCTCTCGAATTTCGAACCAATGTCCTTCCCGGGTCCTGGTTTTTCTTTGTGCTTTCTGAACAGAAGGAGAAGAAAAGTAAGTTTCAGGATGAAGATTGGTGTGACCCCTTACTAGCCAGTATGCACGCAAGGTTCAAGTCGCAGTCTTTCCACCCAACGACATGAATTCAAACTCAGTTCACTTGTGAGTTACTGGACTCTCCATCACCAAAAATGTTGCAATCCCAGCGAGGCGGAAACGAAGAATTCTGGTCAGCTGACTAGTTTTTGGTCTTTGTATTTCAGGGACCCCAAATACCCACAATACAGCCGTTGCCATCTGCCACGAGAAACTGGGCAGCCGTACCAGCATGCACAAACACCGTCCACCAAGTCGTTAAAACCACACGTCCTCCCATAGCAGTTAAAACCACGCTTCTTTCCAATTGAAAATGAACCATTTAACAACCAAGAACATATGTTATAATTGCATAAATGCCGAAGAAAAACAATAAGGTAAATGCTATGTATTAGGGCAAAAAAGCCAACTAAACTTATTCATCAAAAGTACTTTTCCGACTCTTCACTTATCAACTGAGCAAAATTATCCATATTATTATTCACTTCCATTTAAATTTTTTTAACTTTTCCTTTGGTTTTTTTTTTTTTTGACCAATTTGTATAAAAATTGGATCTTAAATATCAGCAACTACCATATTTTAAATTACATACAAACAAAAATGTACATTACATATATAAAATTTTTTCCTTGTATGTTGTGAAATGTGCAATAGATTGTAAGAACTGTGATTGTTACAAAGACTCACATAATGCTGTTAAATAACTAAACAAACAATTCTTTTCATTTTAAGAACTTAACATATGTTCAATGTTTTGTGTTTATAATTGTTACCTCCAAGAATATTCTCCTATGAAGAATGCAACAACGTTAAGATTTGTTTACAAATATAACAAAATGGCAGAAGAATCCACCACCAGGTTGACAAGATTATTGACAAAGTACATAATACTTCATTTTCGTCCAAGAAAACCTTGAACATTTCGATTCAATAGAACAAATCCAATGCTACGTGCAGAAACAAAATTCACATTAGTGTCACATTACAGCAAATGAACACGCGCACAGATTATAAAAGACCAAAATCAGATTCCCAAAGGGTAGGTCTTAAACATTAATGCATGATGCAGTTAGTTGATTTTTTCAAATTGTAGTCCGGTTATACAGGCACAGATTATAAAAGACCAAAATCAGATTCCCAAAGGGTAGGTCATGAACATTATTGCATCAACAATAATAATTAACAAATACATTCTATTTTGCGTTGCGTCTGTACTTGATAATGCACAGATTTATTGCAAGTTACGAAGACGAATAATTTTGACAAGTGTTATTTGCTTTAATTGCAAACTACAGCCAAGGAGTAAACTGATGTTTTTTCGAATTGCAGTCCACTTATAGAGGCAAAAATTCTAAAAGACCAACATCAGATTCCCAAAGGGTAAGTGTTGAACATTAATGCATCAACAACAAAAATTAACAAATAGATTCCATTTTGCGTTGCATCTGTACAAATTTATTGCAAGTTACAAAGAAGAACGATTTTTAGAATATAAAGGATATAGAAGAATATAGTAAGATATAGAAGAATATGGAACGATGAATGCCCCAAAGAACTACTCAAACCTTCTCGGATATGGATTGATTTTGCTACTTGGCAGTGGCATCTGCGTAATATGTTTTCTTCCTCTGAGAGGGGATTAAAGGAGAAAGAGAGCGCCCCCTTCGCACTCGACAACGGATATCAGAAGGAGAAGAAAGAAGGCAAAGGCTATTGAAACAACTTGAGGAGACCTGCAACCAAATTATAGCAAATACACGAGACGAACATGTGATGCAGGCAGAAATTGCAGGGAACCAGGATACCTGAACGAAAAATTTTGATCCAAACCTCCGTCGTATTGGATCAGCTTTCAAACCCGTTTTATCGTCGAAAAGTTATGAAACAACCTCTTGGCTACGCAACAGTAGTCTATTGACCAAACGCTACCGGAGCCCCCTTTTGGCGGAAGAGTACCGTATTGATAAATTGGAAAGCTTTGTCGAGAACTTCTTTACCCCACCAGCAGTTCGTTGTTAAAACAAAAGATCCAAACAGATGTGAATGACAAGCTGATAAAGCAAAAGTATAAACAAACCAACTACTACAACCGTATCAGCAAACAAGTGCCACTTTTACAGTAAGGAAAAAATGTGCGCAGTTCTTTTCAACAAGTTTTCAGAAAAGGGAAGTAGTCCAAAACGCATTTTAAAAGAAAAGTTGACATTTGACGATAATGACGATGATGATGATGATGATGATGCAGCGAACATTTGCTGCTTGGCAGTCTAATCTGCCCAATATGTAGACGCCTTCTGTACAGCTTACTAAGGAATGAGCGCTAACAGCAACAATTATTGGTTCTCTCCTGTACTATCCAAAAAACACACTATAACATTACTAAAGATAAGTTGCAAGATTCAATCTCATTAAACAAAGTTACAAGTAAGGAACTCGACCGTACAAAGATGAATCATCCCAATTTGCCTTCCAGTCTCCAAAACTGCTGTTACACAAGCCCCAGTTATTAAGTATTTTCAGAACACAGGCTCAAATTGAAAAACAAAGTAATGCATCTCAAACTAGGCTTGCATTTATTCCACACCCTCCTTAACACCGTGCAAACCAAGTTCCAAGACGAGTTGGTTCAGACTGAAAAAGGATTAGAGGAAAAAGAAAATGCTCTCCTTCGCACTCGACAAGACATATCAGAAGCAGAAGAAAACAGACAGAAATTGCCTCTCTGATGCAGTTAGTTAATGGTTTTCAAATTGTAGTCCGGTTATAGAGGCACAGATTATAAAACACCAAAATAAAATTCCCAAACGGTAGGTCGTTTAGTTTGCGTTTGGAGTGTGTCATCGTCTTTTTGTCAATCGTGAGAACCCTTCCAAAAGATGTTGTATTTCTTTCGACAGCAGCAGACACAAAAAATCTTTGGTCGCTGAACAAGATAACTGCAAACAAGAACACTGCTTCCCACCAGCAGTTTGTTGTTAAAACAAAAGATCCAAGCAGATGTGAAAAAAAGCTGATAAAGCAGAAGTTCCAACAAACCAACTACTACAACGGTATCAGCAAACAAGTGCCACTTTTACAGTAAGGAAAAAATTTGCGCAGTTCCTTTAAACAAGTTGTCAGAAAACGGAGGTGGTTCAAAACCCATGTTAAAGGAAAAATTGACATTTCCTCATATAAACTACGGACTGAAATGGCAAACTGTACACAAGAAATCGTAAACATCTTCATAAGTACAAGAAACCATTTGCTTAGTTGGCCGAAACCACATCTGTAGTGCAACCCAAGACAACTAGACGGGCACATCACCCACAACAGTTGAACCAACTTCATCCAAAGTAACTCCAAAATAACATCCAGCATTTTTATTCCGTAAAACAGATCCAATACTATTCGCAGAAACAACATCTATATCAATTCTCTGTACGACATTGAATTAATACCAGTACTTAATCCCTTTCTGGAAAAAAATTGGGGCTTATTCACATGCAACTTTCGATGAACATATAGCTAACTTAATATTAAAATATACAAGTAGCTTATATCAATTAAATCCTGTTAAGCATTTAGTTAACAGGTAAAAATTCATAAAAATCATAACTGCTTTAATAATTAGTAAGTTGTTCTACTGTTCATATATAGATTTATAACATACGTATTAGCTTCTATTTAGTGGCTTCTTACAGTATTTACATTGTATTCTGTATATTTTGATTTGTTTTTTTCTGTACATTTCAAAATAAGTCAAGAAACCAATCATGACTTAATACTAAAGGAAAAGATGTATCTTGTAATTATCCGTTCATCAATTTATAAAGTGCCGTTTTGATGATAATGATGACGATTATAATGACGATGATGTTGATGATGCAGCGAACATTCGCTGCTGAATTTATTGGAACCCACTCTTAAGGCCAAAGGCCCGATTATCTAGTTTAATCGCATAGGCCAATTCACCGTTGCAATTTGTTGGTCGATTTCTTTTTCTCTTGTTGTAGTATAAATTGGCCGTTAAAGGGGAAGCCGTTGGAAACGGCCAAGGGATTTATTATTTACAGCATCAGCCAGGCATTCATTTTGCATCCTCGTTTGGCAAATTTGTCAGTAATCTCATAATCGTTCATATTGGCACCACCTCTCGAATTTCGAACCAATGTCCTTCCCGGGTCCTGGTTTTTCTTTGTGCTTTCTGAACAGAAGGAGAAGAAAAGTAAGTTTCAGGATGAAGATTGGTGTGACCCCTTACTAGCCAGTATGCACGCAAGGTTCAAGTCGCAGTCTTTCCACCCAACGACATGAATTCAAACTCAGTTCACTTGTGAGTTACTGGACTCTCCATCACCAAAAATGTTGCAATCCCAGCGAGGCGGAAACGAAGAATTCTGGTCAGCTGACTAGTTTTTGGTCTTTGTATTTCAGGTACCCCAAATACCCACAATACAGCCATTGCCATCTGCCACGAGAAACTGGACAGCGGTACCAGCATGCACAAACACCGTCCACCAAGTCGTTAAAACCACACGTCCTCCCATAGCAGTTAAAACCACGCTTCTTTCCAATTGAAAATGAACCATATAACAACCAAGAACATTGTTATAATTGCATAAATGCCGAAGAAAAACAATAAGGTAAATGCTATGTATTAGGGCAAAAAAGCCAACTAAACTTTTTTATCAAAAGTACTTCTCCGAGTCTTCACTTATCAACTGAGCAAAATTATCCATATTATTATTCACTTCCATTTAAATTTTTTTAACTTTTCCTTTGGTTTGTTTGTTTGGTTTTTTTTTTTTGACCAATTTGTATAAAAATTGGATCTTAAATATCAGCAACTACCATATTTTAAATTACATACAAACAAAAATGTATATTACATATATAAAATTTTTTCCTTGTATGTTGTGAAATGTGCAATAGATTGTAAGAACTGTGATTGTTACAAAGACTCACATAATACTGTTAAATAACTAAACAAACAATTCTTTTCATTTTAAGAAGTTAACATATGTTCAATGTTTTGTGTTTATAATTGTTACCTCCAAGAATATTTTCCTATGAAGAATGCAACAACGTTAAGATTTGTTTACAAATATAACAAAATGGCAGAAGAATCCACCACCAGGTTGACAAGATTATTGACAAAGTACATAATACTTCATTTTCGTCCAAGAAAACCTTTAACATTTCGATTCAATAGAACAAATCCAATGCTACGCGCAGAAACAAAATTCACATTAGTGTCACATTACAGCAAATGAACACGCGCACAGATTATAAACGACCAAAATCAGATTCCCAAAGGGTAGGTCTTAAACATTAATGCATGATGCAGTTAGTTGATTTTTTCAAATTGTAGTCCGGTTATACAGGCACAGATTATAAAAGACCAAAATCAGATTCCCAAAGGGTAGGTCATGAACATTATTGCATCAACAATAATAATTAACAAATACATTCTATTTTGCGTTGCGTCTGTACTTGATAATGCACAGATTTATTGCAAGTTACGAAGACGAATAATTTTGACAAGTGTTATTTGCTTTAATTGCAAACTACAGCCAAGGAGTAAACTGATGTTTTTTCGAATTGCAGTCCACTTATAGAGGCAAAAATTCTAAAAGACCAACATCAGATTCCCAAAGGGTAAGTGTTGAACATTAATGCATCAACAACAAAAATTAACAAATAGATTCCATTTTGCGTTGCGTCTGTACAAATTTATTGCAAGTTACAAAGAAGAACGATTTTTAGAATATAAAGGATATTGAAGAATATAGTAAGATATAGAAGAATATGGAACGATGAATGCCCCAAAGAACTACTCAAACCTTCTCGGATATGGATTGATTTTGCTACTTGGCAGTGGCATCTGCGTAATATGTTTTCTTCCTCTGAGAGGGGATTAAAGGAGAAAGAGAGCGCCCCCTTCGCACTCGACAACGGATATCAGAAGGAGAAGAAAGAAGGCAAAGGCTATTGAAACAACTTGAGGAGACCTGCAACCAAATTATAGCAAATACACGAGACGAACATGTGATGCAGGCAGAAATTGGAGGGAACCAGGATACCTGAACGAAAAATTTTGATCCAAAACTCCGTCGTATTGGATCAGCTTTCAAACCCGTTTTATCGTCGAAAAGTTATGAAACAACCTCTTTACAGCATTATTACTATGCACCAAGTCCATGTGAAAATGGAAATCCCCCGCCATAATCAGAGGTTCAGTACACAAACAACATTTTCGAGAAAAAAACTCATCCAAAAATACCAATGGAGTAGAGGTGGGAGGGCGGTAGACAGTTACAATTCGGATTGAGTGATTGACTCTACTCATTAAGAAAAAAATACTGCGCCCAGTCGTTAAAAGGATGAGTAGGGATATGTCATTTAATTAGACAAAATTGGTATCAAAAAGGTTTGTGTACTTCACTGGATAATGATTTATCAAGCAGCCCATCCTTATATGTTCACCGTTTGTACCACTGGCATCTCTAAAAATTATATTGCTGTTTATGAGTTGTTTGTTGAGCAACCTGATTTATTATTTCCTTCTTGGGCTTTACGAGGCTGGACTTGGGAAGCCAGGTCAAACCTAACATTTTGCTGCACCTCCTCTTTTCCGAAATATAAACCATTTCTGCCACTCTGCATAGTTGCAACTATTGCAGCCACATTACTTGAAAATAGATCGACCACATAATTGACTCTACTCATTAAGAAAAAAATACTTCGCCCAGTCGTTAAAAGGATGAGTAGGGTTATGTCATTTAATTAGACAAAACTGGTATCAAAAAGGTTTGTGTACTTCACTGGATAATGATTTATCAAGCAGCCCATCCTTATATGTTCACCGTTTGTACCACTGGCGTCTCTAAAAATTATATTGCTGTTTATGAGTTGTTTGTTGAGCAACCTGATTTATTATTTCCTTCGTGGGCTTTACGAGGCTGGACTTGGGAAGCCAGGTTAAACCTAACATTTTGCTGCACCTCCCCTTTTCCGAAATATAAACCATTTCTGCCACTCCGCATAGTTGCAACTATTGCAGCCACATTACTTAAAAATAGATCGACCACATAATCGCCAGAGTGACTGAAGTGGGTGATGATCCACTATACACAACAGTGGGCAACTTTCCACTCTTGTCAGCAGCCACCTAAACAAAACCGTCTCCTGGTTCATCTTTTTGAAACACATGCCCTGACACAAGTTTCCTGGAAATGTGCCAGTGGCCAACAAGATATGCGGTCACAGACTTTGAAGCAGAAGAGGATGTAGGTTAAAAGGAATGTTTAACCATCGCTAATATCATTATTATTATCATCATCACCATTGAATGGTAATGAAAAATATCATAGTACATCAATAAAAGTAAAATGCTCAAGTATATTAGAGAGGAATTGCACGGTCTTCGCTTAGCAGAGGAAAGGAATTTCAATGGATATACTCCTCTTTTTAAAGAAAAACAAAATTGAGATTTTCATGGTTTGTTGCAGTGTAGAAGTGAACGAATTACCTTTCTTTGAGCAATGGCTTGTATACACCAACATTCGAGGTGTGGTTAACAAATGTCTGTCTGCAAGGAGTGGGCAGCTAATGGTATGCAAGAGCATTTCCCTGAAAGGATTCAAACTGATCTCTAGGTTCAACTATGCTCAGGATAAGTTACTCGCACCTCTTGGTCCTGGGAAACCTTTCTGATGAATGAACCCTAAAAAGTAGAGCCCACCAGTGTCTGTGACACTCTTAAAAACCTTCCCAAGGTAAATGGGATTGAAGAGCAGGCAAATAATGAAAGTTGTCATAATAATGAAGTTTATGCTTTGCACAAAGGTAACTGCAGAAAGGGCGAGCTGAAATAAAGAAGTAGAATATGTTAGAACGTGCATCAGAAAACCATAATAGCACATGCAGAACACTTACACAAGATTGATCATTTCCTTGATATGCCAGTGGCTGCCTAGATATAGAATGGACTAATAACATTGATTTTCACGGCGATAAGTTACAATGAAACTTGGCTTACATGCCTTCTGATGGATGTGATGGGGGTGATTGCTTTCAATTTTTTAACTGGAAAAAAAATTGTTGCATGCTTTCAATTCGTGAATTGTCAGGAAGGCACCCTGGAATTTCATAGCGGAATCAATTATATTCTCTTGTCGAGAACGTTAAAAAGAATCCACGACAAACAGAAAGCTCTTTACAGTTGTGGACTTTTCCAGGTGAAGGGTAAGGTTGTCACACGCATGGTGGACGTATGTGGTTCCTTGCCTGGACTTCCTTCACCGTTGATCTTTTTTGTGGTCGTTTAACAAAGTCCCAGAACTTGGAGTGCTTAATGTCTAGTCCCTAATAACAAATACAGAAGATGTATATAACCTAATCCAAAGCGTTGAAGCGAGTTGTAGTATATAGATGTTTAATTTCCTAAATAAAAGGTTGAATAAATGAACATTAAGTATTAAAACTTCTTGAGTTGTTAACTGTTTTACTTTCTCCTTCGCCTGACTTAAGCACACCTCATCAGGAAATATAACAATACAACTTTTTGTGCCTCTAGATACCTAACAAAGACCTGGATTACCCTTTAACATACACACACACACACGGGTCTGCGTATAGGATAAACAAACCTTCCGGTTTTGCCTCTAGAAAGTAAGCAGAAGTAACGGAAGGTATGACAGTCATATTTTTTGGGGTGACTTTTTAACCACAGCTGCATATATGCAGTGATGCTAACTTTTTTTTTTGCGCCCTGATAAAGTGTGTTTTAGCAACTCGGAATGAGTAGCAGTTTTGCAAATCAAGAAGTTCTCAGAAGTGCTGCTCTCTAGTTCAAGCTTTAAAAAATAGATAGTGCAGGACTACTTGTAGCTACTTCTGTAGGAAAGAAGTAGAAAAACAGAAAGAAAGGAAACTGAAATGGAAAGCAACTTAATTGTTTGGTCTGTCAACCAATTGAAAATAGGCCTTTGAGAGGACATGAGGTTACTGGTGGGAAATACAGAGTTAGCGAGGGTTCGAGTTATTGAGAGTTGACTGTACGATAATTATTAAGAACAAATGCGACAAATTTATGGCTTGAATGTGATACTGGCATACAACTTATCCAAACGTTCCAAACTATCGAGAAAACTCCAAAGATTATCGCCACTTCCTTCATTTTTAATTCTTCGTGTCACGCTTGTCCCCAAGCTCTATCCGCTCGCTTTTTACTCTCATTACGTCTCTCACTTCAAGGTTCTCACATGTCGTGCTATCGCTAAAGATCTGGGAGCAAGTGGAACGGGGCAACCAAACACAAAGAACAAGAACCGTTGAACCACGTGAACCAACCAGAAGAACGAGAGAACCACGAGAACCAGAGAACCGCAAGAACCAGAAGAACCAGAGAACTATAGGGAAAAAAATGGAACCAGGAGAAGATTTTATGTGGCAAAGTCCAATAAGCGAAATGTGGTATCAGCTGTGGCTATTACACTGGAGATCAGCCATGAAAGGCCAACATTTTATTTAAACGCAAAGTAAAATAGTTCTTGCCTTGGTAATAACAATATGAAATAATCTTTGGGTATAGATCTATCTGCTAACAGCAAATAAAAATGTTTTTCCCTAGATAGAGCTCTTTCCAGTTTCAACATGTGGAAGTATATATTCCTTTAACTTGAAATATAATTTAACATTTGCCACAATATTAACTAACCAAACAACTTGATTCTTCATGAAAATTAACTTAACATAACAACTTGATCCTCTATTAAAACTAACCTAACATAACAACTTGATCCTCTATGGAAACTAACTTAATATAAAATCTTGATCCTCAATGAAAACTAACTTAACCAAACAACTTGATTCTCTAGGAATCTTTCGAGGATATGGAACAAAATTTGTTCAAAATTGACTTTACGGGAAGGCATCAATTTTACAGAAACTGAGCTATTCTTTTTGCAGTTTTGTCTGCAATCATATCTTGTTTCCCAGCTTTTAGTGACAATAATTTTAAATCATCTATGGGCATATCCGCTAAATTAAGGCACAGGGTGGTTTATGTTTTCTAAGATAGCTTTCCACTGCATGATTAAAATATCTGTAACTGCGCATTCCTTTGTCAGTTTTAATAAGGACATGACATACTAGTTTGGTGTTTAACAGTGATGACAACGTAGTAATCTTACAGTGTGTACATACTATGGTTTCTTCCTTAGTAATGTCATATGGGAGGGAGTGATTGCAGACAACGCATGACATATTTTTCTTTGTCTATACCCACACACTGTCCTGTGAAGTGGTTCTCTTTAAGACCTGGTGTATTTGTATTGGCATCTGTAATTTTGTGTACTTCTTGTACAACTGTGGTTTCGTTACTGTTTAAAAATTTTGTGTTATCAAAGGAAGGTACGGTTACATTTTGCAGCAAATAGCTTTTACCTGCTGAAACTCTGTCAATAGATAGTCTTAGTGTGCGGCAATGGTTTTTGCGGAAGTCTAGGTTTAAGTTTTGGCATTTTCAAAGTGGCGTCTCGAAACACCTGTCTGTTCCATGAAGAACTTTGGATCTGTGCAAGCATCAAGGGGCGATACATGATACTTGGTGTATGGGCCCTTTACTTCTGCTATCCCAAAGTAATCAGTGCACCCAAAGTCAACTACTTGTGCATCAGGGGTAGCACCTAAAAGCGAACATCCTTTTGATACCACAAGTCCACAGGGCAGTACCTTTACAGGTGCTTTTCTGTTGAACATGAACTTCTCATACTCCATGAGAGCAACTGGTTCGTACTTTTTGCCATGTTCTAAATATTTAGAAGAAACTGGTGTGGGATTCAGCAGTTGCTCAGCAAATGTCGCATGGTTTCTTTGTCGTTTCGAAATCAAATGATATTGTGATGCTGTAAATCTGAATTTTCTTATTTCCTTCCATTTTGGGCATCCGGCTTGTTTCCTTGTTTGAGTTTCTAGTTTATTGATTTCATCTTCAACTAAAGTTAAAGATTGTAAAAGTTTGTGGTCATTCTCAGACAAATTATCTGGAATTACCATGCTATCAGTGTCCCTTAGAGGAAACCTTGGATAATGTAAGGCATCATTATTGACTTGATCAAGCCTTAAAATGCAGTTAATAGATGCGGTGGCCTCAAAGTGTGGTTCTGTTAGAGCACCTTGATATGACAAGAAACTGCCAACTTGAAATTTGCCAAACTTTGTTTCTACATGTCTAGCACTCTCCTCATCAGTCTGCTCATTAGCCATTTGAGACAGGCCCATATTGGAATCAATTTTTCTCAGTTGTTCCTTAAAATTTTGTTCGGTAGCCAGATTATGGGTATGTTTCATTTTTGCATCATACACAAGCAGTTTGATACCAGACCGTGAAGTGGATTCAGCATCCTTTACTTTTGTTACTTGTACTGTCATTACTGGTTGAGGAGCAATGTTCTTCCCCCCACCCTTTTTGTGCCACTGCTGGAGTTGAGAAGTACAAGCTACGGAGGACTGTTGCTCTTGTTCCTCGCTCAGATCTTTAGTACTAGTGGCAGAAAATAACGTATACTTGCACATCTTAAACATCAGCGCTAATACGTGATTGCAAAATCCAACTTTTCCTGCCACACACGAACACGAAGCACTCACCACTTCCCCAGATAAGATACATAGGGCAATTTGCAGATTATGAGGAGGGTCGCTTTTTCGGAAACTATGGCAACACTTCGCCTTAAAGAAAAAGTATCTGGAATCACTCACACATTCAATATCTTCCAAATATTCATCATCTAAGAAACGCCTGGCCTTTATTAATCTGGTTGGAACGGTGTGATGATCTACAATGGGATTCCTTTCCCAGACTTCAAACATGCCGATTCATCTGGAGCCGCGTAAACATAGGCATCTTTTCCAGTGACGTTCCCCGTCCTGAGCTGGGAAACTGAAACAATTCATCAATTTCAGTGTCAGGCTCAGAACTCGTGCCTTGCTTCTCCTTTCTATGGCTGTAAATTTTGTAAGGATCTGGATCAACGACCTGTTTGTCTTTGCCTGTTCGTACGTACTCATACACTCGCTTCACCAGCTCTGCTTTCGTCTTTAAGCCTTTTCCCGTGTCTCGACAACATTTGAGCCAAAATTTTAGCTCTGAGATTTTTAATTCCTCAGGTTTTCTTCCTAAAAGAGAAGTGCCAGGTATATCATATTCTGTGAGAAATGTCGAAGAGCTCGCCATTGTATACAGAAAGAGACACGACGCGATCTTTTGGCTTTCTGATCTTGTTTTCATGCAACTCGATCCAGGCCTATCGCGATGTCCGCCATTATGAAAGTCGTGTATTAAAAAAGTACGGCACTACTATAACTGAAACGAACTGATCTGAAATACTGCACGTTCACTTGCAAAGCATACTAAAATTGCCATCACTGTATATTTTGCTAACATTTTGCATGAGAATTGAGACACTTTCTTCTAAGGGGGTGTCTTTAATTTTACTGGCACAACATGAAAAAAATCAAGTTTGATCGGAATGAGTCCAAATACCCCTTGCAATAATAACCTCCTGGCGCAGCAGTTGTCAAAAGAAAATCCCCAGATGATCACTTTACGCTTATTAAACCGTTTTTGGAGTCCCACTAGTAAACGTTTTACTCTACTGAAGCCAGTGCCTCTGGTCAGTTGCCAAGGTAGAAGAATGCCTTCCTCGTTCATTATGGAAAACATGGAGCCAAATTGCCGAATCCATTGTCCCTTTTGCCACGTACCTTCATTGCCAGCGACCTTGAATATGTGGTCAGAGCATAGCCAACTGCCTGTGAACGATGACATCTTTGCATTGTAAAGTTTTTCTTTATTGAGATAGGCATGAAGAAAACATTGGCGAATTAGCTTTCTGTTGGGATGTAGCGGTGAAACCTTCGGTATGATGATGCCCATCTCTGTGTGGTAACTGTGCCAAATTTGGTTTAAGAGTGATTCTACTTTCATGTACGTCATTCCTGACGCAGATTGAACGGTTATCAGTCTGTACAAACAATGCTTAATTCCATTTTTGTGTAAAAGCACAAAGGGGATTAGTTCTTCCTTTGTAAACTCCTTCAGAATGTGAGGGTCATGGCCGACTGTTCGGTGATCATTCTTCCATGCATAGACTCTACTCACCAGCAGAACAGTACTTTCAAGATCTGCAAGTTGCCTGGGGTTGCCATGCCTCCAGTCTAGTCCATCCTTCCAGCTCCTAGGCTTCAGAATTTGGTCACACTGGGGACAACGTAATTCTCCATTGAAATACTGAAGCAAAGGATCCCAAAGAATAGTATCAGGAATAAAGAACGCTTCTATGCTCTGTTGGTCCTCATCATCGTGATTATAATAAATGGAGAATGTTTTAGTGAGCTTTCCTTTCTTATACCGATCTATTAGTGTCGCTATGCCTTTGAACACATTTGAAGGTGGCGGATTGCCATCACCGGATGTATAACAAAAACAACCACCAGGCAAAAGGGTACTAGTCTGTATGACTTCCTTAAAGGAACATCCATGTTCGTTCAAGGTAAATCTAAAGGGGAAGGCTGGGAACTGTGCGGGCTATCTGTCATACAAACCACATGAAGGTTCATTAAAATGTGACAGTTGTAATAAATATGTTAAAGTGCGTTAGAGAGAATAAAAGATGTCATGATAGCACAACCGAATAAAACAAGTGTTAATTGTCACATGGAGGAGTTCGTTGGACAGGGTGAGGTTAGCGAGCGAGGCACCAACTATATAACAGTTCCCGGCCAATGCTTCTGAAAAAAGTGAAACGTGAAAAATATTGAGAAAAGTTCAATTCACAATTACGACTTTGCCCTTCGGATGCACTAACTGATCAATGAGATGCTCTGCTCCACTCAAGTGATCGTTCAAAAACCTAAGGTTTGTTGTGGCGGTAGACTTTCCTAAAGCTGAAAATGTTTTTACTGATAGTGAGCATAAAATAAAAGTTAAAATAAAACATTTTTGTACAAATTATTTGCGTAGTATGTTGGTCACTGCACACTGATTTGGCTAAAACAATGAGACGTATCGCTGTTGGTTTCTATTCACTTGGATTCTCGATGGAAATTAAACCTCGAGATCGCCTTCTAATTACTAGAACCATGAAAGCATGTTTTGGAAAACGCGGTTTGCTTCCACATCTATTTTGTCTTTTTACAAAAAAACAAACAGAGTATTTCTATATGAGTGATACTGCTGAAGGTTAATGTGAAAAAGAAATATCACTACACAAGTGCCACTGCCTCGATCGCCAAAGACTCGCAACTATTTTTGCCCAATGCTAAGCCATTATGACGATGAAAAAGAAATAAAAAGAGGTCATTTCTGTAGTTTTGCTATGGTGCACGAAAACTAAGCTGAAAAATATTTAAAAGAAGGACAATTCAAAGTATTGGGGCTCGACTCTACTTTTATGCCACACAATTTGACAGCATAAGGAAAGTATCATTAAGTGTTTAATAAATCAATTAGATTTGCCAATTTATGGTTTTCTCTTCTGTTAGCATACAATGTAAGAGGCAAACAGTAAAAGGTAATAAAGAATTTAAATAAATACTTTGATTTTTTGGTGACAATTTCCACGGAGCTTTGAAAGCTAAGTAAACTTTGTGGTCGACTCTTGCTTGTTAGGAGATTCTGTTTTTATGTTGAAGGGTGCAAAAGTGTTTTTAAAAAACAAACAACGTGGTTCAAGGCACTTTCCGCTTTTTCCTTGCAAGAGTATGAAATTAATTAAGAATAAACATAAAATAAACAGTCGTATAACACAACACTACCAATGCAAAACCTAACATATCACAATCTCTGAAGTGAACGATTTTAATTACTGTTGAGTCGCAACTTCAACATTAGTAACATTACCAATTTCTTGGTGTTGCTGAAATGAAAATAGCAATTATGTCATTTATGCCACCTTCATCGCTTGCTAAAATTTCACAAAAGCAAAATAATTACAACTCCCCACGTACAGGTTTTTTTTGTTACTTTGAAAAGAATCAGAGAAGGAAGTGCTCTCCCGAAAAGAAAAAGTGGGGGTCACCGTGCATCCAACAAAAACATTCTCATACCAAGTTTACGCCTCGGTCATCAGCGCTACATTTTGTTGATTTTTTTTACTCAGTGTGCGTGCTTGATGTATGACGTAGCACGCACGAGCCTAATAAAAAGCATGCGCACTAAGGACACGTATTAGGGAGGGGTGCGAATGTCCTTAAATTCTCCGGACAAATCAGAAAAACAAATCGTTTCTCCAAGTTTTTGATTAAGCTGACAGCACTAAAACTTGGAACAAATGTTATCATTTGTGTTTTCAACAATAGTATCTGGAGTATCTTATTCAGTTGACTACCGATGAGGAAAAAGATTCAAGAAATCAATCCATTGTAAGGAACCCAAAAAGTGTTTTGAGCGTCCGGCTAGTTGGTTAATTAGTTATCCAAAGCGTGGTTGATGTATGACGTAGCACGCACGAGCCTAATAACAAGGGTGTGCACTAAAGACACGTATAAGGGATGGGCGCGAATGTCCTTAAATTCTCCGGACAAATCAGAAAAACAAATCGTTTCTCCAACCATTTAATTAAGGTGACAGCACTAAAACTTGGAACAAATGTTATCATTTGTGTTTTTAACAATAGTATCTGGAGTATCTTATTCCATTGACTACCCATGAGGAAAAAAATTTAAGAAATCAGTTGATTGTAAGAAACCCAAAAAGTGTTCCGGGGGTTTGGTTAGTTGGTTAATTAGTTCAGGGGTTATTGAACCTGACGCTTAGAAAAAGCTTCCAAAAACAGGAACAGAGCTTGTTTCCATTGGCATACAGTATATGTCAGAATTCTGCCTCTTCATTATCCTTATCAATTCACAATTATATTCCCTCACAATTACGTGCTCTCAGACAGAGATTGCATAAGTAAGTAAGTAAGTAAGTAAGTAAGAACTTTATTATATTATAGTGTCTAGGTCGCTGGCATACAATGTACACTAATTGGGGACACCTAACTACAATCACTTGTCTAGTAGTCATAATAATCTAATAATCAATAACATATATAAAATGTACGTCCACACGTAAAATCGGGTATTAGTTGTTACATAGAAAACAGTCTTTACCAGTGCTGTCTAGCAGGCTTGTGAAATATACAAGTTTAATACGCTTTTTGAAAGTGCCCAGTGATTCAGACAATCGAATAGATATATCGAGTTTGGACCAAATGACAGGGCCAAGGTAAATAAGGCTGTGTTTCCCATAAGCAACAGTCCGAAATCTAGGCATGACGAAATCATGGTTACGACTATCATTTGAAATAATGGCTATTTGGGTCCTTTACTCCCTTTATTGATATCTCTGGCGCAAATTGTTTAGTCTCATTACTAATCATCATCCCCCTCCTCGGTTATTGCATAAGTTATCTCGAGTCCGGCCTTGTCAGGTGACTTATTAAGCATCTTATTGAAAAGCTCTGGAGAGACACAACTGACAGGTGCTCTTGCGGTGAAATGCGGACAGTACATTTCTATAGTGACATCGTAATTCTGAAGGCCCTTTGCGGTTGCGCGAAATGGAAGAAGTTTATAGAACACATTGCTTCTATCGACCACCAAGACAGTCCCCAGTCCGTCAGTTTTTAGATTGGCCGTTCTATAACTGCTACGGCCAGTGGCTGCCTGCATCCTTACAAATACCTTACGGATAGAATGCAGTACACGGTTGCAAACGGGACTCCCTCAGATAAAGCAAAAGTTACAGCTGGTATCCCACAGGGGAGTGTCCTGGGTCCAGCACTCTTCTCGCTATACACTTATGACCTACCAGGAGCTATCAAGTCTGCAATGACTTTCATATACGCGGACAATACAACAATTTGCTGCATTGGTGATTCAGTGGACAAGGTCATAGTTAAGGTTAACATGACCCTCATGGATTTAACTACATGGTGTAAACAAAATTCGCTAATCCCTCAGCCCAAGAAATGTGAAGGAACGATCCTCAAGAGAAAGAAATTCACTGGGCCCTTACCAAGCTTGGTTTTAAATGGCAGCAGTATCAACTGGATGCCTCACTCTAGATTATTAGGGATTACTGTAGATGATAAATTCACATGGACCAAGCACTTCAGATCTAAGTTATCTCTTCTGAAGCAAAGTCTCTTCTTGCCCAGATCTATGGTTTTGGATCTGTATAATAAGGTTATTTTACCATCTATAACTTACGCACTACCTATTTGGGTGGTGGGGGGGGGGGGGGGCAAATAACCAGAGATTTGCAACCCAGGAGGCAATACACTGTCGCGCTGCGCGACTCGTATGTAACCTGCCAAAGGACACACCCTCAACTAATGTTCGCCAGCTAGCCCACTGGGCCAAGCCCTCTGATATATGTAAAGTTAGACTAGCCACCCTAATATTCAAGATAAATTTTCAGTTAGCACCACCATGTATGGAATTCATAACAAAGAGTCGCTCAACCACACACAATCTAAGAAATGCAAATGTTCTAGCCATTCTTTTTTCTAGTAGCTACTATATGAAAAACTCTATTGCGTACTGAGGTTCCTACGTTCCTACTGATCCTGTGTTCCCACTGATCCCACGTTCCTACTGATCCTACGTTCCTACTGATCCTACATTCCTACTGACCCTGTTCCTATTGATCCTACGTTCCTATTGATCCTGTGTTCCTACTGATCCTACGTTCTTACTGACCCTGTGTTCCTACTAATCCTACTTTCCTACTGATCCTGTGTTCCTACTGATCCTACGTTCCTATTGATCCTGGACCGCTCGTCTTTCGTTACCCTTTTTCTTAATGATGTCAGTCAGGTCGTTTTCCCTTTCTTCTTAATGACGTCAGTCAGGTCGTCGTACATCAGCCATGAGCCGAATTTTCGCTGAAACATTCGCATACAATTTCGAAAGTGTCAAGACAATAGCGCTTTCGAAAATTCGTCGAAAGTTCGGCGACATTTCGTTTCGTTAAAAAAATCGCTGGTTTTCGTCGAAAAGTGGCGAAATGCCTCAAGATTCGTCGAAATTCGCTTTCATTGCTTTTGCACAGTACTGTAGGTGTTGGGATTTTAATTGTAAGGACTTTAATCGTTGCATTGATTGGCTACAGCTGGCCGCTCAATCATTGTTTAGGATATCTGGGCATCCAGAAGTTTTTACTGCCATTATAATAATGATAATTACATTCGCGTCACATAGACGAGCGATTTTCCTCTTCTTGGACGTGCTATACAAAAAACAAAAACGAAAAAATGCAAAAAATTGCCAAAAGCATACCATGAGATCATGGCATCATTTAGAGAACGAAAACAAGCGTGGTCACGTGACCAGTTTGAGATGGCCCTATAGTTAAAACTGTTCCTTAGGATAAGTTCAAACTTTGTGGAAAGTTTCATACTTTTATCACCAAAGGCACAATTTGGCCAAATTTTGCAGTTTATGGTTGGACTAATTATCTCACCTTTAATAGTTTATGAGACATTTCACTAGTAATTTTCAACGCTCTCCTGAAGTGATCGATGGCTTTTGATTTATTCCCGCTTTGCCACAATTCTTCTCCCTTTGTTGCATTTTCATTGCGAGACCTTTAAAGGCAAGACAAGAAAGTGAGTTTACTTAATAAGTACTACTTAAAGTGTAATCTCGGTGAATTGACCCGCGATGCGATGATGTTGATTTCACACCTAACCTTTCGCGTTTCTCTCTCATTATTTTCTTGGCCTCTAAATTCTGCCCATCAAACACGGCGATGATTCCCAGAGAAAGAATTACAGCGAACAGCCATTCAGGATAATCAAGAAACCTGTAAGAAAATGTGCAAAAAAAAAAATTAGAAAAAGTGATCACAAGCTTCCAAATATTTGAGAGCAGAAGATAAATCAAACTTCAGTTTAATGATTTCAAATAAGCGTTTCCACTTTGCTATCAAACAACAAATTTCTCTTACTCGTTCGTTGTAATACCAAGTCCCAATTTCTCCGCACAACCGAATGCTCCTTTGCACAGATAGCAGGAACAATCTACGCCAATTTTCTTCCCTGTGTAGTGTCGAAGATGAGTATCTGTTGTGATTCTTTGAAGTAATGTAAGCAGTCCTTGTATGCCCATATCTCTCTCAGTGAAACTTTTGTTTTGGTCTTTACGCTAGCTACATAACCGATCAGGTGTTTTGATAACCGGTCTTTAAAACAGCTTTTTGTATTTTACTGCCTCGGAGAGTGCCTCGAGAGAAAGTTCCACTTCGGCGGTCAGTTGCAAATGAGGCAATTTCAAGTTTTGGGACCATCATGCTTTTCGAACCGTGTCCAACCTCCTCTGATTTCACTCTAAACTGATAGCAAACATTTAGTTTGGCAAGGCCTCACTGAATAAGACGTTTTCCTTTGGAATTTAACATCTTTATCAGGTCTTGCCCTATGAATAGACTATAAAACGTGTCAAAACTGTTATAATAGAAAACAATTGCCCTCAATTAAAGTTTCATACCTTGAACCAACTCCATCATGACACTCTTGTAATCTTGCTCTGTCTCCATACAGCATGATCGTTAGCCACATCCACTCAGACAATGTCGATATTAGATAGTGCTTGAGGAGTGGGAGCTAGGTGGTTAGGAACAACAAGTAACATAGTCAGGGCAACTCTGATCCACCTTGTCTCCATGTGTTGGCATGCAGTTTTGAACGTTAAGGGATATCAATCAATCAATCAATCAATCAATGAATCAAAACAGACTTTAATAATCACTCGCAAGGCTCTTCAGTAACTATTTACAATATGAATGACTAATACTAATATCAGTACAAAACCAATACAATATACTAATATCTACATATCTACTAATTGACTGCTAGTCATCTGACAAATTGTCTCTTTCATTCAGCAGGTTGGTTTTCAGAGAACCTTTGAAGGCCTTGACTGAGGTGGAGGATTGTAAACCTTTGTCTAAAGAGTTCCATAGAAAAACTGCTCTATAGTCAAATGTTCGTTGCCTGCTACAAGTCTTATATAAAGGGATACGAAGCTTATCGTTATTACGAGTTGTGCGATCATGAACAGCTGATCTTTTTTTAAATTTTATACATAAGTAGTCAGGTGCTAAATTGTTTGCGCATTTTGTATGTCATGACAGAATCTCTAAATTGGAGCATGTCATTTATTGAGAGCCAGTTAAGTTGTTGCGGTAGTGGTGTCACGTGGTCATATTTCTGTGAACCTCGGTAATCAGCTGAAAATAGAGTCTAGCTTACAAGCTCTATTAAATGCAGTCTGTTGGGTGTCAAATTGCTGTTCCCCACACAACTGAGGACCTCAAAATCTCTGTTACTGTACCATAAGAAGTAAAGCGCAATTAAATTCAGATTGCCAAATACAATTAGTTAAGTTACATTGACATGGATGTTACTTCTGTATCGATTTCTCTCAATCAAGAATAACTTGTCAGAACAATGAACTACTATCAACGATAACAATAATAAGTTTTTACTGTAACAAAATGACATTTTCAACAGGGCTGTTATCAGTTTTTTTATACGGTATGTCCTCAACTGCAACAAATTTGTTCCTATAAGTTAAACCAACAAGAAGCCAATTCACTTGAACACAGAGGTTCCATCAAGAAGCTACAGTGAATAGGAAATATCGTGGGTCACTAAAGCCCATGGGTCGGAAACATTGCCCAAAATTAAACCTCACCTGGCCAAAATTGGAAGGAGCTCCACAAGTTTTCTGAAAGTGGTGCCTGGTGGTGCCCCTTTGGAAATTTCAAATATTTTGACCCTGCCATTCTGCTCCAATTCTGCTCGTAGTGAGCGACACGGAACTGTTCTGTGGTCCTGGTTTAACAGGACTACTGTGAAGCTATAGATGGTGCTTCGTTGCTGGCCACCACCACGCCCTCTTTGTCGTCCTCTTCCTCTACCTCTTCCCTACCAACAGTAGTTGTTATATCATCTGTACTGAATGCAGGCCCACTTTGGTCTGCAAATGCAGCCCTGATTTCTGCTGCAATGGCATTTGCTGATCGTGCAGCCTAAAAAAATACGTGTATCAAACCAAAATGTATAACAAAGATAGATGTTTTGTTGGGAGTTAGTTTCTAATGAGCAGATTTCTGTTAGCACTTTACCCAAATATGTAGATTCTTTTTTAACGTACAGACCTGTATATGTAACCTTAGCAGGGAAAATGCAGGGATAATGACATTCAAAGAAATAAAAAAAGATGGCACCATGAAACCTCTAATAAGCCTTGTTAAAATTTATATCATAATAAACTGCCTTCATAACTTCATTTAGAATTTTAAACAGACTTATGTTATCAGGGTTTTGAGATCTTTAAAAGTAACATGCTCCCATAAAGGATTCAAAATTATACAATGAATTTTAAAAGAGCTGTAATGCATACTCCACTATAAAACTGGATGTAGAAGTTTACATATTAATGACAATGCACCAAGAACACCTTTAAAGACAACAGTACCTGTAGTGTTGTGTTTGTAGTCTGCTGGGGATTATCAGCCCAGGATTCAAGTAAAGTGAAATTATTATTTTTATTATTATTATGATGACTTCAATAAGCGTTGAAATATTTAGCACGACCTCACTGTTAACTCAGTCGCAAGTGTTATAAAATATGGCGTAATTGTTTTGGTTTATATTCTCATAGATCCTGAGATCCTCGAAGTCTCGTTGAGGCTAAGCTCTCAAAAAATACTAGCACAAATGCTAGCAGTGATGTAAATAGATCGATGCGAGAACAGTTGCACTCGGCGAACACAGAAAACATTGTAAACCACGATGTAGATAAGGACATTCACCTTTCGGTTGTCTGGAGGAATTTTCTGATTAAATACTTCTTATTATTGAAGAGAATAACCTTTCAATGCCAGGAAATATGGACGAAGCGCTTCAATTATACGCTACTGTGCTAACAGAACTGCAGTCAATCTTTTAGTTTAAAGTGTGATTTTATTTGATTTTAATGTTGATTTTCATATTCCACTTGTATCACTAGCAGCGAATCACTATGTGCGCCTTCTCTTGGGGGCCAAAAAAGCCACCTCTGTCTAACTCAGTGAATATTAAAGCTACGGCAGTGAGATTGTACGCCTGAAAATGTTTTCTTTGAGGTCTGCAACATGAGTCAACCACCAAAAAAACCATCTAAAGTAGTAAAAATCAATTAAAATCAATAAATAAGAGCTAATAGTCAGGGAGCATGTGTAATCCCGTGGGATTTTTATGGTGAAAGCAAACCACCTGCCAAGATGTGTTAAGGGGACCCTAAGGAACACAAACAATGTTGTCGGCAATTTTGTAACCTGCACCGATCGCCGCTATTGGGGGTAAAATTATAGACCTATATGGCTCAACATGGAATCGAGGCTCGAATATAAAATGGCGTGTAAATACAATTAACTACAGTAAATGTCCACAAAATTACCAGAAATCTTTAATATAGTCTATCTTATACATATCCATAGACTTAAGTACTAAATACTGATCACGTGATCAACACTACACGAAAGCGAGGCTGGTAGTTGGTTGTCTTCAAATAAACATCAAAATCATAGTTCTTTTTCTGGAGTTGTTTAGAAAAATGACTACAACAAGTGAACTACGTGATAATATGTTTTGTTCACGTGAACTGAACTATATTTGAATATGTTATGTTCACGTAAGATGACATGGAAGTGAGGCTGAGCTCGCCGGCACTTGTAAGGCCTGGTCTAAGCATCGAGCCAATGTCGTGCCGAACCAAATTATTTTCCGAAAGTTGGCGCTTTCAGTGCGAAGAAGAAATACTAGATAATGAAAACAGAACTAACCAATCTGGCGTTTACAACTACTGCCGCGCTAGCGTCGCGCTATCGTCAAACTAAATGGAATTACGTTGGCTCGAGGTTGCACCAAGGGCGTCATGTTAACCATAGCAGGTTAACAGGTTTATATAATTATTACTACCCAAAACCTAGTCAGGCCTTTGGCCATGATAACTGCTTTAAAAATAGTACAACTGATCCAATAATGCACTGTGGTCTATAGAACTTGGATGTCAGGTAAGAATCATTCATCATCCTCGTCTTCTTCGCTGTCATCACCCTGCTCATCCGATGTTTCATCATCACAGCTAACATTCTCAACCATATGGACATTGTCACACGCTTCTCCTGTCTCGTCGTTGCTGCACCTACATAGATCTGTGCAAGTGAGACCCGACCTTCGACAGCTACACCTGTTGTTTCCGCATTTGCCCTTCCCACAGCCACACTTGACAAGATAAAGAACAGCGTTGGGTGCCGGCTGCAGTCTCGTCATCACTGGCATCCATTTGTCTGAAATATAAAAGAATAAGGCAATGCATTAAAGTCTTTTCGATCAAAGTGTTGAACTTGAAAGTTTATTACTATATCAACCGTTTATTTATAATAACCTTTGTCCTTTTTCCATCCATAGTTCTCTGGTGATGGAAGGTCTGGATTAGGGACTTTGTCATTGGCCCAGATCATGGCTTGGTAATGCGCTCGCTTAATGGCTTCTCGGAGAGCAGCTTGTGTAGGCGGTAGTCGTTCTGATTCCGCCTGTTTTCTTCAAGAGAGGAGCCATCTTAGATCTTTCAGGCTGGATATCTTAGTCTTGGGCAGGTAAAGTTGACACACAAGCTTCTCTATCGCATAGAACATGCCCGCTGTGGGAAGGATGGTAGAGCCGAGATCTGCAAGTGCAGTGACACACTCTTCATCAGCTTCAAGAAACGCTTTCCAGCATTCCAGCTTCCCTTTAAATGCAAAGTTTCCAGTGACATCAGCTCCGCTCCAGGCATGAAAGCCGGGTAGTGCTGCCGTTCTAGCTGCTCCTAAAGCGCGAACAATTGGACAAAGCTGGATATTTCGGTGGCGCTGTCCTCTTCTGTTGACGAATGAAGTGTCCGCACATAGTTCCGGGTAACGTCTGAGGGCCAGTACAAACACGTCAGTGTCCGGCGAGAAGATCTTGATAGTCTTGGCTCCTGATGCGGTGGCATCTATCGCGTGTAGCAGGATTTTAGTATCTGCCTCCTCTTGGTCGCTATCGAGGTACGCCATATCCTTGTGTGTAGCCCTACACTTACTACTCCATGCAACCACCACGTGCAAACCATTCTGACGTCCCTTCTCTAGAGTCTTGCTGGCAAGATATTGCGTCAGTTCATTCTTGGTGCTCACATGTGCCAAAAGTCCCTTCATCGGTACCTGCATAAGAAAGGGTGTACTAGTTTTAGTATCTTTACCTCTATATCTGGCCCTATTCTTCTTGTAGTACATCATACTATATATAGATAGGATCACTGTTTTTGGATGAATAACCGTTGATTGTATACCTTGGAAATCTGAGTGGTGTCAGTAATCTTGTAGCTGATAGGTTCCAAGCCTCCCTGACGAAATTCGCGAGTTGCGGTCTTTAAAGACAATGGTACATCATACCTAAAAGCAGAATAACGTGCCCATTAATATAAGTTATTATAACTAATATAAAAACAAAGGTTACAATGTAAATATCAGCGGGATTGACAAACCTGTCGAAAATAAGACGAATTTCATCTGCATCTCGGTACTTGTTGAAGATCGTCACTGTGAAATGATCGGCCAGATCCGAGCAGGTCTTGATCCAATCCGGTTTTTCCAGTGCTTGTACCTCGGCCATACCATCTACAATGGAAACCTTGATCTGCACATCTGCATAAGCCAACTGGTCAGTGGGTTCAACCTGCTCGACTGAACTGTCACTTGAAAGCTTCTCTAGAATGCTTACCAAGGCGCTCTTTGTGGAACAGTGCAGCATATTGCCATCGGCGGCAAACATTGATCATGGAACTACCGAGAACTCGTACACTCCCACTGCCTCTTTGATGTCTATCTCAGGGTGGGACTTGCAGATTACCATCATCCGCGCGAAGAGACATCAATCTTCCTTTACCTCGATGATCTTATCCTTTGTAGCCACCCTAACTGTTTTCCCAGTGGACTTCCACGTTAGGAGCTTGCACTTCTTCACCACATCCCAGACGCTCTTCTCGGCTGTCTGTATCCGCTCGTTAATGAATGTTCCGAACAGCTTGTTACCAATGACGCTTTGATCGCAGAGATCTTTCTTCACTTTCTCTGGCATGCGCACTTTCGTCACTAGGTTGAACAGATCAGGGCCTTCTACTGTAAACGGGTTGGTGAAGCGTTGAATACTAGCGGTCAGCTGCTGGACGTTCCTTTCTTCACGTAGCCTTACAGATGTGGTGAGGTTGTGATGGCTAGTCTGTGTCTTAGAAGAAGTACCTGCCATCAGCTTAGCTTGTTCTGCCAGTCTTGCTAACTCAGGTGCAATCAAAAAATACTTCGTGCGTGCAGTAGGGTTCAGCGTGATGCCAATCAATCCACCTGAGACTTTCATTGATCTGTTGACGTGTTCAAGCGCGTTGTCAGCGCCAATGGCACAGAATGCTACCTTCGCGTTCTTGTTCACCACCCAGTTACCATTCTGAAACTCATGGTAGATTTCAGGATCGGTCTCCTTTACTATCTCCATATCTGCCAAGTAAACAGGAATCATGCGAGCATAGTTTAACATGTTGTGCGCAAAGAAGTACTTCACAAACAACTTTAGGGCTTCTAAATGGAGATCCCAGTCTCCAGTCCGCACGGCTCTGATAAACATCATCATCTCCATAACCATTGCCATGTACCCTCGGGTGAATTTGAACAGTGGACTATCCTCATGATCTGCATCAAATTGCTCCATCTTTGCAGCAAGCTCTGTTGAAGTGATGCTCTGTGCCAGTTCTTCGTGCTTTGCTTTAATATCTTGTTTGTCGCCTTTTTTACACGCATCGCTTAACTGGTTGGCCAACTTCTCGATAATCGTGCGTACAGCTGGGTGTCTCACAAAGAAGGCTTCCTGGTAGAGGCTGAATAGAGCTTGTAATGTAACCATGTGCGCTGCTTCTCCTCTCTTCACGTGGTTACCACCAAGAATCTGTTTCACAGTGGAAGGCCCATAGAGATCTGACTCGACCCAGCACATGTCCAGCTCGCTATTCTCAATG
>NW_028145514.1:610000-670000 GCF_977016875.1 Pavona decussata | reverse complement strand
TTCTGTGGAAATTTATTGTAGTTAATTGTATTTACATTACATTTTATATTCGAGCCTGGATTCCATGTTGAACCATATAGGTCTAAAAATAGACCCCCATAGCGGCCGCCGGTGCGGGTTACAAAATTGCCGACAACATTTTTTTTGTTCCTCAGGTTTCCCTTAACACATCTACGTAGGTGGTTTGCTTTCACCATAAAAATCCCACGGACATTTATTTTATGACATCTGCTCCCTGACTATAAAGTGATCAAAAATTGGTAAAATTTCCGGAAAAAAAACCGAAAAACTGCTATTATAAATGGCAGAAATGAGAATATGGTAAAACACGGCTGTCAAAATATGGTTGCCATGGAAACGTTAAATCTGGAGACCACAAAATACTATCGCCAAAATGTTCCCAGATAATTTTTAGGAAAAGTCACCAAATTCGGTCGTTATTGCATCCACCGTTTTAAAATGGCATAACTTCAAAGTTTGAGCAGGCAAAAAAAGCTTCCCCCCGGTCTGGATAGGATTAATTGCCTCTCTAAATTGGAAATGCCTGGTGTTTTGCTGTATGTGGATGCAGGGGGCGAGCAAAACAGTCTCATTCTCAGCCGGTCTCCAACTGTGTTGACGCCCAAGGAAGACAGCTGTTCGTCAGTCATCATCTCTTACGGAGACAGGTTTTACAAATATCAGTGTATTAAGTCTGATAAATCCCACTGAGTGGGATCATGATAGTAATTGTCAAAGTTCTCCTTCAAATGATTGAAGGGTCAGTAGTTACGTGCCACAGTTAAAGTACAAAAGCACTTATGTGCCGTTGGTCAAATAGCCCCTTCCGACATGTTGTCAAAGCTATTTATCTGGAAGAAGAACATCAGAGGCAGTACAGATATGAACAAACTTCACTGCCACTTTGCTTTCCATGTTTCTTGCGTGCCGCTGCAACCACCGGTAAACCTGTTCTTCTTGTGGATCACCCAGGACCGGCAGACTCAAATGATGGGCGACTCTCGTTGGGGTCAGGTGACACATGTTGTAAAGCGCATCCAACTCCTCGGTTGTCATGCCATTCCAAAAATCCGCCATCCCTTGTCAACTTTAGCAAGGGTAGAAACGGTTTGGTGATAAGCTTTGCTGTAGCTACTTTCACTAGCAACTCCCGAAGGTTGGCAGACAAGGGCATTGTTGTTTCTTTGAAATCATCTAGGATGTCGACCATTTCTTTTAACGGAAATGGCTTTGTGCTATTTAAACCAACAAGCATCGCTTCTCGTTCTTTCTCGGGTAGCAACATCAGGAAGCTGTCCAGAAGGCACTCATTGCTTACTGTACCAAACAGAACTTGGTGGAGGGAGGCTCGTGCTAATTGTACTGGAAAACTTCCACAAATGACGAAGCCATAGGTCAAAATTTGCCCCACTGTGACATAATCTTGAGGCTGCATCACTGGCGATACTGATGTGGTGTGTTGGGAACTTCCTTCACAGTTGAACATCATGAACCTGTCCCAGAAAACTGAGAACATTTCGCAAACCACCCCGTCTCCAGTGCCAGAGTCTTCGTCAAAATATACCAAAAGGTTGTGCTGAGGAATTTGTGGGTCTTCGTAAATGCTCATCAGTTCTGTTATGTTATGGCAACTGATGGTGATGATCTTTGCCTGCTTTTTTGTCTCCTGTGCATGCTGCTCCTGCTTTCGGCGTGCCTCCAAATTTCCATAGCTGTCGCGTGTGCGCTGCTCTTTTTCCGTTGCTTCCATGTCACCCTGCAGCAGAACCTCTGGAGGCTTGTCACTGATATCCAATATGGTCTCTTCAAACGCCCAAGGCCCATCACCCCCTGCCTCATAGAAGACTGCGTCATTTTCGTCCTGTGCTAACGGTAGTGGATCACTTTCTTCAACCATAGAGAGGAGCTCGTTTTCTGCCTTGGTCACACTTTCGTCTGGGTACATGGTGGAATTAGGCATCTTAGTAAATTTAAAATATTTTTGGTGAAAGACTAAGGGACCCAATCCAATTGTATACAGCCGACATTGTGCATGACAAGGGGAAGGAACGTGTTAGTACTCCTAAGTCGACATGACGTACTGCAACAAGGACACCAGTATCTAAAGGCTCACGTGGAACCCATTGCTCTTGAGCCCTTCTCAGCTGCTCCTCTGCTTCCTCCTTTGCAATGGCTATTTCTCCCTCCATATGTGCACGCCTCTCTTTCTCTGCAGCTTCTTTCTCCATCTGTTTGGCTTTGTCTATTGTTTCAGCAAGTTGTTGTTCTAGGTCAACAAAAAACGCCTTTCCCTCGTTTGTATTGCCAATGAGTGCTGAGGACTTGAAGACGTCTTTATTATCTTATCCCAGGTGCTCTCAAAGACAGGCACAAGATATTCGCTATCTGAAGGCAATCTTCGTAACCGGCATCCCTGGCAACATGTATCTGACGTTTTCCAGCTCCATGATCACTGCATTTTTGTTTGAACTTTCCATTGGACAGATGCTTCCAACCAAATTCCATCTTAAGGGTTTCCTTTTGCCACACCTTTGGTGGACAATCAGCTGACTTGCTCTTTACATCGGCTCTCCTGCTTTGCTTACTTTGATTAAGAATATTGTTGACTTTATCTATCTTTAATTGCCTCTCTGAATTGGAAACGCCTGGTGTTTTGCTGGATGTGGATGCAGGGGGCGAGCAAAACGCTTTAAGTCTTAGGCGGTCTCCAATTGTGTTGATCCCCAAGGAAGACAGTTGTTCGTCTGTCATCACCATAATTGTGGCTTTGTCAACATATATCCAAAGGAAAGACAACATTTAAATCAAGAGGATTTTAGTAGTATTTTCTCCAACGTCAGTTGAATCATCTGTCGGCACAAGTCGAAAAATATCAATCCTTAAATAAATTCGTACATTTCCCCTGTGATTGAATGGGAACTATGCAGTGACGGCTGTCAATCATTTCAGTTAAAACAGATTTCCCACAGCTTTCATTGCAATCTAGTTCCAGTTCAGTCCTTGAACCGAATCCAGTTATTTTCCAATAAATGTCTGTAATTATTAATATCATTGTTTCCAAAATTGGACAGTACGTAGCCCTATTACGTGTGATTACATTGGACCATATACTGTCCAATTTGGCAAATAATTGAATAGGTTGTTAAATGGGATTTTGGGATAGCAATATAATTTATTTCACAATATCTATTATGAAGTGTTTTTTATTAACGAGTTCTGAATATTAAAAATTTTAATATTTGGGACTTTATAAATATGAAGTTAAGCCCCTCTACAGAGTGGGTTGAGGTGTGTCCTCATAATAGAACAATAAAGACTTCTGGCGTGTCCGATTGTGTAAGATTATGTAATTTTACCAGCGTAAAGTAAGCTAAGCGGGGGCGACTTTTTGCACCTGCTTGCGTGCTTTTGTTCGCTGTATGATCTATTAGAATTTACCCGGGTAAAGTAAGGTCATTTTGTGTAAAGACACGTGTATTCAAAACATGTAGTCTATCAGTAACATGACGTTTATAAGCACAAATCAAAAGTCACGAATGAGATCATTTTAACAGCCACACAGATGAGATCACTTCAACTGTTGAAATTATAGCACGCACGAACCAAAAGTCACAAATGAGATAACTTTAAAAAACAGCTACACAGATAACGTCACAAAATGGTTGGGTTACAAACTCGAAGACCTGGGATGATATCTTTTACGAAGAACAATTGCATGTTTACAGTCTGCATATTATGAAAGCTATTCAACAGAGGTTTTTCCGCAGTTAGTTTATTTTGGAAGTGTCATAAGCATAATTTTTGAAGGACGGAGTAAGTTTAATGGAAAGAGCAACATAGATAAGATCACAAAATAGTTGACCACTAAAGGTCTTTTTAATAATTCAAAGCGCTTTAAATGAAGGTTTTCACACAACTAAGCTAAAAACGAAGGGTACCAGGCTTAGTATAACGTGAAGCTACGTAGTGCACATGCCTGTACACTTAGTTCATTTTGGAATAGCAATCACTGGCAAAACTGTCAATCTTAAAATAACGACTTTAACGTCGCATTTCTTTATTTAAGTATAAAACTTAGATAAGGCAACTGCCTCGTCTTGCCTAATGCTAGTTACGGCTCTGCCTGGAACTCTAAATAATACAAATAAGCTTACGCAGTACATTTGACGGTACCTTTTCCTTCTTAAATCTTTCCGCCACCTCCACTCCTAGTGTAAGCTTATTTGTTATGAAATCACCAACCTGAAAGAATAGTTAACATAATTAACGTTTTTATCGCACACCTACTTTTGCATCCGATAAAAATAAATTAGTCAAACACCAAGAACCTAGCTCTTTAAACGACTCCTCCAGAGCTACTCCATGCACAGCCGCCATGATGTAACGGGAAGGCCGATGGTGACAGGACAAGGTCTGGGGCCAACTTGGATTCCAATTTCACAAAAACGAACTCCGATTTCACAAAAAAACAAACTCCAATTTTCAGAAAACAATCTCCGATTAAGAGTAAAAGTGGGTGTCCCTTAGAAGCTTCCGTAGGACCCAGTGGTTAGCCAGCTTTCTTACAATTCTCCAATTGAAATTGAAACCAGCCTTGAACCTATATGATACTTTCAGGGATAATTCTAAGTATTTTTTTTATTTCATTATTCAGGTGATGTCATCTGTTATTGACAACCATTGCAGTAAGCATTGTTGTACGAAAATTATGTAATTTCATGTTTGATGCAATTGTTGCAACAATATTAGAATGTTTGGCCATGGGTTTTTAAAGTATTTATAAGTAAAATGATCAACTATGAGAACAACTGTTGAGAGCTTTTTTTTTTGCCCTAAACACACAGTTTCTCAGTTTTCAATTATTCATAGGAAATGGAAAATCTTGATTTGCTTCAGTGAAGTGTCCCAATAATATAAACCAAAATTAACTAGGAAATAGCTCAATTATGACATAAACAGCCTACTATCCATTGAAAATAGTTTTCTGTATGAAATAAATTAACAACATCACCAGCTTTTTTGATTGATATTCGAATTCCTTTCAACTCAGTGAAGCACAGCCTGTATTGGTAATCAACATATGAAAATAACTAAATAGGAACAACATGAATGTAACAATAATAATATTATGAGTGTGTGACTTCCCCAAGGGCATGATTCCCATATGTGTGACCACAACACAAGTGTCTAACATAAGTTTCAGGGGTTCTTAGAAAAGTTCAAAAGCAACCCGTTTGAGTTACTACATCTCTTTTTAATATTGTTATTGGGGTTGGAGGCTGTGATGCACTTTTCTAAATAGGAGGTAAGAATGTTCAAACGCAATTTCTTCATGCCAAAAAAACAATAATAAAAATTTATGAGATTTGTACATGAGAGGAGGATCCTGTCACAATGCAATGGAAGCGCCCCCTAGGGTCATTTTCTTATATACAAAATCGAGAATAGCTGTAATGCTGGTAATTATATGTAAGGATAATTTATGTACAAGATCCAACTGTTAATAGTTTCACTCGCTTTATAGGTATAGCTTTTTTGTGTGTAACACATTACGTCCCTTTTAAATATAAATAATAATAATCATTATTGATTTCTTCAGAATGGAAATAGAACTCAAACTTTATACAAGGAAAAGAAAAAAAAAGAAAAATACCAGTGAAAAATACAAGAATATATCTAGCGTTTGCTGGTATAATTAGTTGTACATCTTCATCTACTATAAATCATCTTGGATTAAACGCCGTATAAATTCAAGCACTTGCAAGTAAATTTCAATACCATCATTACTGTCATGCTGAAGCGGATTAAAGTTGCTGTTCAACGCTTTTTGTGAAACCTCCGAAATTTCAAAATTAATAGCAGGAACTTCAACTCCGCCTGCCTTATCATCTGGGTCTGGCAGAGGTGCGTAAGGGTCATTTCCATACATATCAATGTTTTGTGGTATTGAAGGATCGATAACGTCACGGATGCCAGCATTGGGGGAATTGAAGTTCATCAGGCATCTAGAGGCCCACAATTGCCGGGGTGTTCTGTTGTGTTCGGTTCATAATGAATATACATTAAAGCGTCACACGAATCTGCCCAAAAGCCTCTGCACTTGGGGGAAAAAACATAATGTAGAGCACACATGTCACTGTCACTTCCAGGGTCTAATAAATTGTTCGCTTCCAAAAAAAAGAACAATTATGTGAAGACAGCAACAATGCTTTCCACAACATCTCTCCATAGACGTTCAATTCGAGTGTTCCTTGTGCTGGGACCAGTTAAAAAGCTGCCACGATTCTCTCCTCAAAATTTAATACAAGATAATTTGACATGTCCTTATCATTGTTGAGCTCAGCATGAGATTGTCACCGGGGAAGGGAGGGGGAGGGGGGGGAGGACTGTCATATGAAAGGGGTGGGGCCATTATAATAAATATATGTATTTGCCTGTGTCTTAAAATGGTCTCTTTTAGGGGTTAAAAAGCTTAGGCCCCACCACTTTCAGATGAGAAACCCCTCCCCCTTCCCCAGGTTGTAGCTAAACAAAGAAAGGGAGACAGTTTTATTTGGGGTTCAATTTGTCTGTGACTGAGCAGGAAAAGTTTAATATCAATTGAACCATCACCACACGAAAATATATGTTGCAGCTGTGGTACTTATTGCTGACCGTCCATTCTCGGAATAATGTGGCTGGATTGTCGCCGGCATCTAGATCTTCAATTTCAGACTCCGAACTGATGTTGGACTCTCCACTATTCAATTGCTTGCCTCGGACTTCTCTGTTGCTGAGGCAGTTATTTTCATCCGGCTTGCTCCGATATCTTTCGAAGTGGATGGGTTGGAAAGAAAATCTGTCTGGTTGTACCAAGAGCCCTTGTCGCTCTCCGCCAGCTGAAGTTTTTTGGCTTTGTCAAATGATTTGTCGACCTTCTTTGGCCCTGGTTTTTTCTTTACTTTCCCCTAAGGCGACTTTTCTAGTTTAGCTTTCTTCATAATAACCTTTTACACAATGTTTCAATCCAAAATAACACGCTGTTTCACAGTAAAATTTTGCTGTGACATGCGATGAACACGATGTAAACAAAATATGCAAATTTGCCGGTAATTCAAGATCGCGGGTAAATTTTGCCGCGTAATATGTGAACACGTCCCGCATAAATTGGATTATGGCACCTTCACTCGCCCACCGCTTTTCCTACAAAACTTTGTTTTTCAGATAGCTCGCGTTCTTTTCAAGATTTTTAATGCTGTTTTCACGAAACTTTGCATCCCTCTCTTGTTTCAACGATTATCTAAAAAGATTTATTTGAGAAATATTCGACCTTTCTTCCCCATAAGTAACCTTAAAGAACATTGTATCAGTTGTCTATTTTATAAAAAAAGATTAAACGTTGATTTATATTTAACACCCCAATAATAATGGCAAAGGAAATTGAGAAAATAATAAAATGTTTCTGAAGGCACAGATATTTATATTAGTTTAGTCATAATTGTCCTTCAGATAATGCATTTCATTTAAACTTAACCTCTACATAGACACTTAATTCCATGGCATTGTATACGACAGTGAGTATTATTACTGACATAACTTAATTCAGTGGATTTCATTGTTCCTCCATGGAATGTGGTACATTTTAGATGTTCAAGTACTCCATGGAATCCTATCGACACACCTGATGAACACTCCACGAAGTTTAATAGAATCCCATGGACGTCCATGCAACTCCATGAACATTCCATTGAACTCTATGGAACTCCATGGACCCTTCATGGAACTCTATGGAACTCCATGAACCCTCCATGGAACTCCACAGACACTCCACTATGCAATTTCATAGAACTCCATGAAATCTACATATAAAAAGAGATGAAAAGACTGGAAGTAGATTCATATACAAGTATTAAAAATATTATTAAAAAAAGCTGCATGGTTGATGGAAGTCTATTGCCAACTTCACAGATAGTTTGACTGTGAAGGTCATATAGCAGTGAAATCAACAGTAAAGAGAGCAATTCTGTTATGTTAAGAGTTGATTTTCTTGTTTTTATCCTGACTTTTTCTGTTTTTCAAGCCAACAAATTTCTTGCTCTCAAGGCAGTACCATTTTTGCACGTTTGATATTTCCACGTTCTTTTTGAGTTGATGACCCACTCAGGTATTGTCACCCGGTCTGTATGGTATCAGCCACGGCATCTGCTACACTCAACACATTTTTTCTGATCATAAGGAAGTCGGCTGGTGCAGGAAATTGGCACTATTGTCTTCTTTGTTTCAAGGTGGTAGGGAACTCTCCTGGAGGCTGTTGGAAAAGGGGTCAGTTTTCCACTTTCAAGACAGCTAACGTGATGTTGCCGCATCAATCCTTGATCATAACTCCGTTTTATAGGGTCCAGACCATGGCACAAGTCTGTGGCGAATGCCAATGCAAAAGGACTAACTTCATTACCTCTATGTAGCAACATGCGACAGACATGATCAATTGTAATAGTATTTGTTTTCCTAAAGAGGCTGTCAAACACCTTAACAACACCAGGGATACATGAAATGGTGCTTAAACACACCCAGTGGGACCCAACATTGATTATTTGTTCAAACTCAGATGTGGCAGGCAGAATCAGTCTACCTCTTACCGCTGAATCAATGAGACCATCGAGAAAGGGAAATGCCGTCTTGAGTAAAATTTGTCCAGCCTGTATTTCTGAATCACGAAGCCAATAAGTTTTGTCTAAAATACTGTTTTTGCTTTCTCTAGAGAACGTGAGTTTTGATTCTGGATCATCAGGGGAACTGTTGTGTATTGTGAGCCATACAGTATTAGTGGATCAGGACAATCATCATCAATCACTGTGTAAGCATAGGTATCACTCTTTGTTTTGGTCTTTTTCGTTGCTTGCAGATCTAATTTACTGGAGCTTGTAACAAATACAACTGGCTTTTCTTTTTCATACACTTTGTCGTCTTCTTTCTCTTCCTGCTTATGGTAGTCATGAGGGGTTCTAAGTGCTGTTTGCCCGAGACAAGAAAACTAGACAAACTAGTGAAACAGACTCTATTCCTTTTATACAATGACAAAATAAAACTGATTTAACTGTAACTGAAATATTTGGTTCACAAATTGCAATAGTTCATTACCTACCTCGGGACTTGTCAGATCTTGATTCACTTCATTATCTGCAGTACTTAATGTGTCAAAACCTGTTGGTATAAACGTTAACATGGTTGGAAGATAAATTGTTAACTGAGATAATTTTTCTGCCCTTAAAAATCGACAATTCTATTTGAACCATCCATTTGAATCAAAATGCGTATTGTGAAATACTAAAAAAAATGGAAAAACTTAGGGTATAATGGTTTAACTTCGTTCCTCGTTTTGGAGTTTTTGAAGATTCCTTCCCCGACTCCTGTTCATCTGTTCCTTTAATTTTTCTTTCTTCAATTCCACTACTGAATCACAAACTGACTACTACGGTTGTTAGTTAAGGCTTAAGATTTAGGGGTTGCAGCTTTTTGGGCAGTAAATTAATTTGCATCCGTGTACAGCCTGTCACATCGTATATACCTTCTACCAAGTCCCGCGCATATTTAATAGAACACAATTATTCTCCCGTCTCAGTAGTCCCTAGCATCGTTTTGTTTACTATGTACAATTCGACAAGGCTTTAGTTAATAATTCCTGCGGTCGAAATCTACCAATATTTCTCAACAGGGTGACAAGCCTTATGTCTGTATACTCACCAGGCAAATCCAGTGCAATGCAATTAATGTTGCATCGGTGAGTGCGGCTTTGAATCCCTCTACTGCAATTCTGGAAAGATTACTGATGCCAAATAACCTATAATAAAAAGATCACACTTAATTTTACCTAAAGTTACGCTGTGGACGTTCTTTCTAGCGTCAGTATGGTGTTTTATTTGTTTTTGGAACAATAAATTGCCCACAATTGCCGAGACAAAATATGGAAAACATCTCTTCTCATTCAAGACTAAACTGAACTGTTTTGCTGTAGGGCCTTAAAATCGCCAATAAAATCAAAGTTTGTTTAAAAATAGCAGAACACTTAGTCTCTCACGTCTCCCCGAAGTACTACCAAAATTTGGATACCAGAGAAAACCAAACCGTATGAAAGAAAGTTGTTGATTTTTTATATACCTTTATTGTGTAAATGCTATGTTATACGGACCTTTCATCTGTAGAGGCGATCTCCAGATCTGACAGGTGGTAATTGGCACCTAAAGAAGATTAAAATGTTAAGGACAGTGAGAGAACACACCAAACATCCCAGTAATTACTCTTGGCAAGAAATTAAATGTGCCAAATTTCTGAACAGTTTTTTATTTTCCCTGTTTTCAATCTCCTACATATCAGAAACAATGACGAACCCAAAAGGCGATAAAGAAACTGAAATGTAAATGGTAATCGCCATCTTCGATTGGTTTTCTGGTTTTGGAAGACTCTTACTATTATTCAACAGTTATCGCAACTGGAATTCTCCGGCAAATTAAGGTAACGTGCAAAAATTTTTTAGACCCTTGTGAGTAAAAATTTCAACTTACCTTGCAAGTCACACACAAGCAGCTTGCCACCGAATCTCCCAAATGTCCAGTGGGCGAAAGCTACTGCTTTCAGTCGAAAATTCTCCTCGTTGTCACCAATTTTTAATCCGTCCTTATTTATAATTTTTTTCCATGTACCCTCTATCTCCAGTTCAATGGTTGCACATGAGGGAAATTGTCCCCCTATCTTTGTTTCAAGTTAAGTGAAAAAGTGTTGTGGTTATTCAAGTCATTATCTTGAAAAAAAAGCTACATACGAAAAGTAAGCAGTGTACAAAAATCAGATACAAGTATCCCAATAGAAGCGGGTTATTGCTTCCATTAACGTCTCAGGCTGTTGGACATGTGCGTATATAAACACCCTTTTTTCTACCTAAGCGAAATATCTATGATTCAGTCACGGCGACCATTTAAAGTTACCTGAGTTCTTCTCCATAATCAGGTATCTGTCTGCAGAGGATGTTGTAACGCTGACAAAGTGCATTTGCTACAGCTGATATCTGACACACCTGCAGAAAAAATTATCAATGGAAAAAGGAACCACGGTTACTTGTAAAATTGCGTCTCTAGAACAGCCACCTTCGTGAATGAAACGCTCTAGCTGTCCGCCCCCAAAGGGTGCGTCTCTGTAAAGTTGTGAATTGTTTTAATGCAGCTGGAAGAAAGTATCATAAACATTGTGACAAGATCTTTCTCGTTATCTGAAAAGTTTACGTGGCTTTGTTCTGTTTTTAAATACGTTTCACACCATACCAAAAAAACACAGTCTATGGCATGGAATGCTTTCCAAAGTGACTGTTTTTTTTGTTTTTTGTTTTTTTTTTCAGCTGGAGATGTGTGGAGTGAATTCTTTCATTTCACTTCCCTGCCGTCTTCATTGTATATGTTCTATCTTGGGCGTGTATTTGTATATTTTCGATCCTATTTAAGGGTACACCATAAATAACAAGAGCAAGCTGGGGTCTTGTTGCTTATGCTTAGGTTTTACTGTTGTACCTTAGCAGATTTCCTTTCACATTCTGTGTCCATTGCGTCCATCTCGTCTGAGGAGAGGCCTTGTGGTGTCACTTAGCTGCCCCACAATTATTTGTTGCTTTAGAACGTATTTTGTTCTTAACTCTAGGTATTTGTTGGGTACAATACATTCGGCCTTAAAGGCAGTTTGAAAAGTTTCCGAACTGAAGGGTTCTGCCGGGAAGCCTTTGACGTCTAGAACGCAGTGAACGGGTCCTTCCGTCTTGATGGAACTCCAGTCACTTGAAATATTGAACGCTGTTATCGCAACTGGGAATTCTACAGCGTGAAACGAGACAAATAGCAACGATTAATATACGGTAATTGACAAATGCATCATAAGAAGAAATAGGTAATAATGAATGTAATTCTGAAGTAAACAGTAGAGGGGGTCAAGGAGAGCTTGATAGCTCATGCGAATACTTCCAAACTCCATTCGTATTTGCTACCAACTTCTATTTAGTTGGTCTTCTGAGTCTGATTTTTGGAAACCCGGATTTCACCAAAGCATTGCTCCAACTTGCTTTTCCTCCAAAGAGGTGCTAGAAGCAGTTCACTTTCAAATATTTACTGTACCAGAACTGACTTTAAGGGAACAAACAACCTGTCCCGGAGTTCTATCAAAAAATCCTCAACTTCACCAATATTTTATTCTGGGTCTTTGTAACGATCTGATATATCAGTCTGAAATAGAAACAACAAAGGGTTTTATAAAATAGACTGCTTGTTCTTAATCCATTTACCAAGGAAAAACCAAAACGACGGAATTAAGTAACCAAGTAAGTGATTCCCTGAACACATTTTAAAGAAATTAACTGTTACTTGCCCTACCAGTTAATTTGATAGCCGGAAGAGGAATCGACTTGGCAAGGTTTTACACCGTAGATGGTCTAACCGGCAATGTGTTGGGGACTTGCTGCATAAGTCCCTTTAGTTGCGCTCTGCTTTACATCAGTTGCACGTCTACTCAGTGCTACTAAGACCGATGTCATTGGAACGGATGCTGCCGTAGAAGCCCCTGATGACCTTTGCCCAGCGGGTGCATTTACTGGGGGCAGCAAAGAACGCGCACTTGGCTCATGACTATTCACTTCAGGCAAGTCGGGGCTTTCAGTCATGATATTGTCTTCTTCTTCTTCATCGGATTCCTGCAAGTAGGGTCAAAGGGGCTCATCAAATAGCTTAGATTATTGACAGGGACTCAGAAAAGAAGGCATCTGATCTTAGTTTGATCATAAAACAAGTGAAAAGGTGACACATGCCACGCCACCCGTGACCTAGATCTACTGTAAACACCTAGAAAATAAAGACGTATCTTGTAAACAAAGACCCTAAGACGCCATTTTTTAATAATATATTTTTTTTAATTTTTAGAATGAACGAACACTGATTGTCTGGGCCTAGTTGTTAAATACCAACTAGATAATAGTAAAAATAATAATAATAATAATTAATAATAATAATAATATAACAACAACTATAATAATAACAACAATAATGAGTGGATGCTATCAGTCGCTTGGCGGTGTGCTTCTGCCACTGATCGAGTGTTTTCCTACCATATGCATTTCAATTTTTTCGGCAAAAAATTTTTTGTCATTAATGTAAAAAAAAAATTAAAGATTTGGGGTCTTATCTCAGATACCGGGAACTGAAGCCTTAATCCTTAAGTATAACCATGCACAGTCAATCGATTTTCCAACAATTGATTCCGATTCATATACCAATCAAACAATGAAAAGATTGCATATGTCAAGCGTTAAAAATTGATAAAGAGAAAAAGTTGCGAGTTGGATTGATAGATACCCCTAACAATAAAATCCACAACGATAGATTCATTAATTACTATCAACTTGATTTTTACCGTTGCTTTGACATCGAAGATTGCAAAAGGATTAAACATATTATCTACTTAAGGGAGTTGAGCTTCCTCCAAGTATTGCCATGGCATACCAAACTTATGATCTTTGTTGTCAGTGGTACTGATGTCACTGTCATCACTACCCAGTGTGATAACTTTGCCATGTTGTTTGGGTAAATAGTTTTCCTTTTTGATGAGACTGGATCAAAACGATTTGCCTTTTTCCTTTAGCGAAGAGCATGATCTTAGAGAGTGTTTAGGTTTCGATGGTTTACGCTTGATCCTTGGCTGGCTAACATCTACGGCTGCATTGTGGGCCAGTTTTACCTTGCTGGGAGTGGCATCTTGCTTGTATGACTCCTTTTTTTACCAGCTGCTGCAATTCTTCTCTTGGCATTTTAATTGAACTGCACCTTCAAACTCCTGTGAAGCATATCTCCAAATGTTGGCTGTGAATCCAGAGACTGCAGTTTCATTGTTTTCCCTTGTAGCTCACTGATTATCCTCTTTGTTGTTTTTGTTCCTGATTTGTTAGTTCAAGCCCATGCTCCCACCTCGTTAGGAAAGTGAAGAAACATCGCAAGTTGGTGTAAGGTGGCAGTGGCAAATAAGATTTCAGCCTTTAGATAACGTCCTCAGGTAACAAAATGTCCCCTGTTTGCTGGTGTATTCTTCCCTTCAATGAACTTTGACTGATACTTCTCCCAAGATGCCTGAAGAACTCTTTTCTACTCCAATTAACATCTCTTTCATTGGCTAATTCATTCCATAAGTTTTCTTTTGGAATGAAATCTGTCTCTTTTCCAGGTTCGTAGTTTGCATTTAGCCTTGAAAGGATTTCGTGCTCCATGGTCGTGTCCTGGAATTAAATGTTTAGCTGTTTGTATATAACTAGCAACTGTCTAAGTGGTGAGCCAATCAAACTTCTTTATTTTAATCACTGGATAAAGGCCGAAACACAGTAGGAACGGGGATCTACAAGTAGAGTGTAACAAACCAAGCAAAAATATGCAGAAAATGGGGGGCGGGGGGATTGGAATATGGTAAGGTATGAGCTTGATTGGTGTATACTCACATCGGACCTGTTTCTTGGATGGGGATTTGCAGCGTTTCACCGGTGACCATCTCCTTTATCATCAGGAAAATTAATGCCGCAACAAAAAAGAACATCTGAAAATGGTTAACATTTGTCAACAGGACCACTTGTAATCCTCGGCTTACATCACTGTAATCGTTTTCAGCCATTTTGCCACAATTTTGGTAATAAATAGGGTGTAGATTTTTGCACTCTAGTCCCTGGTTCAATTTTTTTTCTAGAAGAAGCTACTTCAGGTCATAAATAGGGTGGGGAAAATCGCAGATTTTAGTCATAATTAGGGTAAGGGTTTGGGGAAGCGGGCAGCACACCCCTACCCAATTTTTTTTGGAGTACCCCCCTGGGCACCCAGCAGATAGTTCCTGTAAATTATCTGTTCGGAAAGCCCTTAATACCCCTGCAATTTTCCAAATGGAGTTTTCACTACTATCTTTCGTGAGATAAAAATGTTGTTTTTGGTACCGCAAAAAAAGGCCAGGTAAGATTTTAGGAAAAGGAAATAATACCGAAGGTTTTCGGGAAATGTACAAAAATGCCATAACTTCTTTCGGAAATAGCATTACCGAACAGATAAAATTATTATAGCGCTGCCTAAAATGAACCATTCTCGTCTTATATAGGGTATTACCCCACCCCGGGAGACAACTGCATTGTGAGTGACGCGAGTCTCTTGAGTGCCAGTAAAATTCCTTCGTGCGAGTTTCTAGTCTTGTTCCCCATGCAATAGTGCAGTTTCGATTCTCTTTGAATGTTATCAGTTGAGAGGCGTATCAGGAATTTTGATAACTATCAGGCCTCCAAGCCTACGATACAAACGATTAAAATCAAAACATTCCCCATGTTGTATTCGACCAAACTCTTTAATACTTGATAAACTCGAAGATTACATGATAACATTCCTTGAGAAAGAATTCCGCTATTTACGACGTACAAGATAAATTCCGCTACATTTAGAAGTAATAGTTCCAGAGTTCCTTCGAGAGTCACATTCAAAACAAGAATCTATCCGAGAAATCTGATACAAAATGATCACGTGCGAATTTGACTAGTTCCAGTCCCTACTCGTTTCCAACACACTCCCCCCTGATTGACGGAGTCAATCATAAGGCGAGACTGTAAAGATAACTCTTGAAACTCAGTCCAATGTTCAAAGTTTTAGATCTGAAAGTTAAGATGCAGTAACAACAATTGGAATATCTTCATCTCTGACTACACAAATGTTCCTTGCTCTGTCATACTGGACAGCTCCCATCTCAGCTGCTCCTTCATCAAACACATTAACTTCAAGAGGATAGAGCTTCTGAATTGGACGCTTGATGCAAATCCTGCGTAGAGATTTGTCTACTGTCGCCACTTCAGCGGAGCGAACAACGTTGTCTCTTCCTCGCAACAGCTTCTCTACTTTCCCCATTCTCCACTGCTGTCTAGGTGTTTTGTCTGCATATATGTGCACAAGGTCACCAATTTGAATGGTTCTTCTCGGTTCTCCCTTAAGTTTCTGATACTCTCTGATGCCAGTCAGGTATTCTTTCCTCCAACGATTTCTGAAGTGGGTGAGGAGACTCTCCAAATATCGTTCCCGTCGGGCTAGAGTGCTCAGAGGTACACTGGTAGCAGAAGGTTGCTCCAAGAGACGTCGACCAATTACGAGATGAGAAGGTGTTAGTGGAGCTTCTGACAACTCATTGTACACATAGGTTAATGGCCTGGAATTTAACACTCCTTCAGTTTCAATCAGGGCTGATTCCAATTCTTCATAACTAAGCTTTGCATTTCCCAGTACTTTCTTCAGACACCTTTTCACAAGTTTGACGCAGATTTCGAAAAACCCGCCCCACCAGCTCGCAGTGGGCACATTGAAATTCCAGTCAATGTTCTTGTTAAGAACGAACTTCTGAACTTCTGAATCTTTGAAAGTTTTCCCGTTATCTGAGATGAACAGGTTGGGTATCCCTCGTCTTCCAAAGAAACGTTTAAGCACTCTTAGAAATGACTTGGCGGTCAAATCGGGTGTGAGTTCAAGGTGCATAGCTCTGGTACTTGCACATGTAAATAGAGCAATGTAACACTTGAACATGTCTCCCTTGGACTGGTAGATATTCTTAACATAAAGGGGGCCAGCAAAGTCTACACCAACTTTGGAGAAGGCCAGATCATCTGAGACTCGAAATGAAGGTAATGGAGGAGGAGGTGGGCTACTGAAAGCTCTCCCTTGTATCTTCTTACATGTAATGCACTTAGAGAGTACATCCTTGACAGCTTGTCGTCCTTTGATTATCCAGAACTGTGACCGAGTTTCAGTGAGAGTTTCTCCAACCCCATTGTGTTTCACGTTTTCATGACTTTGTGCAATTACTAATCTTGTGAAGTGCTGCTTTCTCGGTAACAGGATTGGAAACTTGGCTGAGTATGGAAGTGAGGAATTCTGAATCCTTCCCTTGCATCGCAATACTCCATCTTCATCTTTAAAGACTCCTAACTGTTCCCAAGTCGAACTTGATCTCTCCCTTTCATCAAGTTTCCCTTGAACGTCTTTGTACCAGAGAATTTTTGCAGCATTCATTTCCTGTGAACTAACATTTGAATGCATTTCTGGAACTCTTTTAATCCGTCTGATGAACTTCAATACAAGGGCAGTTACTCTAATAAGCTTGCTGAGACTGCTAAATCTCTCTGGTTGGACAACTTCAGAGATGTTTTCAGAGGCTTGGACCAATACGGTCATTACTTGTGAGATTCCATCTGCATCTTCTTTCTTCAATTTCTTTGTAGTTTCTTCTGAGAGGGTGCCTTCATCAACAGGACAATTAGGTGGGCTTGGCCATTGATCCTTCTCCTTCTCTAGAAATGGTGCTCCTTTCCACCATAGATCATTGGAAACAAGATCGGAACTCTTAGTTCCTCGCGAGGCAATGTCACTTGGGTTAAGTTCAGAAGGGCAATATCCCCAATGTTCTTTACTCCAGAGACTTCGAATCTTTGTTACTCGATTCTGCACAAACTGCTTGAATTGTTTTGACTCTCCATGAATCCACCACCATACAATCTGAGAATCAATCCAATTGAACACAGAATCAACCTTGACGGTACAAGCCAATGCCTTGTACACAGCTGTCATCAGGTTTGCTAGAGTCAATGCTGCCATCAATTCCAATCTAGGAATTGTCTCTCCCTTCAAGGGTGCTACCCTAGTTTTAGAGGCTAACAGCTGCGAATAGCTGACATTAGAGGTTGTCACCCGAACATAGATGTTTGCACCATAAGCAATCTTACTCGCGTCTGCAAAACCGTGCAGTTGAATAGACTTGACATCTTCTGCTTCTATCCCAGCTAGGACACAGCGAGGTACACTGACCACTGAAACTCTCAACATGTCTTCTGCTACTTCTTTCCACTTTAAACAGGGCTCTTCTGGCAGGGCCTCATCCCAGCCAATCTTGAGCTGATATATCTCTTGAAACATACACTTCAAGGGCAACATAATTGGTGACAACAAGCCTAATGGATCATAAAATCGAGCAGTGATGCTCAACAGTTTCCGCTTTGTCAGTGTTCCATCCAATGCTTGTGTAGCAAAGGTTGCGAGATCAAACTTGAAGCTGTCTTCTATCCTATCCCATGGAACTCCCATCACTTTGATGAGGTCTTCTTCGAGAACACTAGACTTTGTCAAAGAAGGACTGGTTTCTGAAGGTGTCTGAGTTGATGATGACAGGTTAGCTTCCTCCTTCTCAATCAACTGATTTAGCTCTTCGCTGTTCGATGCCCATTTTCGCATGTTGAAACCTCCTTCTCTGAATCGCAACTTCAATTTTCCGTAAAGTTCGAAGCAGTCCTTTACCGAATCCTTTCCAGATGCAAAGTCATCCACATACAAAGCTCTGACAACAGTGTTCACAAAGTCTGGATCAATGTTCTCATACTTGCTTAAGTGATTTCTCAGGGTTACATTCAAAATGAACGGTGAACAGACAAGGCCAAACACAAGCCGTGTGAATCTAAGGATAATGACTTTCGGATTCGAGGAACTGATGTCACTTATCCACAAGAACCTTAACAAATTCCTCTGTTCAGGATTTACTTCAACATTTAAAAACGCTTTCTCCAAGTCACCAATCAATGCAACTCTGTGGAGACGAAATCGTAGGAGAATGTCAAAGATCAATGGTGTTAAGGCTGGACCAGGGAGCAGAAAGTCATTCAGAGTTGGTTCATTCTGAGATTTAGCACTAGCATCATACACTACTCGTAGTTTGGTAGTGGTTCTGTCTTCCTTCACGACTTCCTTATGAGGAATGTAATGCACAGTTCCTGGTATTACTTCTTGAACACGACTCTTGTCAACTAATTCTATAACACCAGAGTTCAGTTGGTCCTTAATGACATCATCATACTGTTGTAGAATGTCAGGCTTGGACTTCAATCTTGCTAATGAGGAGCTGCGGCGTTTCTGTGCTACCAAGTAGTTGTCTGGAATTGTAGGATGTTCTTCCTTAAAGGGAAGAGAAACTTCATAACGGCTACCACTGAACTTTACTTTGGCAAGATAATCTTCATAGAATTCTTCTTCTCTATTCTTCACTCCCAGAGTATCATAGTCCCAGAATTTGTTCAGTTCTTCTTTCAGAGAGACATCAACTGACTTTAAGTCTTCTTCAACTACTTGACACTCTGTCTTCATAACATGCGACATGTTAACACTTGATGAGCTCTGCAATGCACCTGCTATGTTAATAGGACCACTCAAAACATAACCCAGCCTTGTACGAACTGCTACAGGTCCATGCGACTCCCCCCGTACCACATGGTTCTGGACAATGGACCAGTAATAATCAGCACCAATCATAATATCTACTTCAAGATCTTCATCGCCACGGGAATAGTCAGCAAGGGGTAAGCCTTGTAGATGAGGGTAATTTTGCTGTGCAATCTCAATGGCCTGGTTGGCTATGGGTCCACAAATCAGTTCAACTTCATAAGCATTGACAAACACTTTCAACTGATCTTGGCATTCCAGTGCAAATTGAACAATGTCACATTTCTTCAACGAGGCTTCATTGTTTCCAAACGTTTTAATCAGAACAGTTTCACTTCCAAATGAGGGCAGGCCTAACTTGCTCCTCAACCGTGTACTTATGTAAGACCTTTGAGAACATGAATCAAATAAAACCCTGACATGGCAAGAATTTCCTCCATTAGGATTTCCAACCCTGGCTCTGGCAGTTTGCAGCAAAACAGAATTATTCTTAACATCTTGGGTGAAATACAAATTTGTACTCACAGTTTGTTCCTGATTGGTTCTTCTTGCCTGCGTGAATTGTGGTGAAGAGTTTTGCACGCCGCATAGCGATACATGATGTTTCCCGCCACAACGATAACATCTCGCTTGGCAATCTCGGCTCACATGACCACTCCTCAAACAACCAAAACATCGCCCCTTTTGGCGGAGAATTCTTTTCTTCGCTTCTGGCTCCGTAACAACAGCGCATCTCGCCGAAGGGTGCGGTCCACTGCAGAAAGTACACCACATTTCCTTATTTTGTTGAGGTCTGTCGTTGTATGAAACAAGTGTCGACGACGTGGGGGGTCTCTTGTTTTGACCGAACCGTAATTCATATCCAAACTCTCGCTTTTCCCTCATTTTCGACTGATCTGTCACTGGACCGAGAGCACACCTTTCTCGTATCTGTAACTCCTCTGCAAACGACTTTATTAATGTGTCGAGGTCCCACTCGTCGCTCATACCACGACTCAAAATCAAACGCAACTCTTGAGGAATTTTCGCCATGATTACTGGGGTTAGGAATGTTCCGTACGTGTCAATGGAAATTCCAATTCCTTGCAAACTTCGAACAGCCGACTCTGTTTTGTCCAACAATTGCCGCAGTTGTTTAAGATCACCAGTATCACTCACTTTTGGTAGCTGCATTAACATCTCGATGTGTTTAGATATGATAACTTGTTTGCTTCCGAACCGCTTGTTTAGGAGATCGACCGCATGGTTGTAATTTGAGCTTGTGAGAGGTAAACCAGAAATGGTTTCGGCTGCAGCGCCCTCCAATAATGATTTCAAATACTGAAATTTGTCGACTTCATTCAGATCCTCACTCGTGTGAATTGCAGATGAGAAGCTGTCCCAAAATGTTGTCCATTTTGTGGCATCCCCGGTAAACTTAGGTAACGTGAGCTTCGGTAGCTTTGCCTTGTTTTTGCCCTTCGCGCCATTTTGAGCAGGGAAAGATCCTTGCGGACTCGCCGATGGCAATGTCACCGTTTCTTCGACATCATTCGCTTCCTGCTTAGGAGACGACAAACATGAGGTTATCAATAAGATCGTTTCTTGTAACGACGCATTAAAATCGCAGCGCTCCAGGATTTCCTTTTCGATTGCGTCGGCTTGTAATAATTCTGCGATTTCTTGATCAAGCGATGCAATTTCCTTCTGATGTTTTTCCAGGTTAATCTTTTGCGATTTCAGCTTCAGTCGGACGCTTTCCACATCACCGTTGTTGATTAACTCCTTCACATCGTTCATAACTTTACGAACGTGAACTCTGAACCCTGAGCGCTCCAGAATTTTCTTTTTGACATCCGACATGGCGAAGGTTACAAAACACGCGCTCTGTTCTCCTTGCTTTCACTCCCGGGTCTCCGGCACCAAAATGTTGTATTCGACCAAACTCTTTAATACTTGATAAACTCGAAGATTACATGATAACATTCCTTGAGAAAGAATTCCGCTATTTACGACGTACAAGATAAATTCCGCTACATTTAGAAGTAATAGTTCCAGAGTTCCTTCGAGAGTCACATTCAAAACAAGAATCTATCCGAGAAATCTGATACAAAATGATCACGTGCGAATTTGACTAGTTCCAGTCCCTACTCGTTTCCAACACCCCACTATCTTCACAACATTATACGCCAGCCGTATCCACTTTTAGAACTTGCGGTGAAAGATACGTAATTCGTACTGTCATCGCTTCAGATCCCCTATGTTTTTGCTTTCCCTCCCTCACTATACCACACTCCCGCACCCTTCTAATTCTGTAGTTTAAAGAACCTCCACAGATTGAGCTCGATTTTACAAACCAAGATTGCGGAGATTGCGTACCGTTCGAGAATCCCACGGAATAATAGGGGTAATGTGAACAGACTAACCTGGCCTTTGTTTCCTAATTTGCACTCTGCACTCTTACCTTTTAAAAAAACGTATATTTACAAATGATGCTCCCTCCAATCAGGGAGCATCCGCATGTTCTACTGCTTCTCTGGGTTCTCTATCTCTCTCTGCTTGATCTCTGTCATTTATGCAGAGAAAATTCATTTCACTAATTGTATATCTCTTTTCTGTATATCAGTCATGTCAATTAAAAATTGTAAACAACATTTTTGAAAATTACAAAATGACTCACCCCGTATCTCCCACCTCTTGAATCGGGAGTCTTCGGCTCTCTTGAATAAGCCGCTGCTTAATCATCTTGATTCGATTGGTCTGAAAATGTTTAACATTTGTCAACATCAATATTAAACTCGTTGTAATCCGCAGATATGTCCATCAACTGCGCATTAAGCTACAGGTAAACTAAATTTAACTTTTCTCTGTTTTCTAAATAAACGTTAACCAGAATCATGTGCTCCCGGGCTGCAACAATCTTTACAGATTTGCGAAATACCAATTGGCTCATTTCGCTACCACTAAGCTTACGTACATTTCTTGTCTTTCCTTGGCTCTGCTCAAAGCTCTCTGTTACGGACCACACTCAGCTTACTCAGCTTTATGCGCGATTTATGCGTTCCTATTTCGCGCATGGGTGTGTTGAAGTCAGCTTTGATTGGCAGGTGGTCTTTGAACAATAAACTATTGTGACTCGGAGGAATTCTGGATATGAACGGCTCTCTAGTATTTTTTGGGGTATGTTGCATTGTAATACGATCGTTTTTACATGTCATGTAGGCTCACAATTTACTGCTTTCAGTTTTTCAGAAATGTGACTATCTACATATATCGGTTATCGAAAACTAAAAGGAATTAATTGTTCAATACATCTAAAACTACCGTGTTAGGATTTGTTAAAAATTCAACTATGGATTTCAAAAGTTGAACATGTGGCAATTTTTGGACTTTGCAGTTATGAATAATTGCAATAAACAAAGTTTTAAAACTAAAAAAAAGTACCGTTCTAGGATTCATGGCAATAAAATTATGAATTTTCAAAGTTAAAAATTGTATGCGATCAAATTGTGCTCGTTATGGTGAACATGCAGCGAATCGAAAACTCTGGCCTTTGTTTCCTAATTTGCACTCTGCACTCTTACCTTTCAGTAAAAAAAACGTATATTTACAACCGATGCTCCCTCTTATCAGGGAGCATCCTCATCGTGCTCTACTGCTCCGGCGTTGATCTCTGCTGGATCCCTGTCATTGATGCAGAGAAAATTCATCTCAGTAATTTGTATATCTCTTTTCTGTATCTCAGTCATGTCAATTAAAAATTGTAAACAACATTTTTTAAAATTACAAAATGACTCACCCTTCTCCATCTCCCTCTTCTTGAATCGGGAGTCTCTCTGGCTCTTCAATGAGCCGCTTCAGCAGCACTAAAAATAGTGCTGCTGCAACAAATATCATCTTCAAGTTCTTCGATTGTTCTGAAAATGGTTAACATTTGTCAACATCAATATTAAACGCGTTGTAATCCGCAGATATGTCTATCAACTGCGCATTAAGCTACGGGTAAACTACATTTAACTTTTCTCTGTTTTCTAAATAAACGTTAACAAGAATCATGTGTTCCCGGCCTGCAACAATCTTTACAGATTTGCGAAATACCAATTGGCTCATTTTGCTACCACTAAGCTTACGTACATTGCTTGTCTTTCTCCTGCACTCAAGTACCACACTCCACACTCTGCGTTATGTCTTTCATGCGCGATGTATGCGTTCCTATTTCGCACATGGGTGTGTTGAAGTCAACTTTGATTGGCAGGTGGTCTTTGAACAATAAACTATTGTGACTCGGAGGAATTCTGGATGTGATGAACGCATGGAAGATTATAATTGTCTTCAAGAAAAACAAGGAAAGAATTTGTTCTCATCCAGCAAGATCCTAGCAATACTGGATCGGTGCGCTGTGCAGTACAAACCAGCTTTGAACTCATACAGGTTACCCCTAGGATGATTGTTTACGAATTATTGCACCATTTCTGAGGGAGATAAGCATCGCAAATCATTTCTGCACATTTGCTTGTGAAGTTGGTATTCCTCCAAAAAAAAAAGCTCTGCCCACAGCTTTACTACATTCCGTTTGGATGTGCAATGTTATCTGCGATTCCTTTTGGTGGCCTTATTGCACTGAATTGTACTGTTTCTGTTGTAATTTCTGCCTACATGAATTCATGCATCGCGCAAGGAGATCCCTAATCCTGATGGATGCAAGTGGGAAAACAGCTTGAAAGGTTTGTAAAATTGACTTGTTCGAACAGTTTTTTTGCTGCTAGAAATCTTTCTTTTCCACATGAGAGCAGCAAAATCAGGAAAAGTAATTAATTACTGTCCATACAAACGGCTCTCTAGTATTTTTTGGGGTATGTTGCATTGTAATACGATCGTTTTTACATGTCATGTAGGCTCACAATTTACTGCTTTCAGTTTTTCAGAAATGTGACTATCTACATATATCGGTTATCGAAAACTAAAAGGAATTAATTGTTCAATACATCTAAAACTACCGTGTTAGGATTTGTTAAAAATTCAACTATGGATTTCAAAAGTTGAACATGTGGCAATTTTTGGACTTTGCAGTTATGAATAATTGCAATAAACAAAGTTTTAAAACTAAAAAAAAGTACCGTTCTAGGATTCATGGCAATAAAATTATGAATTTTCAAAGTTAAAAATTGTATGCGATCAAATTGTGCTCGTTATGGTGAACATGCAGCGAATCGAAAACTCTGGCCTTTGTTTCCTAATTTGCACTCTGCACTCTTACCTTTCAGTAAAAAAAACGTATATTTACAACCGATGCTCCCTCTTATCAGGGAGCATCCTCATCGTGCTCTACTGCTCCGGCGTTGATCTCTGCTGGATCCCTGTCATTGATGCAGAGAAAATTCATCTCAGTAATTTGTATATCTCTTTTCTGTATCTCAGTCATGTCAATTAAAAATTGTAAACAACATTTTTTAAAATTACAAAATGACTCACCCTTCTCCATCTCCCTCTTCTTGAATCGGGAGTCTCTCTGGCTCTTCAATGAGCCGCTTCAGCAGCACTAAAAATAGTGCTGCTGCAACAAATATCATCTTCAAGTTCTTCGATTGTTCTGAAAATGTTTAACATTTGTCAACATCAATATTAAACGCGTTGTAATCCGCAGATATGTCTATCAACTACGCATTAAGCTACGGGTAAACTACATTTAACTTTTCTCTGTTTTCTAAATAAACGTTAACAAGAATCATGTGTTCCCGGCCTGCAACAATCTTTACAGATTTGCGAAATACCAATTGGCTCATTTTGCTACCACTAAGCTTACGTACATTGCTTGTCTTTCTCCTGCACTCAAGTACCACACTCCACACTCTGCATTATGTCTTTCATGCGCGATGTATGCGTTCCTATTTCGCGCATGGGTGTGTTGAAGTCAACTTTGATTGGCAGGTGGTTTTTGAACAATAAACTATTGTGACTCGGAGGAATTCTGGATGTGATGAACGCATGGAAGATTATAATTGTCTTCAAGAAAAACAAGAAAAGAATTTGTTCTCATCTAGCAAGATCCTAGCAATACCGGATCGGTGCGCTGTGCAGTACAAACCAGCTTTGAACTCATACAGGTTACGCCTATGATGATTGTTTACAAATTGTTGCACCATTTCTGAGGGAGGTAAGCATCGCATATCATTTCAGGACATTTGCTTGTCAAGTTGGTATTCCTCCAAAAAAAAAGCTCTGCCCACAGCTTTACTACATTCCGTTTGGATGTGAAATTTTATCTGCGATTCTTTCTGGGCGCCTTATTGCACCGAATTGTACTGTTTCTGTTGTAATTTCTGCATACATGAATTGATGCATCGCGCAAGGAGATCCCTGGGGAAGATCCCTGATCCTGATGGATGCAAGTGGGAAAACAGCTTAAAAGGTTTGTAAAATTGACTTGTTCGAACAGCTTTTTGCTGCTAGAAATCTTTCTTTTCTACATGAGAGCAGCAAAATCAGGAAAAGTAATTAATTACTGTCCATACAAACGGCTCTCTAGTATTTTTTGAGGTATGTTGCATTGTAATACGATCGTTTTTACATGTCATGTAGGCTCACAATTTACTGCTTTCAGTTTTTCAGAAATGTGACTATCTACATATATCGGTTATCGAAAACTAAAAGGAATTAATTGTTCAATACATCTAAAACTACCGTGTTAGGATTTGTTAAAAATTCAACTATGGATTTCAAAAGTTGAACATGTGGCAATTTTTGGACTTTGCAGTTATGAATAATTGCAATAAACAAAGTTTTAAAACTAAAAAAAAGTACCGTTCTAGGATTCATGGCAATAAAATTATGAATTTTCAAAGTTAAAAATTGTATGCGATCAAATTGTGCTCGTTATGGTGAACATGCAGCGAATCGAAAACTCTGGCCTTTGTTTCCTAATTTGCACTCTGCACTCTTACCTTTCAGTAAAAAAAACGTATATTTACAACCGATGCTCCCTCTTATCAGGGAGCATCCTCATCGTGCTCTACTGCTCCGGCGTTGATCTCTGCTGGATCCCTGTCATTGATGCAGAGAAAATTCATCTCAGTAATTTGTATATCTCTTTTCTGTATCTCAGTCATGTCAATTAAAAATTGTAAACAACATTTTTTAAAATTACAAAATGACTCACCCTTCTCCATCTCCCTCTTCTTGAATCGGGAGTCTCTCTGGCTCTTCAATGAGCCGCTTCAGCAGCACTAAAAATAGTGCTGCTGCAACAAATATCATCTTCAAGTTCTTCGATTGTTCTGAAAATGTTTAACATTTGTCAACATCAATATTAAACGCGTTGTAATCCGCAGATATGTCTATCAACTGCGCATTAAGCTACGGGTAAACTACATTTAACTTTTCTCTGTTTTCTAAATAAACGTTAACAAGAATCATGTGTTCCCGGCCTGCAACAATCTTTACAGATTTGCGAAATACCAATTGGCTCATTTTGCTACCACTAAGCTTACGTACATTGCTTGTCTTTCTCCTGCACTCAAGTACTACACTCCACACTCTGCGTTATGTCTTTCATGCGCGCTGTATGCGTTCCTATTTCGCACATGGGTGTGTTGAAGTCAACTTTGATTGGCAGGTGGTCTTTGAACAATAAACTATTGTGACTCGGAGGAATTCTGGATGTGATGAACGCATGGAAGATTATAATTGTCTTCAAGAAAAACAAGAAAAGAATTTGTTCTCATCCAGCAAGATCCTAGCAATACTGGATCGGTGCGCTGTGCAGTACAAACCAGCTTTGAACTCAGACAGGTTACGCCTAGGATGATTGTTTACGAATTATTGCACCATTTCTGAGGGAGATAAGCATCGCATATCATTTCTGCACATTTGCTTGTGAAGTTGGTATTCCTCCAAAAAAAAAAGCTCTGCCCACACCTTTACTACATTCCGTTTGGATGTGCAATGTTATCTGCGATTCCTTTTGGTGGCCTTATTGCACTGAATTGTACTGTTTCTGTTGTAATTTCTGCATTATTGATGCATCGCGCAAGGAGATCCCTGGGGAAGATCCCTGATCCTGATGGATGCAAGTGGGAAAACAGCTTAAAAGGTTTGTAAAATTGACTTGTTCGAACAGCTTTTTGCTGCTAGAAATCTTTCTTTTCTACATGAGAGCAGCAAAATCAGGAAAAGTAATTAATTACTGTCCATACAAACGGCTCTCTAGTATTTTTTGAGGTATGTTGCATTGTAATACGATCGTTTTTACATGTCATGTAGGCTCACAATTTACTGCTTTCAGTTTTTCAGAAATGTGACTATCTACATATATCGGTTATCGAAAACTAAAAGGAATTAATTGTTCAATACATCTAAAACTACCGTGTTAGGATTTGTTAAAAATTCAACTATGGATTTCAAAAGTTGAACATGTGGCAATTTTTGGACTTTGCAGTTATGAATAATTGCAATAAACAAAGTTTTAAAACTAAAAAAAAGTACCGTTCTAGGATTCATGGCAATAAAATTATGAATTTTCAAAGTTAAAAATTGTATGCGATCAAATTGTGCTCGTTATGGTGAACATGCAGCGAATCGAAAACTCTGGCCTTTGTTTCCTAATTTGCACTCTGCACTCTTACCTTTCAGTAAAAAAAACGTATATTTACAACCGATGCTCCCTCTTATCAGGGAGCATCCTCATCGTGCTCTACTGCTCCGGCGTTGATCTCTGCTGGATCCCTGTCATTGATGCAGAGAAAATTCATCTCAGTAATTTGTATATCTCTTTTCTGTATCTCAGTCATGTCAATTAAAAATTGTAAACAACATTTTTTAAAATTACAAAATGACTCACCCTTCTCCATCTCCCTCTTCTTGAATCGGGAGTCTCTCTGGCTCTTCAATGAGCCGCTTCAGCAGCACTAAAAATAGTGCTGCTGCAACAAATATCATCTTCAAGTTCTTCGATTGTTCTGAAAATGTTTAACATTTGTCAACATCAATATTAAACGCGTTGTAATCCGCAGATATGTCTATCAACTGCGCATTAAGCTACGGGTAAACTACATTTAACTTTTCTCTGTTTTCTAAATAAACGTTAACAAGAATCATGTGTTCCCGGCCTGCAACAATCTTTACAGATTTGCGAAATACCAATTGGCTCATTTTGCTACCACTAAGCTTACGTACATTGCTTGTCTTTCTCCTGCACTCAAGTACTACACTCCACACTCTGCGTTATGTCTTTCATGCGCGCTGTATGCGTTCCTATTTCGCACATGGGTGTGTTGAAGTCAACTTTGATTGGCAGGTGGTCTTTGAACAATAAACTATTGTGACTCGGAGGAATTCTGGATGTGATGAACGCATGGAAGATTATAATTGTCTTCAAGAAAAACAAGAAAAGAATTTGTTCTCATCCAGCAAGATCCTAGCAATACTGGATCGGTGCGCTGTGCAGTACAAACCAGCTTTGAACTCAGACAGGTTACGCCTAGGATGATTGTTTACGAATTATTGCACCATTTCTGAGGGAGATAAGCATCGCATATCATTTCTGCACATTTGCTTGTGAAGTTGGTATTCCTCCAAAAAAAAAAGCTCTGCCCACACCTTTACTACATTCCGTTTGGATGTGCAATGTTATCTGCGATTCCTTTTGGTGGCCTTATTGCACTGAATTGTACTGTTTCTGTTGTAATTTCTGCATTATTGATGCATCGCGCAAGGAGATCCCTGGGGAAGATCCCTGATCCTGATGGATGCAAGTGGGAAAACAGCTTAAAAGGTTTGTAAAATTGACTTGTTCGAACAGCTTTTTGCTGCTAGAAATCTTTCTTTTCTACATGAGAGCAGCAAAATCAGGAAAAGTAATTAATTACTGTCCATACAAACGGCTCTCTAGTATTTTTTGAGGTATGTTGCATTGTAATACGATCGTTTTTACATGTCATGTAGGCTCACAATTTACTGCTTTCAGTTTTTCAGAAATGTGACTATCTACATATATCGGTTATCGAAAACTAAAAGGAATTAATTGTTCAATACATCTAAAACTACCGTGTTAGGATTTGTTAAAAATTCAACTATGGATTTCAAAAGTTGAACATGTGGCAATTTTTGGACTTTGCAGTTATGAATAATTGCAATAAACAAAGTTTTAAAACTAAAAAAAAGTACCGTTCTAGGATTCATGGCAATAAAATTATGAATTTTCAAAGTTAAAAATTGTATGCGATCAAATTGTGCTCGTTATGGTGAACATGCAGCGAATCGAAAACTCTGGCCTTTGTTTCCTAATTTGCACTCTGCACTCTTACCTTTCAGTAAAAAAAACGTATATTTACAACCGATGCTCCCTCTTATCAGGGAGCATCCTCATCGTGCTCTACTGCTCCGGCGTTGATCTCTGCTGGATCCCTGTCATTGATGCAGAGAAAATTCATCTCAGTAATTTGTATATCTCTTTTCTGTATCTCAGTCATGTCAATTAAAAATTGTAAACAACATTTTTTAAAATTACAAAATGACTCACCCTTCTCCATCTCCCTCTTCTTGAATCGGGAGTCTCTCTGGCTCTTCAATGAGCCGCTTCAGCAGCACTAAAAATAGTGCTGCTGCAACAAATATCATCTTCAAGTTCTTCGATTGTTCTGAAAATGTTTAACATTTGTCAACATCAATATTAAACGCGTTGTAATCCGCAGATATGTCTATCAACTACGCATTAAGCTACGGGTAAACTACATTTAACTTTTCTCTGTTTTCTAAATAAACGTTAACAAGAATCATGTGTTCCCGGCCTGCAACAATCTTTACAGATTTGCGAAATACCAATTGGCTCATTTTGCTACCACTAAGCTTACGTACATTGCTTGTCTTTCTCCTGCACTCAAGTACCACACTCCACACTCTGCATTATGTCTTTCATGCGCGATGTATGCGTTCCTATTTCGCGCATGGGTGTGTTGAAGTCAACTTTGATTGGCAGGTGGTTTTTGAACAATAAACTATTGTGACTCGGAGGAATTCTGGATGTGATGAACGCATGGAAGATTATAATTGTCTTCAAGAAAAACAAGAAAAGAATTTGTTCTCATCTAGCAAGATCCTAGCAATACCGGATCGGTGCGCTGTGCAGTACAAACCAGCTTTGAACTCATACAGGTTACGCCTATGATGATTGTTTACAAATTGTTGCACCATTTCTGAGGGAGGTAAGCATCGCATATCATTTCAGGACATTTGCTTGTCAAGTTGGTATTCCTCCAAAAAAAAAGCTCTGCCCACAGCTTTACTACATTCCGTTTGGATGTGAAATTTTATCTGCGATTCTTTCTGGGCGCCTTATTGCACCGAATTGTACTGTTTCTGTTGTAATTTCTGCATACATGAATTGATGCATCGCGCAAGGAGATCCCTGGGGAAGATCCCTGATCCTGATGGATGCAAGTGGGAAAACAGCTTAAAAGGTTTGTAAAATTGACTTGTTCGAACAGCTTTTTGCTGCTAGAAATCTTTCTTTTCTACATGAGAGCAGCAAAATCAGGAAAAGTAATTAATTACTGTCCATACAAACGGCTCTCTAGTATTTTTTGAGGTATGTTGCATTGTAATACGATCGTTTTTACATGTCATGTAGGCTCACAATTTACTGCTTTCAGTTTTTCAGAAATGTGACTATCTACATATATCGGTTATCGAAAACTAAAAGGAATTAATTGTTCAATACATCTAAAACTACCGTGTTAGGATTTGTTAAAAATTCAACTATGGATTTCAAAAGTTGAACATGTGGCAATTTTTGGACTTTGCAGTTATGAATAATTGCAATAAACAAAGTTTTAAAACTAAAAAAAAGTACCGTTCTAGGATTCATGGCAATAAAATTATGAATTTTCAAAGTTAAAAATTGTATGCGATCAAATTGTGCTCGTTATGGTGAACATGCAGCGAATCGAAAACTCTGGCCTTTGTTTCCTAATTTGCACTCTGCACTCTTACCTTTCAGTAAAAAAAACGTATATTTACAACCGATGCTCCCTCTTATCAGGGAGCATCCTCATCGTGCTCTACTGCTCCGGCGTTGATCTCTGCTGGATCCCTGTCATTGATGCAGAGAAAATTCATCTCAGTAATTTGTATATCTCTTTTCTGTATCTCAGTCATGTCAATTAAAAATTGTAAACAACATTTTTTAAAATTACAAAATGACTCACCCTTCTCCATCTCCCTCTTCTTGAATCGGGAGTCTCTCTGGCTCTTCAATGAGCCGCTTCAGCAGCACTAAAAATAGTGCTGCTGCAACAAATATCATCTTCAAGTTCTTCGATTGTTCTGAAAATGTTTAACATTTGTCAACATCAATATTAAACGCGTTGTAATCCGCAGATATGTCTATCAACTGCGCATTAAGCTACGGGTAAACTACATTTAACTTTTCTCTGTTTTCTAAATAAACGTTAACAAGAATCATGTGTTCCCGGCCTGCAACAATCTTTACAGATTTGCGAAATACCAATTGGCTCATTTTGCTACCACTAAGCTTACGTACATTGCTTGTCTTTCTCCTGCACTCAAGTACTACACTCCACACTCTGCGTTATGTCTTTCATGCGCGCTGTATGCGTTCCTATTTCGCACATGGGTGTGTTGAAGTCAACTTTGATTGGCAGGTGGTCTTTGAACAATAAACTATTGTGACTCGGAGGAATTCTGGATGTGATGAACGCATGGAAGATTATAATTGTCTTCAAGAAAAACAAGAAAAGAATTTGTTCTCATCCAGCAAGATCCTAGCAATACTGGATCGGTGCGCTGTGCAGTACAAACCAGCTTTGAACTCAGACAGGTTACGCCTAGGATGATTGTTTACGAATTATTGCACCATTTCTGAGGGAGATAAGCATCGCATATCATTTCTGCACATTTGCTTGTGAAGTTGGTATTCCTCCAAAAAAAAAAGCTCTGCCCACACCTTTACTACATTCCGTTTGGATGTGCAATGTTATCTGCGATTCCTTTTGGTGGCCTTATTGCACTGAATTGTACTGTTTCTGTTGTAATTTCTGCATTATTGATGCATCGCGCAAGGAGATCCCTGGGGAAGATCCCTGATCCTGATGGATGCAAGTGGGAAAACAGCTTAAAAGGTTTGTAAAATTGACTTGTTCGAACAGCTTTTTGCTGCTAGAAATCTTTCTTTTCTACATGAGAGCAGCAAAATCAGGAAAAGTAATTAATTACTGTCCATACAAACGGCTCTCTAGTATTTTTTGAGGTATGTTGCATTGTAATACGATCGTTTTTACATGTCATGTAGGCTCACAATTTACTGCTTTCAGTTTTTCAGAAATGTGACTATCTACATATATCGGTTATCGAAAACTAAAAGGAATTAATTGTTCAATACATCTAAAACTACCGTGTTAGGATTTGTTAAAAATTCAACTATGGATTTCAAAAGTTGAACATGTGGCAATTTTTGGACTTTGCAGTTATGAATAATTGCAATAAACAAAGTTTTAAAACTAAAAAAAAGTACCGTTCTAGGATTCATGGCAATAAAATTATGAATTTTCAAAGTTAAAAATTGTATGCGATCAAATTGTGCTCGTTATGGTGAACATGCAGCGAATCGAAAACTCTGGCCTTTGTTTCCTAATTTGCACTCTGCACTCTTACCTTTCAGTAAAAAAAACGTATATTTACAACCGATGCTCCCTCTTATCAGGGAGCATCCTCATCGTGCTCTACTGCTCCGGCGTTGATCTCTGCTGGATCCCTGTCATTGATGCAGAGAAAATTCATCTCAGTAATTTGTATATCTCTTTTCTGTATCTCAGTCATGTCAATTAAAAATTGTAAACAACATTTTTTAAAATTACAAAATGACTCACCCTTCTCCATCTCCCTCTTCTTGAATCGGGAGTCTCTCTGGCTCTTCAATGAGCCGCTTCAGCAGCACTAAAAATAGTGCTGCTGCAACAAATATCATCTTCAAGTTCTTCGATTGTTCTGAAAATGTTTAACATTTGTCAACATCAATATTAAACGCGTTGTAATCCGCAGATATGTCTATCAACTGCGCATTAAGCTACGGGTAAACTACATTTAACTTTTCTCTGTTTTCTAAATAAACGTTAACAAGAATCATGTGTTCCCGGCCTGCAACAATCTTTACAGATTTGCGAAATACCAATTGGCTCATTTTGCTACCACTAAGCTTACGTACATTGCTTGTCTTTCTCCTGCACTCAAGTACTACACTCCACACTCTGCGTTATGTCTTTCATGCGCGCTGTATGCGTTCCTATTTCGCACATGGGTGTGTTGAAGTCAACTTTGATTGGCAGGTGGTCTTTGAACAATAAACTATTGTGACTCGGAGGAATTCTGGATGTGATGAACGCATGGAAGATTATAATTGTCTTCAAGAAAAACAAGAAAAGAATTTGTTCTCATCCAGCAAGATCCTAGCAATACTGGATCGGTGCGCTGTGCAGTACAAACCAGCTTTGAACTCAGACAGGTTACGCCTAGGATGATTGTTTACGAATTATTGCACCATTTCTGAGGGAGATAAGCATCGCATATCATTTCTGCACATTTGCTTGTGAAGTTGGTATTCCTCCAAAAAAAAAAGCTCTGCCCACACCTTTACTACATTCCGTTTGGATGTGCAATGTTATCTGCGATTCCTTTTGGTGGCCTTATTGCACTGAATTGTACTGTTTCTGTTGTAATTTCTGCATTATTGATGCATCGCGCAAGGAGATCCCTGGGGAAGATCCCTGATCCTGATGGATGCAAGTGGGAAAACAGCTTAAAAGGTTTGTAAAATTGACTTGTTCGAACAGCTTTTTGCTGCTAGAAATCTTTCTTTTCTACATGAGAGCAGCAAAATCAGGAAAAGTAATTAATTACTGTCCATACAAACGGCTCTCTAGTATTTTTTGAGGTATGTTGCATTGTAATACGATCGTTTTTACATGTCATGTAGGCTCACAATTTACTGCTTTCAGTTTTTCAGAAATGTGACTATCTACATATATCGGTTATCGAAAACTAAAAGGAATTAATTGTTCAATACATCTAAAACTACCGTGTTAGGATTTGTTAAAAATTCAACTATGGATTTCAAAAGTTGAACATGTGGCAATTTTTGGACTTTGCAGTTATGAATAATTGCAATAAACAAAGTTTTAAAACTAAAAAAAAGTACCGTTCTAGGATTCATGGCAATAAAATTATGAATTTTCAAAGTTAAAAATTGTATGCGATCAAATTGTGCTCGTTATGGTGAACATGCAGCGAATCGAAAACTCTGGCCTTTGTTTCCTAATTTGCACTCTGCACTCTTACCTTTCAGTAAAAAAAACGTATATTTACAACCGATGCTCCCTCTTATCAGGGAGCATCCTCATCGTGCTCTACTGCTCCGGCGTTGATCTCTGCTGGATCCCTGTCATTGATGCAGAGAAAATTCATCTCAGTAATTTGTATATCTCTTTTCTGTATCTCAGTCATGTCAATTAAAAATTGTAAACAACATTTTTTAAAATTACAAAATGACTCACCCTTCTCCATCTCCCTCTTCTTGAATCGGGAGTCTCTCTGGCTCTTCAATGAGCCGCTTCAGCAGCACTAAAAATAGTGCTGCTGCAACAAATATCATCTTCAAGTTCTTCGATTGTTCTGAAAATGGTTAACATTTGTCAACATCAATATTAAACGCGTTGTAATCCGCAGATATGTCTATCAACTGCGCATTAAGCTACGGGTAAACTACATTTAACTTTTCTCTGTTTTCTAAATAAACGTTAACAAGAATCATGTGTTCCCGGCCTGCAACAATCTTTACAGATTTGCGAAATACCAATTGGCTCATTTTGCTACCACTAAGCTTACGTACATTGCTTGTCTTTCTCCTGCACTCAAGTACCACACTCCACACTCTGCGTTATGTCTTTCATGCGCGATGTATGCGTTCCTATTTCGCACATGGGTGTGTTGAAGTCAACTTTGATTGGCAGGTGGTCTTTGAACAATAAACTATTGTGACTCGGAGGAATTCTGGATGTGATGAACGCATGGAAGATTATAATTGTCTTCAAGAAAAACAAGAAAAGAATTTGTTCTCATCCAGCAAGATCCTAGCAATACTGGATCGGTGCGCTGTGCAGTACAAACCAGCTTTGAACTCAGACAGGTTACGCCTAGGATGATTGTTTACGAATTATTGCACCATTTCTGAGGGAGATAAGCATCGCATATCATTTCTGCACATTTGCTTGTGAAGTTGGTATTCCTCCAAAAAAAAAAAGCTCTGCCCACAGCTTTACTACATTCCGTTTGGATGTGCAATGTTATCTGCGATTCCTTTTGGTGGCCTTATTGCACTGAATTGTACTGTTTCTGTTGTAATTTCTGCCTACATGAATTCATGCATCGCGCAAGGAGATCCCTAATCCTGATGGATGCAAGTGGGAAAACAGCTTGAAAGGTTTGTAAAATTGACTTGTTCGAACAGTTTTTTTGCTGCTAGAAATCTTTCTTTTCCACATGAGAGCAGCAAAATCAGGAAAAGTAATTAATTACTGTCCATACAAACGGCTCTCTAGTATTTTTTTGGGTATGTTGCATTGTAATACGATCGTTTTTACATGTCATGTAGGCTCACAATTTACTGCTTTCAGTTTTTCAGAAATGTGACTATCTACATATATCGGTTATCGAAAACTAAAAGGAATTAATTGTTCAATACATCTAAAACTACCGTGTTAGGATTTGTTAAAAATTCAACTATGGATTTCAAAAGTTGAACATGTGGCAATTTTTGGACTTTGCAGTTATGAATAATTGCAATAAACAAAGTTTTAAAAATAAAAAAAAGTACCGTTCTAGGATTCATGGCAATAAAATTATGAATTTTCAAAGTTAAAAATTGTATGCGATCAAATTGTGCTCGTTATGGTGAACATGCAGCGAACGTTAACAAGTACTACACTCCACACTCTGCGTTATGTCTTTCATGCGTGATGTATGCGTTCCTATTTCGCGCATGGGTGTGTTGAATTTAACTTGTTCGAACAGCTTTTTGCTGCTAGAAATCTTTCTTTTCTACATGAGAGCAGCAAAATCAGGAAAAGTAATTAATTACTGTCCATACAAACGGCTCTCTAGTTTTTTTTTGGTGTATGTTGCATTGTAATACGATCGTTTTTACATATGTCATGTAGGCTCACAATTTACTGTGCTAACTTCAAGCCAGTAGGTTTGAGAACGTTTTACAAAGAAACTACTTAACTATCAATCTGCTACAAAAAATGTTTCACTTCATAGGCACTTTAGAGATTGTACATGGCGCTTGAATAGATTCTGTCACTAACAATTTACTCGCGTATTCTCAGACAAACATAATTAGATCCGTGCAGATACAAAAAAGAAACTAAACGCTTGCAAAAGAAACTAAACGCTTTCAGTTTTTCAGAAACGTTACTATCTACATATATTGGTTATCGAAAACTAAAAGGAATTAATTGTTCAATATATCTAAAACTACCGGGCTAGGAGATGTAAAAAAGGCAATTATGGATCTTCAAGAGTTGAACATGTGTCAATTTTTGGAGGGAAAGAAACGATAAAATTTACATTGCTTTGCAGTTATGAGTAATTGCAATAAATAAAGTTTTAAATATGGAAAAAAGTACCGTTCTCGGATTCGTGGCAAGAGAATTACGAATTTTCAAAGTTAACAATTGTATGCGATCAAATGGTGCTCGTTAGTGGGGAACATGCAGCGAATCGAAAACTCTACCGGATGTGCCAAGTTTACACTAATTTCATGAATTGAAATGTTTCGAGCGAAAAGAAATTCTTAATTTCTCTCTAGTTTCTTAGTTGGCCTTTATTTTCGTGCAAGAAACGTAATTTTTCTACAATCCAAGCCAAAGATATGATTTTTTTTAATGATTAGGTTACATCAGCATATTTTCACTCGAGCGCTAGGCTCTCTAGCGGAACTCGCATGAAATTAAACTCGCTTGCCTTTTTCTAGTTAGCTCAGAAAGTTACCTTAGCACTTTTGGGTAATCTTTTTTTCTTTATCAAATGCTGGAATGGAGATTATGGTGATTTCAGTATTCAACACGATACACAAGTTCGTCGCGTTTAAAGCTTACTTTTAATCCTCTGCACTTTTTATAACCACATGTGCGGGATTACTTCAAATGGGACATAGACGCCCTCGAATTTACTCTAAAAATTTATATTAGTGGTATAAATAAACTTTATAATATTAGTGAGGTTAGGCAATGTACATGACATAATTGCGTTACTTAATCTTTATAAAAAAAGTTTTCTCATTTTTATACTTTATAATATGTAGAGAGATATGATTTTTCAAAGATTCGGTTGCAAGGTTAAAAGGCTGAGTAGCGGAATCGCTTGCCTTTTTCGATGAAGAGAATTGTGTCAATTCAGGTAACTCAGAAAGTTCCCTTACCACTTTTCGTGCAAACTTTTTTCGTTCATATACTAGAATGGAGATTGCAGTATTTAAAACGTTCGTCTAAGTGCAGTATTTAAAACGATCGTAAGCTCGTCGCGTTTACCGCTTAATCTAGTTTTAATCCTCTGCTCTTTTGATAACCACGCAAAATTTAAGAGATCAGGACTGAAGCGTTCGCGATCGAGTAATGAGCGAGAGAAGTTTAGTTTCTGCTTGGTCTTTCGAGGGGAAAACACGGAGTGCATACTGCAAAAATCCCTTCCTCTTTGTGTAAATTTCCCTTAAGAGTATGATGTTGACAGATCTGTCAATACCTGTATGCCAAATTTCAGAGATCGAAGCCATGATTCTCTTTTTCAAATAAAGCATACAAGCTGATCAAAAATGCGGTGCAACGAATCACACTTTACAATGTTATGAAAATGTTGTGAAATTACATAATAATGCATTGAGTTGTCCCTCCACCACAGAAGGGTTTTCATATTGACAACCACTCCTCTAAAAATTCCAGATCATTCTGATTTCTCTTTCCATTGTTTTGTTTTATACAATTGAAATGTGATTTGCTTAGGGAGAGATTCCCATATAAAAATTACAGAGGTGGTCATCGTACCTTTTATTGTGTAGGAGTGGTCCCGCTTAGGGTGAATTTGTGACATGAACTTTTATTAAAATTGCAAATAATTGGTTTCTTTGCAGGGGTATAATTTTTAAGCCAAGCCCACAAGTGAGATTGTAGTACCTTTTAGGTACCAACTTGTATGGAAAGATATGGTAAGTCCAGTTGTTATCTACTACCAAACCCCACACCCCTTAGAGATGCAAATATTTTTATCCCACAATTTTTGTCACCTTCAAAACCTTTCTTATTTTGGTAAAATGCTCACTTCATATAAATTTAATCGCTCTTTTAATGGGATTCCGCAACTAATGGTACATACGTACTTTGCCCAAGGTTAACTCTCACAGTGGTTTCTGTAGTGTGAATCTATTGTCTGGTTATGACATTCAGCCAATGTGCTTAAGAGTTCAAAAATTTTAATGCATAATAAATGACCATAATAAATCACCCTCGCTGGTTGCAATGCTATAAGAGTATATACACATGTTACCTGACATCATTATGTAAATGCATTGTTAGTTGTTGCCTGAGAGAAAGCTCTCATTAATAATTAAAAGTATTTTAGTGTCAGTTATTATGTTGATATTTAATTAAGACATAACTTTTGTATATTAAACAGGACTGGAAGCAGAAAGCAGAGTAATACAGAGAGGACTTAGGGGACATTGGATTGCTTGATATGATGGAGTATACGACATGCAGAAAGTCCTTCGCCATGGACAAATACTGTACAAAAAAACGTAAAAGGATGCAAAAAAATGTGTTTGTCAAGATTGCAACAAAACCTTTTACAACGAGTCTAAATTGAAAAGGCACGCAAACAAAATTAAGCACATACAAGTGTGAAATGTGCAACAAGGTCTTTGCAGAAAGATGCAATCTTGAAAGACATGAGAAAACACACAAGTGAACTCTGCTGATAAGTTACCCTTTCTGATAGTTGTACATGTTTTTGCAATCATTTAAGGTTATCAATTATTAAAGTACATAAGGTTTGGATTTTCTTTGCTCGCTTGATTTCGAAGAGGCTCATAGTGAGAAAGAGGCAATGATTCTCCAATTGCAATCCAAGCCAAACTGGTGCTTGCAAGGACTCCCATATTCCAAACTTCACCACTGCACATTCCAACTGTCATGTCAACAGTATAACTGAAAAAAAAAAAAAGATGTTTATACATATGCTTAGGCTGTTAGGTGGTGTTATAAAAGTTTTACAGAGGTGAAACCCATCCTTGATTGGTTGCAGTTTTGGTACCTCTTAGGGAATTTAGCCTCGAGAGATAAACAGCGGGAGGTGCCAGTGTACGTTTAAGGGACTGCTGTTACAGAAACTATTCAACTGATTTTTATGACTAAAGCTATTTAAGTTATTTTTGGATTTGTCTCATTCACACAGGGAATTCACAACTCATCAATACAAGTGTACTACAGAAAACAGGATTTTGTTGCCTCCAAGGGGTTTTTTTCAATCTATGCAGCAAAATTGTGTGCATAACTAAGTACATGCAAGAAAGCAAAGCTAATGTTTCAAAAGCATTTGCAACGGTTTAAGTAGGGTTTCAAACCCCTTGAATGCAAGTTTTAAAACGCTTTCCAAAGGGATTTGTGGTGAAAAGGGTTTCAAAGGGTTTAAGTGACCTGAAATCTCCCCCAAATGCTTTCCTTTTTCTAATAAGGAATGCTAAGAGAAAGTACCATAAATCTAAATTTCCCCAGATAAATTTGAGGGAATATCACCATCTGCAGTGATTGTAGAGTTACCTTTCATTCCTTTGTGATAAGCTCCCAACTTTGGACATATTGTTGTTGAATTTATCCACTGTAGAAAGGAGCATACTGCACTCATTTGCACCTGGACTTTAAAACATGTACTACCATCCACCCTTTGTCCATGAACCGGTAGGCTTCGATGGAGCTGCCGCCATCTTGGTTTGTAAAATCGAGCGCGAACTGGGGAGAGTGTCTGAACTACAGAGGGGAGGGGAGCGGAGTTATGGGGGCGGCGGGAAAACACACTATACTAACAACCATTCCTAGTCCCCTTGGTTGTTTAGACACTATCCCCAGATAGCGCTCGCTTTTATAAACCAAGATGGCGGCGGTTACATAGAAGCTTACCGTACTGGTCGCGAGAATCCCACGGAAAAATAGGGGGAATGTAAACAGTATACTTGTTTACGAAAGGGAAAATTGGACAAGCCACACATACCATGTACCAAGCCCAAGCAAAACTGAACCAAATACACCTTCCCCCCCCCCCCCCCCCAAGGGTACATTAGTTGTTTTCCAAGGTGAAAAGGTGAAAAAATGCTTGGTGAAGGTGATGTCGATAAGATGAACGCTGATTGGTTTCGCGGGAAAAATATACGCTATGCGGAAATTTAGTACTATGACGCCCGCAGTAATGCGAGGCAGCGCACTTCTTTATTAGCCTAGCAACTCCGTAGCAACCTAAGCCAAAGCCTTTGTTTACGATTCATGACGCGAAGGGGCTTTGTGTTTAAACCAATCAAATTCACCCATTTTGACATATTTCATCATCCCACGAGTGAATATGGCGGATCAAGTATGCTTCCATCCGACAGCGATCGAAAACCGCGATCTTCTCCATAAAATCAGTGGAAAATTAGGCCAAATTTCGTACCAGGTTATGGGAAAATATGTCTACTTTGTTACTGGAGGGTTATAAAAACTGTAAGAATACAAGAAAAGCGAAGTTTTCAGGAAGTTACATCCATCGAGGACCCAAATCTGCGGTAAGTGTTGTACTAGAAATTTGTTTTGCGACGTGAAGCGAATCTTAATCCTCCTGGTGTTTCGTGCGAAATTCCGCCATCTTTAAATTGCAGTTATGTTCTGGATGTGGATTTGTCGCATTGGTGATTGAAAAAATTGAAAACCAAAAAAAGCGTGTTTGCGTTTTATTGCGTGGAATGGTGGAAATAAGGCCTAAGAACAAACATACTGCACTATTTTCAGATTTTATTAGCTCATAACCACAAATTGAGCTCAAACAATTCTTCAGAACTCGACGTGACTTAAAATAAACGATCACTCACAGGCGGAACACCTTCTCGAACTTCATTCAGTTTTTCTAGAAACAATTTCAGGCAATTTTATTTCAATTCAGAATTTACAGTAAATTTGAAGTAAATAATCATGGCTTTTCTCTTCGTCGCTTTTAAATACAGAATGGTGTGTACGTTTCTTTAAAACTGTTTTTTTTTTTCCACTCTACAGGTACTGAAGTACAATGCAACAGCAGTTACATATCAAACGATAAAATTCCGTTTTAAAACTGAGTAAAGCACTCCAGGTATTATTAGTTTTACTAGGGACCAGTTTCTTGAAAGACCCGGTAACTTATCAGGCACGATAAATATATTTTAACTTTTTTTTTTGGCCCGAGGGGGGCAAAATTTGAACGATCCAATCTTCAAAAGTTCAAATGCCCTGTGTTTGCTCGGGAAGGGGGAAGGGGGGATGTTGAAGTTTCGAGTTGATCTGTGCATTACACAGTTATTGCATGCTTGGCACTTGGCCAATGTTTTCATTGAGTTATAGGATTTAAAATTGACCTCTGTTAAAAACTTTTGTCACAACAACCATTTACCGAGCACGATAAGTTACCGGAAAAGGGCAGTAGGGGTTCCATTTATTTTCAATGTATTTTTTTAATTGCATTTGCATTGTAATAAATTATTGAGTACAAATAAAAATATAAACTCTCAACATTAAGAACTTTTTACTGAGCGCACTTTTGGCAAGACAGGAGTTGTGTTTGCTTTGTAGCATTTTTCTGTATAACGATTCCTCCTTATCACCATTCTATGATAAAAAAATAAAAAATGAGATTTAGGCATAGCACCTAGAATTTTCTTGAAACGCGAAGCCCAGATAAAAGTCTGTTCCGCAACAGGCATGTTTAGCTGAGGATACAGTTGTTTCAATTTATCGGGATTGAAGATTTCCTTGCATTTCGGATCTATTTGGTTTCTTATATGAAGCCGATCAATCACTTTGTTAACTTCTAGCCAGAGCTGTCGTAGGGTGCTTCCAGAGGCAATTTTTGCCTAGCAATTAACATTTTTTCTACATTGCACATGTTATCGTAACTCAACGTAAATTCAGACCACTTTGTAGGTGACGTGTCCTTTAAGCGTAGGTATAAGTAATGCACTGCCATCAGAAATGCTTGACTAGGAGATTCTGAACTGTGGAAGAAAGCATTATTTAGTTAACGTATGTGCTAGTGACCAAATTGTATTCCCACTCTCGACACAATAAACTAACACCCACTCCCACTAACCTCGGTTTTTTTATACATTTACCTGAGTGGCTTTCGCGTTTACAAACCATGATGGCAGCATTAAAATCTACCACTAGGGAGAATAAAACGGACAAAAGAGGGGGAATGTAAATATTCTAGTTAGCCTGCTAATCATACAGTATATACTATTCCTGGTATACAGTTCTCTGTAGGTATTGAGTAACAATTACTGCTGCAACCCATGCTACCGTGTTGGAATCATTCCTTACAAATTTGAAAGCAATAGGTTAAATTCTGCATGGGTGGAAGTATTATCATTTTTGGAAGTAGCTAGGTTGAAAATAGTATTGTAATATTCTGAAATTATGTTAATAATATCATTTCCTATTTAGAATGAGTTGGGCATAGTAAATATGCAGAAATGATTGCATATAATGTTATTGCTATTGAAGTTGGTAATTGTACAAATGAAGGGCTGCATGGGAAAAAGCACTAAGTTACTGCTGATCATTTGCTAGATTCTCCTTCCAATTTGCCTTGTATTCACTTATGGAATAAAAGGAGAATTTGCTCTTTCATCAAAAGTAAATAAGGGTATTATTCCGTGCACCCCTTCAAATGAAAGTACATTCTGAGGCTTTTCATCTTCAAAACATGCATACCATATGCTAATGAAATGCAAAAGGCGTAAAATTGCTAAATGTAAAACTCTTACATAAACAAAGGACTCCAACTGTCAATTATACCAGAACCTCGAACAAAGTGCATTAAACCACGCGACCATTTCTGCATTACTTTTTGTGTTGCACCAGTGTCCTTGTTGCAGTACTGTGTTTCAACGGGTGTATGATCTGCAGCAAGTATGGCCTTGTTTTTTTCCAGGAACTTGTGCATACCTAAAGGGATGCAAAATTAAAAAAAATATATTGCATAAGAATAATCACACGTATTTGTTGGCCTGGGAGCGAAGGCGTGAAAGGAAACTCATGGAAACAATGTTGTACGCTATTAGTAGGGGAACTCGATATGACCAGTTCCCTAACTAAATCATATTAAGGTATGGCTCATTAGTTACTTAAGACCCCCCGCAAATTAAAAACTACCTTTCTTTGAAAGTAGTGTTTTTTTAAATCTCCAGAGCTGTAATAAGTTTGTAATCGACATATTACAGCGACCTCAAATTTGTAAAGCATAAGAATAGTGGTCACGCGTCTGACAAATTCACAATTGTGCTGGAAAGAGGGCACTGAACGGGTAAAATAGCAACTGGGATTGGCCCGTTTTTGTACTGGGAAAATGGGATTCAAGTAACTGTACCTGGGATTTGGTAACTGGCAATAGGGAAAAAATGTAAAATATGGGGATTGGATAAATACTTTGTAACCATAACCAGTTGATAAATCACCTATACTCGTACCCAGTCCCCACGATATGAAAGTTGGCAATCGCGTGAGCGATGGCGGGAGCAGAGTTGAAGTGCAATACTCGCACTGTTGTAGCAGAAGTTAACTACGTTTCTACTCAAAATGTTGTTATACACGACAAGAATAAAAAGAAGTAAATAATAAGTTATTCAACCTTGCGATCTCACAACAGTAGATTCAGTGAGAGTATGACCCTCTCGATCTCGGAGCTCATTAAGCGACTTGTTTATAGCGTCAACGTCACTCATCGTTACAGAGGAACTGGAATCGTCTGCAGAACAAGTGGAAGATGAAAGATTGTGAATTGAAAAATAGAAGCTAAAGAATCGCAAGTAACATATGTATTCACTTCTAAGCTAGAGTAGGTATTAAAAGAAGTGTTGCAAATGATTCACCTTCTACATGTCTAAGCGGCATGCCACAAAAGTCGTGAACGAATTCGCGTAACCTAGTGGGGACGCCTCTTTCTTGTGCAACTGTAAAGTGTTTCTCGCAAAATGCAGAATCGGGGTTGCTGGGCTCCTCAGTGCACACATTGGGAAAATTAACATGTGGAACACCACAAACTTCAGATTTTACAGGCCACATACAATGTGGAAAACGCAGTTTCCATATGCCGTCCATACTAGTGAAATTTTGACAACCTAAAACAGAAAAACGAATTAAGACCATGTGTAAAAAAGTTATCATGCAGATCTCGCAGTTATTTTAATCCCCCCTCTCCAATAACCCCCCCCCCCCCTCCCAACCCCACAAAAAAAAATGCTAATAGCATGGTGAGGGATAGCTGTTAACTAAAAAAAAAATACCTTTCTCTTTACATAGTGCAGAGCAATTTGCCTCCTCGTGCGAGTAGATTTTTCCTGCTCTGAAATCGTTGATGGCACTGAATGCAGCTTCAATAGCTTCATAGTCGCTTCCCTTGAAGCACCAGGTCATTTTCCTCTCACGGAACTCTTCCTCTATTTCATGGCCAAAAAATGCAGAGGACACGAACTTCCTATCCAAACGTGCATCGAACTTGGAACCTTGTGGCATAAGATAAATAATAGAGCGATAAAAGAAACAAGACCTATCGAGTAACCGGTATTGATTAGAAGTAGGAAAAATTAAGCAGGGATTTTGGTAAGCATGCTCATTAAATTATGAGTAAGTAAAAGGAAAAGAAACAAAAAAAAAAATTTAACACAGTGGCAATTAAAGAAAGTAATTAAGTTGGTTAACACAGGTTTCGGTTATAGAAGAAACAAAATTGTAACTTAGCTATGGCTAGCTTTTATCAAGTTAACGATGTTTTGAAAAAGAATTCACATTTCAATAAAACACAAACCTTTAGAGGTATTAACATATGTTGAATTGGTGGAGGAGGTTTCTGTTGCGTACTCATTGTAGGCTTCGCTGAAACCGTGAAAGGATACCCAGGCATGGTTACTGGATTAAAAAAAATAAATAAATAAACGAAGGTGGTTTTATCAACTTAGTGATGAAGCAGGATGAAAAAAAGGGTAATAGCGGAAAGATTAAGGTATTCTAAATTGTACAAATGTAATGTTCAAATTAAGCTACTGATCATACTTACGCAAGACATATCTGCTGCAAACAGAAATCACGGGATAGGTAAGTAACGTTGCTAGACTCGATGTATGGACGTCTTTTCTCGTAGAATCTGTATCCCTTTTCGCCGTTACCGTACATTGAATACCCGTAATGAAGATTGCAATTACGACAACGCAGAGAAAATTTTACACCAGGGAGGGGTTGACATGTTTCGAAAACAGTTACATGGGCAGGTTTACTCTGAAGCTGCAAACTCCAGCCGCAGGATAAACAAACTGTAGTAGGTGGATACAATATGCGATGCAGTGGAATCTCTGCCTTCTTGGAAATAGAAGCAAGAGAATGTTCAAAGGAAAACTCCTGAAAATCCTCACATTTTCGTAACATGTTCACGATTACATGAATTTCATCAAGCGTGAGAGTTCTCTCCAACTCTGCGAAGGATCCTGCAATGATATGCTGCTCTATATGGCTGGCGACAACTTGGGGCAAGTTAGAAAGAAGGCGACCTACGGTGAACACAGTTTTCCAGCCGAACTTAACGCAAAGCAGAGAAATTATGTCGTCTGATGCGGTGTAGTTGGTATCCATCAAATCTTGGGTTCCTACAGATCGGAGGTCTGCAAATGCAGCATCTATTACATCCCTTCTGCGTTTTCTTTCTCTAGATTTCGCACAGAAAGATTTAAGTCTTGCTTCCATGTTACTGGTACTAGGAACCTTCTTGTGTAAATGTGTTATATTCAATTATTACATATAAAGGTACTAAGGGGAGAGAATGCGGATAAAGTATAACAAGCATAGATTGAAAAGGGAAAAAATAATTAAACGAAGGAAATACGTATACGCAATGACGAAACGGTATTAAGTCAACGTTCTGTATTATAAATGCGGAAAAATGGTTCCACTTTGCAACATTATAGGTTAAAAACCGCCCGTTGTGAGAGTCAAAAAGTTTTTGACAGATCGCTATTCAAATGATGAAATATAACATTGCAAAAACCTCATTGAACATAATTGAAGTCAAGTGACCGGGAATTGATACAGGCTAAAAAAAAAACATTACCCATAGTTGTTATTTGATTTTCACGGAATTCACGGAATTTTGTCGGTGGAAATCACGAATCACGGACTTACAGATGAAGAAAATCCCGCGTCACAGTCGATATAGAATTCACGAATCACGGCTGGATTTATCTGTAACCCCGAATCACGCGCTCAATTTCGGCCAAATCCCGGATCACGCAGAACCCCTTCCAGACCCTGTAATCAGGCTCGTCAACATCAGGCTGCCTGTGGCTACTAGACTTCAGTTTTTTTCGGTGTCGATGAGTACGACTTTAAGCTTTCTGTAATCCCCATTTCCAGGCACAAATTTTCCTCTTCGACGATATTAGGCGCATCGCTGACCGACAGAAGCCGTACAGGTACTTGTAGCAATACAACTTTTCACTGAACTGTTGGGAAGGATGCCTTTTACTGGAAATTTAAGAGCGGCTTTCCGCAAATATCGACCAAGTGGTGGCACAAGTCAAAAAATCGATTTCGCTCATATTTTGCTTATAGGTAGTCCCTAGTGAGAAACAAGCTGAGCCGTAGTTAGTTTTTACAAATACCGTTTCCTTCCGCGTAAATATGCGAAAAACGATTTTGACTCAGTTGAGCTCAAAGTCCGCTTCCGGCGGGATGGAATTTTCCTTAACTTTCGACGACTCTCGTATTAATCCGCAGAGGGTTACTAACCTTCAAATGACATTTATTACTTTATTAGGTCTTCTTTTTCTGTTTCACGGAAAAACATTTAAAACCTAAGTTATATTTCCGTCCGAAATAGGTTAAGAATAGCATGCTATAAATGCAAATTTTCAGCAACCACATTTTAGCACTAAAACATTGCCAATTTTACCCATGAGCGATAACTTAGATTTCCCTATAATGACTTTCTATGGCTTCACTGTATACCTTACGGTGGCCCATACCTGCCACGGCAAAACTTACTTTTCCACGGCAAAACTTACTCTTTCACGGCAAAACTTACTTTTCCACGGCAAAACTTAGTTTTCCACGGCAAAACTTTCTTTTCCACGGCAAAACTTACTTTTCCACGGCAAAACTTTCTTTTCCACGGCAAAACTTACTTTTCCACGGCAAAACTTCATAAAGGGACTGGGACGGGATCTGTTTATAAACAGAATCAAGATGGCGACGGCTTATAGTGACAACGAAAACGGGGTTGAAGATAATACGGAAGAGGTTCTTATAAAATACTACTTTTATCGTGGTTATCAATACAAAGACATCTTAGACTTACTGGCAACCTACAACAACATTGAAATAAGTGAACGGACTTTACACAGCCGACTACGGATGTATGGACTGTCCAGGAGAAACCCCGAATATGATGTTGACACCATAATTCTCGAAATTGAAGGCATGTTAGATGGTCCTGATTGTATTGCGGGTTACAGGCATGTATGGCATAGCCTCCAGTTAAAGGGATATCAAGTTCCACGACAAGTGGTGGAGCTCTTACTTCGGGAATTGGATCCAGACGGCTGCCAAATGAGAAAAAGACATAAATTGAAAAGACGTCAGTATCATAACCCAGGTCCAAATGCCGTTTGGCACGCCGATGGATATGACAAACTTAAACCCTATGGTTTTCCGGTTCATGGTTGTATTGACGGCTGGAGTAGAAAATTGTTATCGCTGGTAGTTAATCGATCAAATAATTATCCCGACAACATTTGATCTTACTTTTTGGATGCAGTTAAGACTTGTGGTGGGTGCCCATGTGAACTAGTCACTGATTTGGGTACGGAGAACAAGATCATGGCTTCCATGCAAGCTTTTTTTCGTGACGATGAAAATGCCCACAAATACGTTGCCTCCCCAAGAAACCAAAGGATCGAGGGCTATTGGTCACAGTACCGAAGAAACAGATCAAGTTGGTGGATAAATCTATTTAAGGATCTCGTTGAAGCAGGGGATCTTAACACAGGTGATTCTTTGCAGAAGGATTGTCTTTGGTTCTGCTTTGCAGAACTGTTGCAGGAAGACTTGGACGCCGTAAAAGAACATTGGAATACACATCGAATAAGGAAATCTGGAAATGACACTACTCCTGGAGTTCCAGATGTGCTGTACTATTTGCCGGAAGGAAGAGGTGGGAAGCCCGATTTGCTACTCCCTGTGCCTGACGATAAAATTAGTTATGTCGAAAACCACCTAATCGAGAAGGAAGAAGCTAATGAACACTTTGAATACTTCGAATATGCCATGGATTCTCTTGACCTTAAAAAGCCTACACACTGGAGAGAAGCCTTGGAACTGTACCACAAACTTGTGTCAGTATCATTATCAGGTGCATGATCAGTTATCAAAAATACTGATAAGTCTTATGATTGCTAAATGATTCATGATCATTGTTGTGTAACATTGCTTTTCATAAAAATTCAAAAACTTGAGTTGTACTTTGACTGTCTACAATGTAGCTTCCACAAAGCCACACTTTTGCACCTGGAAGCCTGGTTTGTGTAACAATTGGCAATAAAGAATACTCTGACACTGTTACTTGTTTACCAACTTTATAATTACATAATAGTTTTTCTCTAAGCAGAACTGAAGATGTTGAATAATTATAATAGAACTTGAACAGTCACATTTACAAGTACCTTTGCTTAAAACTGGAACAATCATCTTGACTTTGCTACATTGATGCATACCACAAAACTCCTTTTGAAACACAATGTTGAAATAAGAGTTACTTTAACAATGCCGATAAATTATTAATATTTTGGAGATGGGGGGGGGGGGGGGGGGTCAGTTACTTTGTTCTTGTGATGGTCTAGCACTAAAGAAGTCCCAGAATTAGCAAGGGCACGATGAAGTTAGTAGGATTGGCAATTTCAAGTTCATTGAGGTTGCATATTTAACAGAAACATTACAATTTGTATAGATAAAAGGTTTGTGGAGAGCAAGTATTGTTGTCCATAAAATATTTCGTAATCAAAATATCCAGCCTTTTTTACTTGCTCACTTCATTCTTCTATTTCTGATACATACTTAGTTGTAGCCCATAACATTGGTGTGCAGTAGGTCAGGTGTGACCAACCAGCTGCAAAGGGACTACATGTACAAAATAACAGCAACCTAACGGAAATAGTATTATAACAACAAATGCCCCTTATCACTTTTTCCACATAAAAAAAACAAAACAAATATAACTCAGAAGTCATTAGTCTTATGGATGAAACACAACAGGCTTACAACGTACAACAAAGGTAACTGCATTATATGGAGTGTGCAAAACTGAATCTTGAGACCTGAAATCCTTTTTCCATCTAAAACACTTATCTGCTTTCAAATGTATCCACAATAAGTTTCAATTCAATATTTTTGCATTTCTAGGTTTAAGCTGACAAGTGTCAATAGACACGAACACAAACGTAATGGCATCAGAACTATACTGAATGACAGGAAAGGTCATAACATTCAGGAATGGTCATTCCTTTTGGAGCTCAGTATTACTAAATGTACATAAGAAAATTATCTATTCCTACTAGTATGATCCCAGTGACACTATCAACAGTTAAGGTTTGGCAAAAGCCTGGCCTTTACAAAATGCAAGGACGAAGAGCTCTTTGAACTCATCTGAAGAGCTCATGTGGGCTACAGGAATGGTAATCTCTTTGCCACATGCGCCTACAGATGGAAAACATATTCTGTGCTTAGGGTTGTACTTAAGGCAGTCATGGTTAAAGTACACAGTCACCTTAAACATTTGGTTATCAATTGGTTTGTGATTCTGTCCAGTTAACCATCCCATGACTCCTGCCACTGTTAAATCTGGATTTTCAAATGTTTCTGCTGCATCTGGAGTTTCACAGTCAAGGTTGGCATCTTTATAATTCCAGGCAACTGCTGCTGAGTGACCTATGATGCTCCCATCTTCAAACAAATTTAGGCAGTCTTGGAAGTGATCCATTACATCTTCTTCAATTCGTCTTCTCGTAGAACCTGATGGTGAGTACTGAGGGTCCATTAGGGAGAACAGGTAATCGGCATCAGGTGTCAAATGCTCCTTAAAATTTCCACTGACAAACAGTGGCTGGCACACGGATGGGTACTTAAGTATCAACTCTGCCAATCCATAGGTAGACATTCCTTTAAGGAATTCTTTCATGTACAACGAACGGCGATTTACTAGGCTCACTTTCAGAGATCTTAAAATTTCATCGATGTGATCATCATCCACTACCCCAGTGTATCCATGCTCAAAAATCATGTCAGTGAAGTTATTGCAATTTTCACTGACATCGTTCAGAAGTTGCTGTTCTTTTGTTGTCAGATCTGATTCTTCAATGCTTATCATGTCAATGCTTTTTGACATTGATTCATACACACACTGTTCAAGGAAACATGGAGGAGGTCCTCCTTGGGCCAACGAAACTGCTACAATCTCACCACAGGTGCGGAAAGTGCCATTTTGAACATAATATGTAGAGTCTGTGGGACTTCCATCTGGGAACATCTCCCTTCCCATGTCCCAGAAATAACTTCTGCTAAGAATTCTTGTGACATAGCACCTGTATCAATACCAGCCTCACCATTGAAATGCACTTTCAATACACTTGTGGGTGGAGATTTTCTGGCCTGCCTTTGCCATAATGCAATTGTTCTTGAAAAGGGTGCACAGCGTCGTGAAACAAGAAAAAATTCTTGCATGCGATCAACTCTTTCTGACAAGATTTTAACAATTTGGCTTGGATCTGTCACAACAGTGGTAGAACAGTTAGTGATTTCCTGGTTAGTGATTTCCTGAAAACTCTCACTGGTGTTTTCCCATTGTTGGAGCATCTCTGCTAACTGGGAATCTTCTAAAATCTGCTGTTCTGCTGATTGAATGTTTGAACATGAATGATCCAATTCTTGACCACTAGTACTTGGTGAATCGCAGCTTAAGGGTGGAGTGCCATTCTTGTCAACAGAGCTTCTTGAAGGAGTAAAGACTGATGCTGACTCAAAGTCATTTGCCGAAGAACTTTCTGGCACATTGATTGGCTTGGAAAAGCTCAGTTCTGAGTTGGTGGGATTGTTGTCTTCAGACATTTCAAAGTCAGCTGTTGTGCATAAGTACATTGTTATCCTCTTATAATCTTTACCAAGTTCAGTCTTGTATTTTTCAAGTTCTTCTTCTTCTTGTCCTGGTAAATAGACAGCATGGCTACCATCTTCAAACAACAACATATAGTCTTCCTCAGGATCAAACTTCCTGTCAAATGCAGCCCACTTTTCCATTCCTTTACTTAGTATCCTTGCGTAACCAGCAGACTTCGTCACTTGAATAGGCAAACGCTTCCCCCAAATTGGTTTCAAGTCATTTCCACAATTTCTCATTTGTCCAATGTTTATTGTCACAAGTTCATCAGGATTAACCTTAACTTTCTTCTTTGGGCGAAATTTTGAACCGGATTGTTGCTGTTTCTTCTTACAAGCCATGTAATCCTCAAATGACTTCGTTTTTGGCTTTTCTTGCAGTAGTACAGGCTTTCCAAACGACGTTTTGGGACTATTAGGGCCTGCTTCTTGACCAGACAAAGGACACTGAGATGGTGAACCACATTTCCAGCAGAACTTTACACCACTTCTTTGTTTTGCACAACAAGAAGTACAAAACCTACAGAGAAGGAAAAATATATATCGAGTGACATAGTGTCCAAACAGCTTAAATTCAGCTGCAGAAAGAGTGAATAAGTGTCTAAATTCCACTCTAGTAAAGGCAAGTGTACAACAATTTAATATGCCCTTAGATATCTGAGAACTCAGAAACTTCTCTCTAGTATTCCAAGCAAATTGAACCTTGCTCTAAGCAGTCGATTGTAAAATACTAATTGTTGACAGATAAACAATACCTATTAATTTATAACAGGTCTCAACCCAAAGACAACCAGGGTGAAAAGGCAGCTGATTTTTACATTGCACACGTCCCCAGCTATGAAAACTGTTTGTAAAGATAATATTTGTTGTGAAAGTTAATGAGAAACTTATAAAGCTTTAAGCTTGTATGAGACTAAAGCTTAACTCAGGCTTAAGTACGTTACAGACTCCAGACAAGGGTCCAACAAGTTAAGCTTAGTTGTTGATTTTAGCAATAAATAAGAGTTGAAGTTAATGAAATGTACTGTTATTTAACAGTTTTACTAGTTGATCTCACTAATTTAAATTTTTGGCAGTTCAATTTCTCCATACAAGGACTTATGCTTTACAATATACCCTGTGCATTCCGTGACAGGACAGACAAAATTTGAAGTTTTATACTCGTGCAATCCCCGCGATAACCACAAGATAGGCCTACAAACCGAATTAAACAGTCTAAAAGGTAGAAATAGGGACTAAACTTTAGAAAACCCGTCCACTGAAAAATTACTCATCACATACTGCTACGTTTTCACATACTTACACGAAATCTTCTTCCTGATCCGCCATGTTGGATCCGCCGGAGTGCAGTCAGAAGTTCCCGGATCTAAAATAGCGGGAAACTGCAGACCGAGAGAGACTGGATTCCGGAAGTAAGAAAAAGTAAGTTTTGCCGTGGAAAAGTAAGTTTTGCCGTGGAAAAGAAAGTTTTGCCGTGGAAAAGTAAGTTTTGTCGTGGAAAAGTAAGTTTTGCCGTGAAAGAGTAAGTTTTGCCGTGGAAAAGTAAGTTTTGCCGTGAAAAAGTAAGTTTTGCCGTGGAAAAGTAAGTTTTGCCGTGGCAGGTATGGGCCACCGTAATACCTATTGATCATAATATAAAAACAAAGCTCTGGGTAAATGAAAATAAATGACCCGCTAGGCTACAGATTTATCAGCATTTTCTTGAGATCGAAGTGTAAAAAAGATGGCGTGACACATTGTCACGGGTTCATAGGTTCACAGGTTCACGGGTTCACACAGTTCACAGTTTTTCTTTTTAGAAAAAAATGAAGCGACATTTAAAAGGAAACATTACTTCATTCGCAGTAGAAAAATCTTTGGATCGAAAGTTCGGTAACGTTACGGACCAATACATATTTCGGCTGCATTTCATAGATGGAAATTTCAGAGTATCCGTTCGCTCTGCGTTATTGCGTAATATTATTGTGTTAAAACAAATAATTGGAAACTTTCTTTTCCTCTTTCTTTATCACTGCCATGGATAAATTAAACTAGAAATAGGTAAAACGCTGCAGATTTGAACTACATTAACCTGATTAAAAGTTTCGACTGTTATGTTAAACTGCATCGTGTGCGTGAAATATACTTGCGAAGTACTGTTTGTTTTACTCGTCCGTTGATCATAAGCGAGTTTTTCTAAGATCTCTGTAGATAAAGAAAGGGAAGAGAAATCACATTAAGGGTCCATCCCCGTTTTTAAAAACATTGTTTATAGAGTTTTCCAATCTTCTTACATCTAAAAGTGCGAGCTCGTGATGAGTGAATTATAGATTTGCAAAAACCGCGTGATCTACTAAGTGAATTAAATTTGCAAAAGAAAGCACACGCACACAGAACGACAACAACAAAAAACACAAGACAGAAATCTGAATGTTTCTAAGGGTAAAAGTGATAACGATAAAAGTCGTAACAAATTTAATGAAACCAAGATAGTGGCCAATACTCGTGTTATAAATAATGTTACTTTGCTGCGCTTTTTGATCCTGAAATATTCTTTGTGTGAAGAAGAACGTAATTAACTAATTAGATTTTTGGACGTCGTTACGTCGGATTGGTGAAAATCGTAATTGCATTTTTGGACCTATGAATGAATTGAATTATTATTACACCAGAGAAACAGTAAGGAACTGTAAACAAAACGGCGATCATGGAAGTTTGCTGTTCGTTCAGGTCGGTAGTTCGTGGGCCGTGTTCTTTTGATCGCAGAGACAGAACAAGGTCCAGAAAGATAGTACCTATGCTGTCCTGTACAAAGCAAATTGACCAGCATAAGACATCTTATGGTTTTCAAGATATGGGGAACGAGGTTGAGCTTATTCTTGCCCGTTCGGCCATGTTTTCAATGCCAGAAAACATCAAGACGATGACGATTTGTCCGTCGCATAGATCACGCCTTGGACTTGGTTGGGTGCGGGGTACCGACAGGTGTCGAGTACCTGAAACGATATCGAAGCACAAAAACGTGCGAAGCAAATTTCCAAAAGCCGAAAGAGGAATTACGAAAATGTTCTCACAGGTTATCCTTAGAAAAACTGGACTACTACTTCCTGTGGGTTCAGGTATGTATTTCTGTTTTACTGATATTATCGTTTCTTCCATAAATCGAAATGTTTATCTAAAGAGGCTGCTGTTATTGACAGGTGCGTGTAGATCATGTAGGGGAATCTTGCAGTCACTTTATGAAGAGCAGACGCTGCTGAAAAAACCGACCGCTACTTCTTATTGCGAAGGCATTGCCACTCCGGTACAAACTACTATGTTGGTGAGAAGATGATTCATTTTACGTAATTTTAATCACTGGACATAAGTGCAACTTCAGATTCTAACTGGAAAAACTGAAAAAAAAAAAAAAAAAAGAAAGAAAAACCAACGCTCGGCCAGGGACGGCAGAGCCTATTTTTAACTGGAAGGACTTGGAAACTAGCGCGAGTTTGTAGAGGGGTCTAGGACCATCCTCTCCCAGAAAATTTTGAAGTCTAAATGTTGCGGTCCTCGCAAAAAGTCGGGGAGGGGGCTTTCCCTGTCGGCTCGGGGTATGTGACAAACTCGGTAACATGTAAAAAAGTGTTTACACACTTTAATTGCTCTATGTCTAATTGTGATTACTTGAGCATTCCAGGAAAACGGGAGGTCGCATACTTCTTAGAATATGGTCTAACAACTTTCTAAAGTTCGGGAATTTTTATGGTATTCAAGAATTCGAGATTATACTGGGTGGGGGAGTTTAGGTGAAACGAGGAGGGGGGAGTTGGATTCAAAGCGCTCGAGGTGTTCGCTGGGCTGAAGAATTTTACCACTTCATCGTAAAACGCAAATCACACCTTACTTAAGAAAAATGTAGGAGGGTAACAAAATGCAACAAAGGATTCAATTAAATGAGTTTCTAGCTGCCCAGTACCAATCAGCAAAGATTTTTATTCTGAAAAGAAGTAAAGTTGGAAAATAATCCCCTTTAAATAATCAATATTTTCACTAGCGACTATCTCTATCTCATTAAATTTAAACTCTTCTCCTCCTCTTCCTCCTCCTCCTCGTCTTCCTCTCCTCCTCTTTTACCAAGCAGGGGTGAATAGCTTGCTTCGTCTCTGTGAACTATTTTCGCCTGTGTTTCCTAGGAAGCCGGCGCCAGTTCAAGTTCCGTTGAGGTAATGAGCACTCCATTTACACTGCACAAGTTTGAGGCCGATACACCTATCGTTGGGAGGATATATCTGCCATCAGACTCGGAGAGCCTACAAGGTTCCTTTCAACAGAGCACTCCAATTGACAAGTCAAGATCTACACTCAACAAGTTCCTGATTTCAAGGGACATAAGTCCAATTCGTTCTTCCTTACAAATCCCTTGGAGCGAAACCAGTGAAAGGACGAACCGTTACTATGTTAAGAAGGCGGGAGAGACTGTTGCTGTATCACTGGAGGTCATAGCCGGTAAAGATTCTGGTAATTTATGGCATACCCTGGTACCCTCAAAGGAAATCAGTGAACGCTTTCCTTCAGAAGCCGATGGCGAGAAAAATGTGGACAGCGCTCTACTGGAATCACTAACAGAATGCTACAACAGTGCTACCCAGTGGGAGACACGCCGTCAGATACTGTCAATTATGGTTGACAAAATCAGTTTCAAGTCTCTTCAACGATATATTCCGAATCTTACACCTTATCGTTGCAAGATTGCTAAACAGCACATGTTGATACATGGCAGAGGCTCTCCTTTACCGAAAGCAGTGCAGAAGAGAATGTGCGCTCCTCCTGAGATGGTTGATCATTTTATTTCCTTTATAACTAGCCAGCATGTTGTTCAAGATTTACCATTTGGGCAGAAAAAGTTGTCACTGTCCTCTGGTGAGGTGCTCGTGGTGCCAAATGTTATTCGGAACTTAGTTTCGGAGCGAATTGTGCAACAGTATCAAGAGTATTGCAGGGAGTCAAACATAGCCTGTTTGAGTCGAAGCTCTCTGCTGCGAATTCTTGATGTCTCTTCAGCATCTGTTAGAAAATCCCTGCAGGGTCTTGATTACATTACTGCCTCTGGTTCAAAAGCGTTTGAAGACCTTGAAAATGTTGCTGACCAGTTAGGAGATCTTGGAATGGGAATGACCTGGGCAAACCAGCAAAAGAAGGAAATGAAATTGGCGAAGCGTTACCTGAAAAGCGACTTCAAGGTACGTCAAATAATTTTTTAAAACTTGTTTTTAACGAGTAAAACATATGTAACAAAACCATTTTTGTTTTGGTAGGTCCATGTTTCGGAGTCGTCGTCCATCCCAGACCACTGCAGACAGTATGCACTTAGCGATGCTAAGAGCGCCGACTACCAAGGAAACTGTGATCACGCGCACGATGGAGTGTGCGATCGTTGTAACCGCCTGGAGCACAGCATTCACAAAATAGAAGAAGCGCTTAACCTTGTAACAACGTCAGAAGAAGAGCTTGACGAGTTAACGTTTTCTACAGAACAGGCCAAGCATAGCATCGTGACATGGAAGGCTCATCTCCTTCGCTCCGTCAACCAGGACGACGCCAGAGTAAATACAATCGACAACTTAAACGAAGAGTCTGTTATGCTGGAACAGGATTGGGCGATGAAGTATTTACCGCGGAAATACAGAGAAAGTCAACGCGATTGGTTTGCAAAGCGTGGCATTCCGTGGCACATCACAGTGGCAACAAGAAGGTCGTCAGCTGGTCAGCTTGAGACTATGACGTTTGTTCATATTTTTCAGTCCTGCAGCCAGGACAGTAGCACAGTTCTTGCTATAATGGGAGATGTCCTAGAGAAACTGAAGAAAGCAATTCCGAGCCTCAAATCTGTATTTTACAGGTCAGATAACGCAGGATGTTATCACTGTGGTTGGAATATTGTGGGCGCCAAGGTACAAGCAGATCAGGCGGGGCTTGTCTTGAGAAGAATGGATTTCTCAGATCCTCAAGGGGGGAAGGGGGCATGCGACAGAAAGGCTGCAACCATAAAAAGTCACATGCAACTCTACCTCAACGAGGGACATGATATTGAAACGTCTGGCCATATGAAGGTCGCCATTGAATCATCCGGTGGAGTTCCTGGTGTAGTAGTCACTCTGGCATCAACGCCTGAACAGCAACCGAAGAAAACAGTGACTTGGGATGGCATCAGTTATTTGAACAATTTTCAGTACGAGAGCGATGGGCTCAGGGTATGGAAGGCATTTGACATCGGCCTAGGTAAACTTGTGTCTTGGAGCAAGTTTGATAAACCTGTTGTGGCAAGACTCATTCAAATTGAGGATCAAGAAAAAGAAAGCGGCGTTTATGACCAGTTTGTTCCTTTCAAGCCAAAGAAAGTTACAGACCCGGAAAAAGCGTCCTCGCTAGATGGAGAAGATGACGGTGGGAATGAAAGTAAGGATGCCACCACTGCGATGTTTTCATGTCCAGAGGAAGGATGCGTAATGTCATATCAGAGGCATTCCAGTTTGGAACAATACTTACAGTGCGGTAAACACAAACGTGTTTTAGAGCAAGAGACGCTACTTGACAGAGCAATGTTAAGTTATGCCGCGGAACTTGAGAGAGGGGGTTCGAAGATCTCCGAGCTGCCTGATGTGACATACCAGTCAAAAGAGGAAAGCCCTGAAGTTCAAGTTTCTCCTCCTTGTATGGGTTGGGCCTTACGAAGTTCGTTTGTACGGAAGGCAAGATTTAATCCGAGACAAAAGGAATACCTTTTGAAGAAATTTGACATAGGGCAAAAATCTGGAAGAAAAGTTGATCCAGCGACTGTTGCCCAAGAAATGAGAGCTGCTAAAGACTGCAGTGGCAAACGTTTATTTTCCATAAATGAATTTCTGACTTGCCAGCAAATTCAGAGCTTTTTTTCCAGGGTGGCGGCTAAACGAAATGTTGACATTATAACTGAAGAAGAGGAAGAAGAAGAGTTAAGTGCTCACCAGGAGGAAGTTTTGAGTGAAATGCGTAGCGATGTTTCCACTCAAGTTGCCCTTCATCATCCTGTGATGTACGACACTTATAACATTTGTGATCTTGCAGCTTCTAGTGGAAAACTTAAAGCGACATTCAGTGTATCTGTTCTGCGAGACATTTGCCTCTCGCTTGGTGTTGAAGTTTCTCCGATTACAGTAAGGCGAAAGCAACCGTATATCGACAAGCTTCTCGAGGTGGTGAGGTCATGCACCTGCTCAAAGTAACGGGTTTCTTTATTGGATTTTGGCGCGCTTTGCAACACAAAGACAGAGATTGTATTTCTAGAACATGATTAGATAACGTTAAGCCCCCTGCGGATATAGCCCCCTTCTAGCTTTCCTTTATTTCTGTAAAAAAATGGAAAAATCATTGCGGGATAATAAGTTCTTATTGAAACGAATTCGATTTATTATGACGTTTTCAAGCTATAATAAAAAAAACGAGCTAACGAAAAACGTATTTCGATCAACGCTGCTATTGCTCGTTTCGACACGGCTTTTTTATTCCGGTTATAAGCCCCCTCGTATATAAGCCCCTCCATTTATAAGTCCATTTAAAACCACTTGCGAAGTTGTATAAGCTCAGGGAGCCGTTTCTCGAAAGTGCGGGTAACTTACCGGGTCTGATAAGTGTGGTTTTCGGCTGGCTAAGGAGCGAAAGAAGCGGAAAACGTTTTTCTCACACACCGTTGGGAGTACGGGTTTGAGTGTACATGGTCACAGGGCGTTTCAGCGTTCAGTTGTTTTTGTTACCTTCCGCTATGGCCTTACCTGCCCCGCCCACCCACCCTGCATGGTTTTTTGATTTTTTTTGTAGGTTTCAAGTGGTGCCCTAGTTACGTTATTCTTGTATCTACAGTAGGCTAAATTTCATATCAGCCGTTTATTCACTCTTTTTTGTGCTGTGATGCTATTGATTTGTGGTGTTGATGTAATAAAGGTCAGGTTGCATAGTCGGCTTGGCATGGCTCCCAGTTGAGTGTGAGAAGTCAAATGTATTTTCGTTAAGTCAGTTTAAAGCTGACAAAATTGACTTCTGTTGAGAAACATTTATCACCAAAGACACTTATCGGGCCCGGTAAGTTACCGGGACTTTCGAGAAACGGGCCCCAGGTAGCACGTCCTTATTGCTACTTCGTGACTTAAAATTGTTGACACAATGTTCTGTTTTTAACATACCGACCAAATTTGACGACATTTAATGGTGATGTCATGCTTTGCTGGACTTCG
>NW_028145514.1:557500-605000 GCF_977016875.1 Pavona decussata | reverse complement strand
GTAAGATTGGTGGCCATTTTTCAACTCCCTTCTCTTCACCGATCCAATTATCTTCAAGTTCCGTGAACGGATCTGGTAATTGCTTACCATTTACGTTAAGAAGACTTTGGTATTGCTTTTTTTTTTGTATTATTTCCTCTTCCGCGGTTAGTTTCACAGGTACAGATAGCTGCTCCGCACCGAAAGCCAATGCAGTAAGTTCGTCCTTGGTCCCCGGCCGTTGTTTTCAGACCACGATTTCGTAAAAATTCTTTTAGCTGCGGGACTTTCCATCTCCTAAAGTCATCTAATGTTCTCTTCTCTCTCGAGAGGGTAAACATCTCGAGAAAAATACAGTAGACAAGAAATGATCGACCAACTTGCTCACTATTTCCTTTCAGCAAAGCATGTAAGTGTGAATTTTATCCCGATTCGTTCCCAGTCACACGCAATTTTGAGATTGACCGCTGGAACTCCGAACTCGCTTATTATGCTTGTATCGAGTGGGAATAGATGAGGAAGATGCCCAAAACTTATGTTGGATCTTTCATTAAGGTATCAGCTTAGTTTCCGTATCTTTGTGTCTCAAAATGATGCACGTTTTAATCTCTTTTGACTTTCGTAGTTCGCGGTCACCAGCTATGTCACGCCATTGTTTACAATGCGAATAAGGTAGGTGATAAATTCGAGGCCTTGCGGGTCACTTAAAATAAGTTACCCAAAGTTTTGTTTTGATATTATGATTTATAAGTACACAGTGAAGCCATGGAAAGTCATTTTATGATGATCTAAGTTATCGCCCATGGGTAAAATCGCCGGTATTTAAATTCGAAAATTTGGTTGTTAAAAATTTGCATTTATAGCATGTTGTTCTAGATCTGTTTCGGGCATAAAAGTAACCTAAGTTTTGAATGTTTTTCCGTGGAACAGAAGAAGAGGACCTAGAAAAGCTATAGATGTTATTTCAAGATCCGTGGTTGGCTGTGGATTGATACGCGGCCGACCAAAGTTAAGGAAAATTCCGTCCGGCCGGAAGCAGATTTTGAACTCAACTGAACTGAAAATCGTTTTTCGTAAATTTACGCGTAAGGAAGCCGTATTTGAAAAAACTAACTACGGCCCGTTTTGTTTCTTGCTAGGGCCTATCTATGAGCAAAATATGAGCGAAATCGATTTTTTGACTTGTGCCACCAAAAGTTGATTTCGGTCGATATTTGTGGAAAGCCGCTCTTAATACCTTTTTGCTCCCACAGGCGTTTCGCAGAGTTAACAGGTGTTTGTTTGAGCTCTAGCGCCTTTTGTCGGTTAGCGACCGCGAAACTCTCGTCGTATTCATAGATAAGTTTCTAAATTTCACTCGTGTCTGGGACTTTGCCGTTGCAAATTCTCTCGAGTTTTCTTATGACTGTATTGATAAGAAGCCATTGTGGAACCCTTTCTCCTGTAGTTGTTGTTCTCAGGGATTTTTGAGGATCGCTGTTTATTAGGTTCGCCTGAACTTTTGCAGCGAATGTATTAAGACTAGCGGAATAACTATCTTTCTTCAACATAATATCCAGTTCTAATTGCTTGAGTTTGGTCTTCGAAGCTTTAAGCACGGACCGCACTTTTTTGAAATATTGTTCCTCTTGTGGATGTCGCTTTATCTCTTTACATGTCGTAGCCGAAGAACAGGGTGCAAACGAACACAGTTTTGTTGTGCTCCAAATTGTGGCAATTCGAACACAGTGGTTTCTTGCTAGTTCCAAGCGACTTGAAGCTACCCTTGAGCTCAAATGCCTCGTGTTGTTTCTTTGCAACAGTTTGTTCAGCATCCTGCTTTTCTTGGCAAACAAACCGCCAACAAACGCATTAAAAAGTCGCATACAAGAACACAGAGCCCCTAAAGTAGCATTTAAATAGCTCCCCTCCTCCCTTCCGCCCCCCCCCCCCCCCCCCCAAAAAAACACCTAGATCTCTAGATCTATATGCCCTTTAGGGCTCGTAGCAGAATGTTGTCAAATAAGGTTTGATCCCAGTGTTTTATTTAAACGTAGCCATCATATTCAAGACCCTAAACAGCTAGGCGGGGAATTCAACCATGGATATTGCCTCAGTCGTTATTTTTTTCTGGCTACGGCCCTGGAAACAAACCGCCAACAAACGCATTAAAAGGTCGCATACAAGAATACAGAGCCCCTAAAGTAGCATTTAAATAGCTCCTCTCCCCCCTTCCGCCACCCCCCCCCCCCCCCCCTCAAAAAAAAAAACAAAAACAAAAACACCTAGATCTCTAGATCTATATGCCCTTTAGGGCTCCTAGCAGAATGTTGTCAAATAAGGTTTGATCCCGGTGTTTTGCTTAAACGTAGCCATCATATTCAAGACCCTAAACAGCCAGGCGGAGAATTCAACCATGGATATTGCCTCAGTCGTTATTTTTTTCTGGCTAAAGCCCTGCTTGCTCAAGTTTTTTAAACAGTTTCTGAGAGGGAGATTCATAAGCTACAGTGTCTGAAGCTTTTGACTGATTAAATTCGCTTTCCAGGCGTCGGGCCATTAGATGTTTAGGTTTTTTAGTCAAATGCATGCTCCCGCTTTTTATCGATGGCAAAGTGCGGAGTCGTTTATGTGAAGCAGTTTCTTGTGGATAGGTCACATGTCTTTAGTTCAATTAAACATGGGTCGAGCACTTACTAAAACATTAGAATGACAATCATTTTGAATAAACGTGATGGAATATTTTAAGCATGGTGAATAAATGAGAATGATGTATTATGCAGTAAGCGACACAGGCATACCCCGAGTGCTCCTATTCAGGTCTTTGTGGACTACGTTCTTCAACGGTCGCCCAAATTTTGACAACTTGGAAGAAGTAGAAGCCCCGTGCACAGAACTTGAGGAAACCCGTTTTCTGTTGTTTGTACTCCTGCCACGACTAAGCTCGGTTACAATCGACGCTGAGTTTGTAGGCGAGATAGAACTACTAGAAGTACTGTTAGTAGCCGTTGATGCTGCCAAATTTCGGATGTCATTAGTCTGTAGGTTTCCAATGGCCTCCAGTGCTTGTGTGGCAATGCGCACGCGGAGGATATCTGTTGAATGTCTTCGTTGTTGGCAGCCATCTTTGTTTGAGTGCTGCCTGCCGGCGGCCGCAATGCATTAGTTAACCATATAAAAAGTCGAGTTGAGCATATAAAAAGTCGAGTGAAACATATAAAAGATCCAAAGTTGACCATATAAAAAGTGAAGTTGACCACATAAAAAGTGGAACAGACCATATAAATGGTATACAATATTGAATGGTTTGGCGCCCCATAGTTTTCTCTTGCAGAGTCTTTCGCAGTTTCTATCATGTCAATAAATGAATCCAAGTCATTTGCGTGGAGCTCGATCCAGTCATTGTTGTCTGCGTATTTTAAGCTCACTTCCTTCCGCGAAGGCCAGTGAATCTTGTCAAGATACGACCTAGCAAGGACTCTATGCATAATGTTTTAACTTTCTCTGATGACAAAAAACGTTTTACGCATTTTTCGTACAGCACAAACAGCTGTTTACACAGGGTGCGAGAATTCTTGGAATTTATTGACAAAAGTGGGAGGGGCAGTGATATGAAAATTCGGGCCCATTTTACAGTTCGGTCATTTTCGTAGTACTGCAAGACAACCTGCTCCAAATTGGATTCAAGCTATTGTCCAGTTGTAAAACTCCTGTAGGGCTCGTTGTCTACGGTAGAATGAACTACCTTACTAAGAGGGTTCAAAACGTAACAAACAACGCAAGCCGTCATGCAGTACGATCGAACTACTGATGTATTATCGCGATCCAGGGGGATCCTCCCATTGCGCAGAGACGTCAATATAAAGTCGTATTGCCGTCTCAAAATGACGGTTTCTGATTGGCTCAAAAACTGTCATGTAAGCATGACAGCACGGCACTTAAATGGGTTCGGCGCGCACAGATCAAAATTTTACTTCTGTGAATGAACATGCGACGTTGGATGGTGTTGTTTATTTCTTTTCATTTGAGTTTACAAAGCTTCTGACACTGTTCAAGGACCACTTATAATGTATTTTTTGTGGTGAACATGTACCATGGTACAGCGGATACAACTTTTTTCTTGAAGGTAAGCGAAAAAGAGTGATTATAAGTTCGATGAAGAGAAATTTACTTAAAAGACTTTCTTGAGTGGGAAAGCGGCCACGGTAAATAACAACGAGCTTAAATTCCAATAAATTATGGCATTTTCAAAGCAAAAGGATCTGTTTCTTTTCTGATGTCTCTTATCTCTAGAAAAAATTGCTCCAAGAGCGCTGCTGCGTTCTCTTTCATGACTCAGGTTTGTCAATTTGATCTTCTTGTCGTAGCGCCGAACGGCAGACTCGGTAATTTTTACAGTATTCTTCGCCGCTTGGTTTCTTTCAAATTTCTAAATCTCCACGGCATCTAAGCTAGGATAACAATGCTTTGTTTTCGTTTTTGGGTACTAGTATGGTTGCTCTTTTTATTCTTGCTTCTGGTTGTGGGGTTGTGAGGGTTATTCATCACTGTTTTCATGTTGTTGTTTTTGTCTCGGCGGTAACGAATTTTCAATAACATTTGCTGGTAAAATGTTCAAACCTTCTAGCTCGTCTATTTCATCAATAGTGGGTGCTTTATGGACTGTAAATTTTTTGCATTTTCTTTGTTTTGACGTAAAAATTAAAGCCAAAAATTCAAATAACCCGCACAGAGAAAAAAAATTCGCGCACGGATATTACCATGGCTACAGTTTAACTGAAGTAGGAATTTATCTTTCAATCAGCGCACGATTTGTACTTTATCCGTTTACTCTCTCCAACAAAATGCCAGTATCGCGATAAAAAACTAAATTCGATTTTGAGACGGCAATACGACTTTATATTGACGGCGTTGGGAGAAAATATATTCCGTATTGGGCTCCGTCGCTTCGCGACTCCGCCCAATACGGAATATATTTTCTCCCAACTAGCCGTCAATATAAAGTCGTATTGCCGTCTAAAAATCGAATTTAGTTTATAGTATTGCCCTGCATCCAAATGAAATCAGCCAGGCATCACAGGAGATTATCCCCACCCTGAAAGAACAGAAGAGAAACTTTTGCGTGTAAAATCAGACTAACGAAACAACTTGAAGGTAAGAAAAATAAGTCTCTTTTGTAATTACTAGCCATACATTTATTGTAGGACAGAAATCAATGTTTCATGTCCTTAGGATTTACAATCAAAATTTGTTGTCAATACACAAAACACACAAGTACAATCGACGGGTGGTTCTGGAAAAGAAAGTCACCCAACAACAACTCACACTATCTTGTTTATTTGACAGAAAAGGCATCGAAGTTGTACGACGCCATGTTTCAATTGAAAGTAGTCCTAAAGCAAACTGTACATAAGGGGCAAACGATCCACCAAGTCGGACGACGACAACAACAGTCCCATTTCAAGGAAATAAGGTACCTTTCGTGGTTTTGGTGCTTAAGAAAACAAATCCTTACTACTTATACCCCCCTACAGCAAGAAACCAGCAGAAAGAGTACGTTTGGCGATAGAAAGCTCAATTGACTTTTGCTTTGCTTTATTTTCAGGGCAAAAGAGGAACGGGCTCTTTGGTTTGCTGAAACTTATGAGTTGACACCAAGATCGTTCCAGTTTGAAGACACAAAAGGTGGTATGGTCAACTTACAACTGAAGAAAGGTAAATTACAATTTCCTTTAATCGACAGGAAAACACTGAATTAAAAAATCTGGTTCACCAAAATAGTGTCTGTTATAAGTTTCTAAATCGCAGTATGGCTATATTTCACTCAGGGGAGGGGAAGCTATTGAAGGCATCACAGTAGCCAATCAGACCAAGTCGAGTTTCTTTCTGGCATGCAAGCGCTGTATTTTCCCTCTCTAAGTACTTATACGCTGAGACCACTATAAAACCTCCTCGGAGGCCAAAGCCTTGCGGGCCAATAATTATGCAATATCATACAATTTATGTATTTTTTTACAACAGTTCGTGCTCGAAACTATGGGTATGAAAGCTGCAACCTCCAAAAACAGCTGCATTTTTCTAAAATCTTGGATGTAACGTGTCCAACACTTGTACTGGCTTTCAAAGTGCTGAGCTCATGAGCATAGTTGATACTACTTGGTCCAGATAGCCAGGATGTCATTCAGAGCCAGTCTTCTCTATTGCTGTCTTCCAAGTTATATTGGACGAACTTCACCTTATGCTGAGGATAACAGACCGGTTAGAAGAAGAACTACTCTATGACATTACCAATTGGGATAAGGTAAAAATCAACCATGCTTTTTTGCTACTAAATTCTCAGACATTGACAAACAAAACAAAAGTTTTTAAGTTAACCTAACAAAGGAGAATCCTGATGTGCAGACAAACTTTTTGCAAGTTTTGATGTTGCATGGATACAAAATCAAAACACATTTTACTGTCAACAATGTTTTGCAGCTCACATTCAAAGACGGCCCAGTTGCGGACTTCCTTGAGGAGCTGGGCGCTCTCCTTGAAGGGCACTTGGCCCAGGTGGACGCTGTAAGTAGAATTCGCTCATACGAAAAGAATGTTAAGTGGAAATGACGGCATTACTTCGTACGCAGAAATGAAAACTTAAGAGCTGTTGTTAATGCCGATTTGTTTAGCGTTCTTTGTCAAATACAGAACTTGACGAACTTGTGAACTATTACACATAGCGCTTTAACAATCGAAAATATCGTGTATTTGGATTAGATCTTTTTAACCCCATAACAAATTTTCGAATTTAGAAACACGAAAAGTTTCTCGTCATAAGATTCGAATCCGCGCTTAGGCGGAAAACCGTAAATGACGTAGAAAGAAGAACTCGCTAAGATTAGATTCCCCTGGATTTCTTTAGCAAAATTTGGCGAATGGCTTGATTGTAAAAAATTCCAAAATAAAAAGTATACTTCGTGTTTTGTGGAAAATTCAATAATACGGTAGTTGCTTGATGCTTAATTCTAGTAACAACGGTGAAGGTCTTTATAACTGGCATTTCTTTCGGGTTTTGTACGGATGGTTCGGAAACACGCGATTCGATTTGTTTGCTTACCCCACGACCTCTGCTCACTTTACTGAAGACTATTCTCAACCACAGATTCTCATAGCTGTGTCTGTGGAAAGATAAAATGCTCATGATCACAAAACGCCATTTCAACCTTCCCTTAAAAAAGGACTATCAGAAAGTAAGTGCGTAGGCCCGATGGAGGTGAGCCGCTTGCGCCAGACAGATCACAAAACAAACCTCCTCCACCAGAACTCAGGTTCACTGTATGTTTGATGAATAACAAAAAAATTGTTATTGCAGTGTAGTCTGAAGAAAACTAGCGCTAGTCGATAATGATACCTTACGAACAAGCGTTGTATCGCAGTTATTTCATTAACCGTCAATAATCGTTCAGATCAGTGTCGACTGTCGTATGTACGCGGCGCGACAGGGCAAAATGACCAAGATCACCGTTTCCTAAATCAGCATAATATCAAAGGTTACGGGGTTTATGTTGCATTAAAATGGAAAACAAACGTCGAATAAAATATTGCCAGTCACATTACTTAGCTGAAAAACTCCCTAGCTGTGAAATGAGCTCGAATGCAGTATTAATACTGCGCAAAATGGCATGAAAGGTAACTCGTTATCCCAGAAGGCCCAGCACAACCGAGTTCCGAATTTTTTTGTGTGAGTCTTCGTCGCAGTATTGCAGTACAAGTACCGCTCCAAATGAAGAAATTAGCTGTTCAAGCATGCAGCGTCGAACGTGGTTCGGGTACTGTGTAATGTAGCTTAGTGTTTGATGTAGCGTGGGTTCAGGGAGCTTCCAGGCCTCGATGTCTTCGTTGTTTTCTCGCTACAATATACTCATTCCTGTGAAGACGGTACACTCTTGAACGACTTTGTTTTCAAGAATAACACCTGTAAATTGTGAATCGTTATAATGAAAGTTGTCCAGACCACATCTCCAAGCTTGTATTGTATTTGTACGCTGGATTTCTAACAGGCCATATATTGAAAGTGTAACTAAACTTGACGCCGTACCATCAAAAGGAAACTTAAATGCAAACCAATCTTATTCAGTCGCTAAATGACATCAGATTGCAGATGTGAAATGCACTGAATTTGCGATAGAATGCTGAACTGATCGCTTATCAATCCGAGTCCGCAACCATGTTCACTTCGCTGTTGCACGGTGAAACACGTACGACAGTGCGCCCTCATAGCTCTGCTAACGTAGCTCCGTCGGCAATTTCGATTGTAATATTTTGTTGAGAAGAAAAACAAGCAAAGGAACTGCGCTTATTCCCAGAATCCGTAATATCGTCAGTGTGGTAAACAAGAGAGGTTCTTCATTGTACGTCATCGATCACGTGCTCTACCAAAGACGATTTTAACTTCCGGGCTTCAAAACGGGGAAAATTTCGCTTTTTCCGGCAATTTTCGGCCTTTTACTTTTTTCTTTTGTACTTTTTGTGCCGTTTACCCTTTATTATACTCCAAATGCTACATTTTAAGCGAAAGTTATTTTGGGGTCTAGAGTATCCCTTTAACTCAAAAACATTATGATCTGCCCTGATTTTTAGGACACACCACTGATGGATTCGTTGACAAGATGGTTAGTATCTTGTGGATAGTTAGTATGCTTTACTTCAAAATTGGTGTTGGTCCTCATTTCCGGAACTCATCATAGTATCTTATCTTTCAACTTTACCAGGGATTGCATGGTAAAACTGGCGCTGGAGTTTGTTGCCGACCAACCAGCCATCCAGGAAATGCTGAAGACTCTGCACAATAACGGTAAATGACTAATTTGTGTTTAGTATTCGTCAAAAACGTATTTCAAACAGAAGTCAAATATAATACGAGTTGCGGCTAGGCCCATTTCCGCCGCTCTGACGACTCCGGTTTTTCTGGCTGGTACGAGCATGTAATTGAGATAAAGTCGCGGCATGTGACGTTACTAAAAACCTCTTCAAGATAAATCGGGCTGATAAAAATTAGTCCATTGTTTGTTTGTTTTTTTCGTAGGTTCATGAGTGCCATGGTGAAAAAGTTTCTTTTAAAATTATAAATAATGGAGCGAATAGTATTTGTTGTATGGAGCGAACGAAATGTCAACTGATTAGAATGCATTTGTTTTATCTGGAAATCCTGTCTGGACTTATTTTGATTCCCCGTAATTTTCTTGTAAAATATCATTACATGACTATGACTCTGTAGTAGGGCCGAAATATTGTAAGTTTCAACTATCTTGTAACAAACCAAAACTTGGTTTCTACAATGATATCAATTCTCGGCCTTGCTTTCTTCATTTTTATGGAACAGCTTTTCCGGGAACCTGTGCAAAATGGACTCACTTGGGGGCTTTGAAGAGGACATCGACCGATTCTATAACAATGGTCAAGTAAGCTCCCACACGGCAGCCTTGTGAAACAGTATTTTTTATTATTTTGACTTTGCATGAGTTAGTATATTATATATATTTGTATATTTACTACAGGTTTTACTTTGCCTAAACAAACAAATAAATAAAGTAAAAAGTAAAGTCATGGAGGACCAGACCCCCAGGTTAATGTGAGACCCGATCTCGAACGCGCGACTTGGTTCTCTTCGTGAAACGTTTGGGTCTAAAAAATGTTGGGGGGGGGGGGGGGGAGAGATGTCCGAGCCCTCCAGGCCCCCTTCCCTAAATCCGCCACTGCCACTAGACCCATGTCGCATGTACCTTAAGGGTTGGGTATCTTTCCATTCAACGGCAGATAACATTTTGTTCTTTCTCCATTCCAGACATATATAAGGGCTTTAGATGTCACCTGGTGAGACTAAAGAATTGCTCAACTAGCCACTGTATTAACGACGGTGCCTACTTTTGTTACTGCGCATACGTTCTGCGCATCTCGAGATAGTCGGGTTTCCTATGGGCGGTGCCTGTTAATACCGGGATATTTTTGCCCGTTTTAAAAACTATGAGACGAAAGCAGAACTTAGCAAGTGCTCTTGGTATTCAAAAAGAAAGTAAAGGGGTAACCATGCAATTTTCAGAGATAATAAAGTTTCAATTTGGAAAACAATACGCCATACACTGCTTTGTATTTTACTGCCTTTTAGAACAATTGTTGCTTAATTATCTCTAAAAAATTTCTGGTACTCCAAATTTTCTTTCTGGTTTCCAGTGGCCCACACTAAGATCTTCTTTTTTCCCGCATAGTCATTTACTGTGTAGAAATACTTCTGAATTAGAAGGCACCATCCTTAAATTATTTAGAAACAAGATTCGTTAAATTTTATGCAAGTCAAGAGCAAAATCAGATTGGTTCAATTCAATCTATTGTTTAGAGATAATACTTAGGATTCGTTTTATTTAGGAGAGTATTATTTACAACCCCAGGACGAAGGCTTTAAAATAGAGGCCGGCAAGCTGTATTGTAATGAAGTACTTTTTAGTCAATATTTCGCTTAACAATACTTAGGACCTTTTTAACTTGCAACTTTAGCGGTAATCTTAGTCAAAAGGTTCAACTGAACGAATTCGGCACAGGTTTAGGTTCTCCAAGAAAACAAACTGACGGAATTAGTTTCAAGACAGGGTAGTGTTAACTGTTTTACTATCACATAAATTAAAGTGCTCATGCATGATTTTCTCGCCTGAATCAACACGTCGCACAAAGAAGTTCTACGAAAAAAAAAAATTGCCATTTGGATGAAACGCAATATTTAAAATGATTTTCGAAAACCTTTAAATTTGCCGCCGGCCATTTTGGCTTACCACTTGACTTCTCTCGGTTCTTCTCGGAGCTCTGACGTCTTACTGTTACAGACAGGTTCTCTTCAGCCTACAACATTGCAGATATAACACGAAGACCGACAACAAGATACCAACACTCGCTACTTTCTTTTCACTTCGTTTGCGTTTGTAAAACTTTAGCGCTAATGTTTGAATCTACGTCACATAACGTCCGTCGGCCTTCCTAGTCAGCGACACTGGTAGAAAGAAAAAAATACAGAATTTTTAAAAAATTGTAGCGTTTTCTGAAAATCCTCACTTTTTTTCGCAGACGTTCTTTGGCTGATGTGTAGATTCAGGTGAGAGAATAAAAAGCATTCATGCACGGGCTCTTTAAGCGAATGATTCCTCTTCGTGCTTTACTAACAACTCTTCAGTATCATGATGGCCACCCTTTGCTGTTTCCAACAAATCCTGAAGACATTTGATGACTTTTACCCGAAGCAATCTCTCCCTCTCATCGCAGCTCCCTTCCTCTTGCATTCGCTTCAGTTCATCTGTTTTCTTAGCAATCAACTTAGTGATAGTCTCAATTGAATCCCTTTGTTCTTCACCGGGTGACGCTATGTTGATTTGTGGGTGAATGTTCTCGGTAAAAGGTCCTTGATTTAAGCTCGTGTTAGGATCCGCCCTGGGCCCCCGGCCACAGTGTGTGGTCTGGCCAGCAGCGTTTTCGTGGTTTTTGTCTTCCATTGTAGATTGTTCATGTTTTCTTTCTTTTCTTGATTTCTGCGAAAGCTGATTGGTCAAGAGTATGTCTTCCACTTCATCGTGTATGTAGATGGAATTGACCAGTCCATTCAACCGTTTTAACTGATTGTCCATCAGGTACTGCACATTTAAGTTCCATTGCAATTCTGATATTGACGGTTCTTCGACTACTGGTTCCTCTCTCTTTGGAGGTCCACGAAACCCCACAAGGACCAGCAGTCGCTCCATAATGATATTGAAAAAGCTTCCTTCTTTCTCTTTAAGATTTTCGTCCTCGCAGACAGCTTTGTGCACAACATTGATGATCGTTATCACAATATTTGTGAAAATGAAAATCATACTGCTTGTAAAAGTGGCGAAGAAAAAATATCCCACGGTCTTGTAATCACTCTGCGAAGTAAAGTCGTTGAAATCGAACACTCCCATCATGAGACTGCTCAGGGAAGCCAGCGTTGCCGAGAAAGACCTGTAGTCTTCCAAATATGGTCCGTAAATGGTAAACGCCAAAGAAGCGTACCCCATGAAAATAGTGAACAGCATAACCGCGAAGGATTGTAACTCGACCACAGATCTGTAAATTGTGGTAGACAAAAGTTGAACAACTCGCGTGAAGGTAAGAAAGTGGATGAATTTTAATATGGCAATGAAAGCTGCAAACGCAAATAGGAACACGAGTCCTTCACTGTACAACCCACACTCCGAAAAGTTTAGGAACGATTCTTGATCTTCGTTAAGGGTTCTTACTGCACGCTTCAGAAGGCTTTCCCGCAATATGTACACCACAAGAATGGCAATACCATTGACGAAGAAAGCTATGTCAAGCCAGCTTATTGTCTCTCGGAAATAGGCTTTCCTCCGCTGGTAGATGCCTTTGATTATCGTGTATAACGTGTATAGCACAATTCCAAAAAACAAAAACTCGCAAGCTGAAAAGAATGCATAAGAAGAATTAAGCTCGGCGAACAAGCGAAAGACTATGAAGTTCGCACGGGGTAGCAAAGCATTCGCTGAAGTCACCTCGATAGCCGTCTCCAATACTCCAATGAGATTGGTATTTGGGTTATAAACCGCTCCTTCAATAAAAACGGCTCTGGTGTACCTGTCTATCCAGCCGTTAGCCTTCAGATACGCTGCGAACGCCCCTGTATCCTCAACAGTGTCGCCCAATTCAGCAACGTATCCCCCGCCAGGATAAAACGCAATTCTGCCGTAGAATGTTAACGAAGAATTCGATTCCGAAGGGTCCAAGTATACCCAGGGGGAAAGGTGCCCTGATGCAGTTCTCTTTTTCACCTGGGTATCCTCCATTTTTTTTCCATCCTTCCATCCAGGTTGGTACATTCGAGTTTCCTCGTGTGATACATCGAATGGAGGATTACATTCATGAATGAAGCCGTTTACTAATTTGGGCACAGTACAGCTACCTGCGTAGATACATAAAAAAAAAAAACATGTTAACTTTTAAAAAAGAAGAGGATGAAACCTATCCTCCTTCTTTTTGCGCCTAGTTTCCTGCATACAGGGCTGCTAAAACCGAAGAAAGTAAGGGAAGGGACCCCCTCTATAATTTCCCGCTTCCATTATCCTTGCACAGGGGCGGATCCAGGAATTTTTGATGGGGGGGGGGGGGGGGGGGGGCAAAGTCTTATTGACAAACACTGTTAAAACTTTTTTTGCAGCAAATTTCGTATTCCCCAATATGAAATATGACTTGATTCTTCGCTAGCCGGGGAATGAACGCCCAGCCGCGGCAGAACTAATCGGAAGTGCACACCCAATTGTAAGCAAAACTCGTATGTTCGGATATTTGTCCTCGTCAGTATATTTTACACACTCGATAAGATTTCCCAGTAGTGGTAAATTTGGTGTACGCTGTTTCCAAAAGTATTGCCATTCCTTTAACTCAGAAAGAAGAGTGGACGGTGCAGGTAAGTCCTGTTGCCATAGCAGAGAAGAGCATATGTTTCTATGAACGCCGGGAGGCCAATACTGCTTTGCGAGCAGACCACTAGAGGGTACCCCCTTCCCCCCCCCCCCCCCCCAAAAAAAAATTACATTTTGAATATACCTGGAATTTACTTTAATGGCAGAATGATTTTTGAAAAAATCAACCAGTTAAATAGTGATATGCTCCTGTCGATGCAAGAATTTAAGTGTCAAACAAGTAGCTTTAATAAAAAAAAAAAAAAAAAATCCACGGGTCTAATGGGTGGAAGGGGGGCGGACCCTCTTCCCTGGATCCGCCACTGTTGCACGACGTTGAAGGACTAAGGGACTTTGTAGTCTAGAACTCACCATTGCTGACTCGCACTTGTCGCAGTCGTAACTTGCCAAGTCGTCTGGATTGTCTCCCAGAAGTAAATCCTGTCCTATTGATCACTTTGTCTCCGTTATACCAGTCCTGCTCGTACAAGTAAGGGATAAACGATTGGTCTGCCCAGTTTAGAAATAATGGCAAATTATTGACCTGTGGATGAACAAGAAAACTGATGATGTTATACCCAACAGGTGCGTCTCTACTACTGCAGGTTTCATTGTCGTTGGACGCCAGCCAGGTTCTCTCTGATATAGGATAACCACAGAATTTACGTCAGTTAAAGATTTCTGCTTTACAGTAAAGTCGTGTGGAAAGTAATACAAGTTATTCATCAGTAAAAATGGACTAGTGGACTATATACAGTATTTAAATGACAGCGAGGCTATTTATTTGTTTATTAAAAGTAGAAAATAGGGGAGCAGTTCTTAAATGGTACGGGATGACGTTCCACATCGGCTTTATCCCGACAAAAAAACTGCTACTTTTAGCAAATTCAGTATTATAACTGGGGAGGAGAAGTCTACTTGCACTCTCCCGAAGCGCGTAAACAATGTTGCTTTTTTCCAAAAGACTGATGGGTAAACTGGAAGTTTGTTGTCTACAACTTTGTACATAACGATTGCTGAAAGGTTTTTTTTTTTTCCTGAGAGAGTGATCTCAGTGAAATTCTATCCATTCGCCTCTCAGTTACAGACTGAATTACCTCATCGTGAACTGACTACCGTAGTTAGCTGGCTGATTACAGCACATTGTGCGTCTTTTTGGAGCCAACGCTACAGTTAAAGCATTTTATTATTATTATTATTATCATTATTATTATTATTATTATTATTATTATTATTGTTATTATTATTATTATTTATTTATTTATTTATTTATTTATTTATTTATTATTTGTATCATGTGAGGTGCCTCGCATGGGTCCTCGCGTCCCGTTCGCACCTGCCCTTTTGACCTTATCACTTTAAATCACTTTGCACATATATTTCATTTCTTTCTGGCTGTTTAATTTGCTGTATGTAACATGTGTAATGGTCAATAAAGCTGTTAAAAAAATAGTGTCGTTGCCCAGAGAGTGAGGTCTTAAATTATGTGCTTAACAACATGTCATAAACGTTAAACAGTGGACTATCTCAGAAAAAAAAAATCGCATTGGAATACCCGTGTGGGGCTTACCAACCAACTAGGAAGGTTCGTCAGCAATCAACTAATTTCCCGTATGTATTCTATCCAAGACAACATGAATTTTGCATCCCCCGGTGGCCATCATTTCTTAGATGTAATCAAATATTGAACCAGAAAAGATTAGCAATGCAATACTTACATCAACAAGTCCCTGGGGGTAGGAGGCAGTAAGGGGATGCAAAAATTCCTGCTCTAATGAGTTCCTCATCAAGAAAGATGCTGGGTCTCTATTGCCATAACTGACCAGTACCAGGATAAGCACGACAAACAGGTAATCTCCAAGCTTGATGAACTTGTTCTTCATTTGTTTCTCTCTGATCCGATTTTCACGTAGAACGCTTAATTGGCTTTCATCTGGCGGCTTGTAACGAAGGAGTTCCATTTCTCTGTCATCTTTGTCCAACGTTCCGTCGCTGGAGTGGAGCCAATCTTCGTCTTCACCTGCGTTTAGAAATAGCAGTTGTTGTTAGTTTTAATTGTGTTCCGTGTTATTGATTCTTTGCACAGTTTAGTTACTTTGCCACTTCATTTGTTTCTGTGTGTTGAATTGTTTTTCGAAGACAAAATACGTCATAGATATATAGATAGACAGTCGGACGGACCGTCCGACCGACAGACAGACAGACAGACAGATGGTTGGATGGAATCTTTTATTTCAACACGGAGTTTTGTCAAATTAATACACGCAATAGTTAAAATTTAGTTTCCATGAAATCCGTACGTATTTAACTCTAAATACAACTAATTGTATTATAACAGAAGATTAAATTTTTTTAAATGACATACCGTTACAACTAAGTGAACTTCTTCATTGAGTTGTCTAATTGGTGCCGATATTAAACCTTTTCTTTAAGCTCACTTTGAAATTTATCCAACTGATGTTTCCTCTTTAAGGTAACGTGGATGATCATTCCAGGCCTTTACTCCACTGAATGCAAAACTATTATTATAATAATTAGTTCTGTTTTTAGGCAGCTCAAGGTCATAATCTCAGACCGTAATTGTTAAGGGTCTTATTAAAAGTGAACATTTAGGTAAGGTATGGAGGTGCCAGGCCATTAACTATTTTAAGGATAGATAGACAGACAGACAAACAGACAAAATTTTTAAGCTAAAAGCTTGTGGAGTCGAGTATAAAAAAAAAAAACAACAACAGTACAATATACTAATAAGTGGACATACAAAAACAAAAATGTACAATTATTTTTATGCTAAAGAACGTCGTTCAAATGTATACAAAATCGCTATCTCTGTGCCGCACAGACGCAATGAGTGTTTCATAAGATAGAGACTCTGTGTACAAGCGCATCATTCATGTATCTAGTATCGAATCTAGGTCTCGTAAGATATAACCGTTACAACGTTTAGACTAAATGCCCTTAGAGCAAGAGTAAGAGTCCACCCATTCCTCTCCCCTCAAAAGTGTTTAACCATTGGCAAGTTACCAAAAAAAAAAAACACTAAAAGAAAATGAATTTTGTGCCGCTGGTAGTAATTACACAATTGATGGACCAGACAATAAACTCTGCGGTGTATGTTGAAGTGCTAAAGTGAACCCATAAATTTCCTTTTGTGCGTTAGCCCTTATAAGGAAGCGAAAGGTTGGCCTAGAAAGGAAATGGCTGGAGATTAAAGCCGGCCGTCGTGGGTCCGATTCCTGCCGAGGTCCAGGATTTTTTTTTTTTTTTTTTTTTGGCCTCTTGGGATCTCCCATCTCTTTACTAGGGCTAACACTCAGTAGTAACCTTAGCACTTCACTGCAGAGTTAATTCTCTGATCCATCACTTTTTTAAAAAGTAAACTTTAACTCGAAAAATACCTAGTTGTATTATGGGTTTAATCTAAATCAAAACGACAATTTCCGTCTCCAAAAAGTTTAGACTTTTTCACTGCTTCTGGCAGTGTTGTTGCACATCTTAGTCAAGAGGCAAATAAGGTGTTGAATTAGCAATAGGTTTGTTTCGCACTCACACTCTATAATAATACTTTTTGTAATGAAAGGTGATCCCCTACTTTTCACTAACATTGGACTAACTGGAACAACGTTTTCGAGTTTTTCAATGTAATGACCTCACGAACGTAACTAACCAGTCTCATCAAATCGCATCACTCACCTTTCTTAGGATCCTCAGTACCCTGAACGGCTTCACTCTCCTCGTCGCTTTTCCTAATGAAAACCGCGTACGCGACTGATAGAAACAGCACTTTAATCGGCTGGTTAATAAGAGTGTCCTGACTGAACGTAAATATCATGGAAATAAACCACTGGTTCGATTTCTCCTTTCCCCACATCATGCTATAAAATAACGTGTATAGAGCCGAGGCAAATGATGCCAAGATGCACAAGGTCCAGGCTATATACAGGAACCAGTATGGTAAAAATCCTTCGCCTTTCTTTTTCTTCTTGCTTTGGTCTTTGTCATCCTGTTTACTTTCACATTCATTCTCCCGTTTTCTGCAAAGCCACCATTTGGTTTTCTCATTTCTTTCAGTAGCGACGTCTGGCGTACCCTCGCTGTCCGCCAAACTGCAAAGAGGCAAAACACCCTCTGCTTACATAAATGTCATTGAATTTCACTCTTCCTATTTTTTTTTTAAGAAAGGATTTTTATTAGCTTTACGTAACACTAATAATACAATACTAAACTACCGCAACATTGTAATTAATTAAAAATGAAAATAAAAAGTGGTGTGGATGGGTTGTTATCTAGGTACTTTTTAGTAGTGCAATTTAAGTGGCTTTTGTACTGTAATGTAAGTAAATGTAAGTAATGTCAGTAATAAATTGTATATAAAAAAGTAAGTAGTGAAGATTCTGTTAGTATAGAGTGTGTGCACGGCGGCCATGTTGGAGGACTAAAACAATAGATGTTTGCATGAAAATAGAATATATTTCCCAAAGGAAAATCATTGTATTGTTTTGGTCCTCCAACATGGCCGTGGCCGTCGTGCACACACTCTATTGTAAACAGTGTATTTGTTACAAAAGTAAGCATATATTGTAAGTACAGTCATACTGTAATTATCGCAATTAGTGTTTATTATTGTTAGTAGTTGAACAAGTAAGCTGAACGAAAAGAAAAGAACGAAAGAAAACAACGACAACGATAGAACAACAGCAAAAGAGTACATGTAGTGGAAAGCGATTCAAGGGGTCTCTCAAATAATCACATCTTCGATGAATTTGTTGCGAATCAGTGGTTCCCATTTAATCTTGAAGTGCTTTAGATAACCGTTTCCCATGGCAATATCATATTCGATGCCAGCTTTTTCACGTAATTCTGTTTCAAACACGGGGAAGAAAAGGGGTGTTTCATCTAGACTGCAACGATGTATGTAAAACTTGGCTACTAAAAGGGCTAAATTGAGCAGCGTACAGAACCTTGAATTATCTATCACACTAAATAAAACTTTAGCGGGAGTAAGGTTGAATTCAGTCTGGGTGTTTCTAGTTAGTGTTGAAAATTCAGCCATACATTGTTTCGTTCATGGACTCGGAATAGCCCATGGATAGAACTCGAACAGAACTATAGCTAGCACGACAGCTAGCACACGTTATAAATAACCGAATAAAAGTGAAGGTCTTGCTGTTTACAGTGTTGAGATAAGCACGCAAGTATAAGCACACTCCAACGAAACGATGGAGTGCTTTCTATGGTTGTGCTTGTGTTGTTCATTTCCCCATTCGCCAAAAGCGCGTCCTTTAGGCTTATACTTGCAAAACGATGAAAACATCTTGAGTTGTTGGAACAAATTATCACCTTGTTTTACCATCGGTAGATTCTGGTTAAAAAAATATGCTATCATCTTCCTAAAAGTTGGCGTGGCTGGTTGGTACACTAATATGAGAAAAATAACAAAAAACTTTTATGCATCCTGCTCAAACTTACCTCTTGGAGTCGATATGATCTGACTGTACAATGTACTTTTGCTTTCTGTTTCGGAAGATCCAACATTTGCCGCTCGATTTTTTATCCATGCCAATATTATCATTTAAACTGCCTGAATTCTTTACTTCAGACACCACGCTGTCGAGATGGACTTCCTTGTCTTTGAAAACTTCGTCGTCAAGTATAGAATTTGTTTCGCCGCTGTCAAAAAGTTCTTCATCTTCGGTGATAATTGATTCGCTGAGGCTTTGCTCTTGAATATCCTTTTTAGCTTTTTTAGCCCCCTTTGGTTTCACCCCCTTAAAGATGGTCACTATAGCAACATTAACAGGAACGATAACGAGGCTGCACTGAATGCTAATCATTATGGATCTTAAGTTGAGTTTAATTGGTCCCAGTACAATACTGTCGGAATCGTCCCCAGTTGCAGTTTGCCCAAAAAACATCGCACTAGTTACCATTGCCGTACACAGAAGGCACAGACAACAAGACGCACGCTGTGCTCTGGTAAATGCACTCCGTGAAGGCTTCAGAATCACAGAGAACCACAAGTGAGCGTCAGTGAAATCTTTATACAACTTACTGTTGAAAAGTCTGGAAAACGACGTGAGGTCTTTTTCATCTGCTGGAGTCAAATTACGCGTGATTGCACCATCATCCTCATCAAGCGCTAACCACCGCTCGCAAATAAAGACGGTGACGGCGTCTGACTGCAAATCCCGCACTAAGACCCGCTTTAGAAACCACGCGGGCGATAAGCCGTGATTATCATGCCAGACTGTTAGTGACTCAATTGTTCCCAATGAACCAGCAACCGAGATCAAGAAGGAATTAGCACTGCCTTGTCTAAACGTCGGGCGCTTATCGTCTTTTAAGATACATATTCCGCTGTCTTCGCGCTCTCCGACGAGTAGACATGATACCTGAGCTGTTGTGGCGGCACCTCTGCGCTGACCGGTGAAAAATGTAAGCTCATACTGGTAAGTGGCATTGGGCACGTTGCTGGCTATAGGTGTAGCTCCAATCTAAGGAAAAGAAAGAATCGCATAACGGTACTAAGTTATAAACTTTAACTTACATCAGTTCTGGGAGTGTTACATTATTTTACCGCTCTGTAAAACACGATAGAGCTATCGAAATTTGGCGCTAAAAAAGTATAAATTATTGTTATAATTACAATGGGATTGTTTCAGACTGGCTAGGCATTACCTGTGGAGTGCTGCAAGGGAGCCTCTTAGGCCCTCTTCTTTTGAATGTATTTGTGAACGATATTAATTACTCAGGTAGATTTTTCTCTCTCCGACTTTATGCCGACGACACGACACAGTTTGTAGCACAAGAATTGCCCCATTGCCCTGGAATCCACCCTGAATAAGGACATCAAGAAATAAACCCACTGGTTGACTGCGATCTACTTACAAGTAATTGCTACCAATAGTCAGGCAATGACCACAGATAAATCTTAGCACACATACAATCTTTTGGTCGGAGACAAGACCATAGAAGATGAACCGACTCTTCAAATTCTAGGTGTTTGATTAGACCAGGACTTCTCTTTTAACTGCCTTCACTCGTCAACTTAATATAAAGTTACTTTCTCTTTTGATAGGGCTGCAGGGATGTAACTATTTGAGCTCTCAAGCTAACTGAGTTATCTTGCCCGCATTTTCGCCAAGAAATCAGAGTCAAAAGTCGAAGGCGGATATTGATGCGAAACAAAAACGGACTGCATGTTTTGCTGGCTTAATGTAAGGAAAATATGGCAGGTCTCCTCTGTTTATGCCTGAAAAATTTCATAAAGGGGGCATTTCCGGAGTCGTATTTTGGTATTTGTTTTTCCGTAAATTTACCCGACGTTTCTGCAAATGCCATTGGAATTGGTTTGGAATTCAATTTACGGAAATAGTTCATTAAATCATTTTTGAAAACTTACAAAAAAAATTTTCTGGTAATTGAGATATCCAAGGGGAAGAGAATTGGTAGATATCTATTTCGATAGCGTTTGAGACATTTCGGAAGTCCTTTCAGCGGTTGATATAGGAACATATTAATGCGCTGGATTTCATCGAATCAAATTTTGGCAATGTCGCCAATCGTGCAGTAGCAACAGCTATTAAAGACATAATTACCTGTTCCATGTCTCTCTTATCAGCTCTTCTTGCCCAGGTCAGCACCAAAGCGTAAATTAGAAACATGGAGAGAATAAAGAAGAAGACCGTTACATTTCCAGTTTCAAACATAGAACCGAAACCTGCCAATACAGCACCGTAGTCGATCGGGTTTGGAGCCACATCCATCATGGAACCAAATGCGGTCAAATGAGTACAGCGACAGTGAGTTTGGGTTGTGCTGGTCAAATTACCAACCTGTAAATTAATAATAACATGTGGTTTACAAGTAGTTTAAATTATTTAGGATGTAATTTGCAATAAACATAGCAAGATCTTCAGGTGAACTTTCCATTTACGGTCTTTGTCAATGTTCCGGAATGATCCTTGAAATGCTCGAAGACTTCTCTGCTTTATGGTTTACTATCAGCACCTTACAACAGGGGAGTTCCCTTTTCATGGGTGGTGAACTGTCATCGATATGTATTCTCAGATGTGAAATTTTCGTTAATGGTGTCTGGTGTACAAATGGCTCGCTGCGACCCATTCAAGACCTTTAGAATGTACGCTTACAGTAGTCGAATGCAACATCTGCGACAAGCGTTACTGGTGTCATGAAACATTCTTTTGTGCTTTCGATCGTCGTAGTTTCAAAAAAGGTACAAAATCAGTCAACATCTCACGAGTCTCGTGGCAATCGTAAGGAAGTTGTAGGTTTGACTTACACGAAATATGGCAGTCTCGTCGTCAGCATGTCTTACACAACGTCTTGTCGTCTAAATCGTTCCCACAGAACCTAACAACAAGCTTGTGACTCAGGCACTGAGGGAATAGCACACCATTCAATAACACAGTAGTGATAGTTCCACGTGCTTCATAATAAGTTTAAGCAACGGAAGAGGAACCAAGTGTGACAAGATAAACACGGCTCAAAGCTGTAACCTTGCAAGTATGGGTGAGTCATACATACCTCACATCCATCATCTTTCCATTTCTGAAACTCTTCATTCCAGTATAAACATTTAGATTTAAAAGTCCTCAGAGTGTAGCTGACATTGTAATCCTCGAGGTCACAACTAGTGAAGTGGGTCGCTGCTGTAAACCTAATGCCAATGTAATAAGTGCCAACATACAGTCTAGTCTGGGAAAGAAACAGTGATACGTTGGAGCCTCTAATCTTCAAATGGTCTCTTCCAGGTGTGACATTGTGTTCTTGGCTGTTTGTTTGATTAAAATCTCCCGTTAAATTAGATGACATTCCGGAAGATTTCGTAACGTTGCCAGTCGTGTTACTTTTTTGCTTAGTGTCATTCGGATAATTTTGGTTTAGCTTAGAATCGAATTGATCATCATCGGTTTTGTTCGGAGAAATTACTCGCCAGTCGAAATTGACAGTAGTCGGGGCTTTTCCTCGTCTGACATATACCACAAACTGACGGTCAGATCCGATAATACCAACTTCGACATTGATTGCGCTGCCATTCTTATCGACCACCAATGTATGGACACGCCATTCTTTGTGTATAGAGCAGTTGTACTTGAATCTTTCCGGAGTTTCAACTGGAGCATCTCGAGGTATGAGTATGTCTATGGGATCATCTTTGTCCAGATGAGAGACGGCCAGCTTTTTACCTTTGTTTTGGAAAGAAAGACTGACCACTTTCCCTGTGACGTCCGCAGATCTTTTGCCCCATGTGTAAGGGTTCTCATTCATGGCTGCCATCTAAAAAGAAAATACATCCAAAATATCTCAGCTTGCCCTAGGTGTCAGAGAACGTTCTTTGCTCGCGCTTTCAACTCAACTCAGAGGTACTCGTTTTGAAATGGTCATTATATGAAACGTTTTATGCAAGAAGGAAATGTTAGGAACAATGATGTCGGTCGACAAGCGCTTAAACAAGAACAACTACAACAACAACATGTCCAACATGAACGTTAAGACCATGAATATCATTTAACTCAAACAAATATGATGAAAACATGATACAGCTTTAGGAAAAAACGTGAAATCAATACGCAGACCATGAAAATGACGTCCTGAATTTCTGGAAATAAAAAGTATCTTGAGAATGATGATTATTCTAGAAAGTGACGCAGGCATACTCGGAAAAAAGAAATCCGAGTGCTCCTATCAGGAGTCGAACCTAAGACCTTCCGATTACTAGTTCGGACGCTCTACCACTGAGCTACAGGAGACTCGTGGGAGTTTAAACTAGGTTCATGGGACAAACATAGTAATCGGAAGGTCTTAGGTTCGACTCCTGATAGGAGCACTCGGATTTCTTTTTTCCGAGTATGCCTGCGTCACTTTCTAGAATAATCATCATTCTCATTCATTCACCAGGCTGGAAATATACCATAACATTTCTTTCAAAAAGTATCTTTCTCCGTTCAGTTCCAGCACAATCACGTGACCTTATTTTAAATAATTAAATTTCGTTTATTACTTATATGCCCACCTGTTTGTCGACAGGACCATCGATATCTGAATTATTTCCGAACAGGTTTCCAGCAGAAGGCATCTGAAAGCCAGCCTGGCCGTCACCTATAGAAGACCCACCCAGAGAGTCTGAGTCAGAGCGCTCCACTGCCATATTTAGCTTTGCACTAGAGATGACACTGGGTTGTTCGCCGGCCAGTTTGTTCTCCAGAACAGAACCGCTGACACTTCCAAGCATGCCTACAATACTGTTGGCTGTATCTCGGTTCTGTGAAAGATTAAAAAGAAATTCCAAGTTGTTAGCACTCTCTTTTAAAGGAACTTTTAAACCAGTGGAATATTCCAGCATTTGTAATTATCAGCGATTATGAATGTTAATTTGCGTCTTCATACAAATCATTCTTTTACCACTTACCTTTTTAAATCACATTTCGAACAAGCAATAATAATTGTTTCCAAATTCTCTGTTCCTCTTATATCTTTGTTCCAGTTTCAGTAAAATGAAAAGCCGCATTTTGTCGAGCATAATCCGCCAAAAGGAATTTAAAGCTATTAGTGGCTTTTTGAAAACTATTGGAATACTCCATCATTGTGGATTATGGCTGGATGTGCGATTTGATCTTTTCATATTTTTACTACAGTCTAAATTAAACTATAGCGTCCTATTTATCTGTTGCTTTGGTTTGCAAGCTTTAATTGCAGGATTTCTGCCTTGTCAATTTCAAGGATTTTTAACCGTACCTTTGCAGATTCCTCGTCGAGTTCCACTGCTTCTTCATCTGTGACATTTCCAGGTGGCTCTTGTTCAGGTTCTTTACAAGTAATATCGTAAGGAGAACATGTTGGAGGTGGTTCCGTAGCATTCATCACCTTGGACTTTACGAGAACGGAGCTCCCAGCCGCATTAAGAACGTATCCCATTCCAGACAAAAGGGACTCAGCACTGTTCACCACTGCATCGTAGCCCGCAGATTCGTTGGAACTGGTTTTTAACAAGTTGGACATCCTTTCAAAGGCTTCCGTAGAAGCATTCTAAGAAATGAGATTCATATACATTATTTGAGCCTCTGTCGAGTCCGGTTTTAAGCCATCACACAATAGCTACGATTGTCATTATTCCTACAAGAACAGTTTGCAGGGAAATTCTAAACGCTTCTGCTTTTCATTCTCCAATCCAACCAAAATATACACCCGCGAGTCTCGGCGCGATGCCACATCACTGTGACGTCATCAAGATGTATTAAGTCACATACTAGGGACCTTTGGTTCTGAGTACGAGTGCAAAATTGAGTACGAGTACCACTTTCAAATTCAAACCAGTCGCGTTCCCAGAACTCGCGCTCCATCATGAGAACAAGATTGGTGTGACAAGCGATTATCTAAAGAACATAAACTAGATTTAAAAAGTCATACTCGTGTTCAATCCTAGTCATAGCCAAATCTGAAGGTTCCTAATATCTCTTCTGCCAAAAACAACTCATTGAGTTCTCAGAGACGGTAACAGCAGTTTCTCTTTCAACTATTATATATCGTCACTAAAATTTTATTGGGGGATAAATAATTAAGGTTTGTTGTCAACCCTTGGTCTGGTCTAACTGACAGGCTCAGTGTTCCCGTAAGCGTTTTACAGATTTCTGAGAAAATAAAGATCTTTAGTTGCGAAATTAAACGAATAATTATTAGTTCCAGCGTAACGTTTAGGTACGATAAAGGTAAGTTTACAAAATTTGCATGCTTCCTATCAAAAATTCGTTGCAATCATACCATAGCTCCAGATGACGTTTCATCTTTGAACATCGAAGCACTCGCAATCATGTCAGCAGACTGTTGCAAACCGTTCAATGAAGTCACAGGAAGTGACGTCGCAGCCTGAATGACTGATGTGCGCACTGCTTTTCGTTTTTCCCTTCTTGCATTTACGTCCTCGGTGTTATTGGGTGCTTCAACTTTTGAGCTTTGTGCGTTAAGCAGTGAGTTAACGGCTCCCGCAAGTCTTAAGGCCGCTTGACTATCTCCTACATTCACCAGCTTACTCAGGTCGCTATTTTCTCCTGACGTCATGTTTGCTAGCATGTCGCCAAGTTCATCTTCTTGCATCTGTGGCTCTACCGACTAAAACAAAGTTCAAAGAAATATTAACAAAACAGCTTTTCTTCCCAGCTTTAGTTTTCTTTCAGACTGAACGAATGCCTTAGAACACTCCTCTGACGCGGGCATTTACTTGAGTGTAACGTTATCTAGTTACCTTTGATAAAATTGAGCATTAGGTACTCACCGTGCACGGGTCGTTTCCAGAGAAGCGGAGCCGGGAACGGGTTCTTGTTCATGATGTAAGAATATTAATTATACCTCAGGCTCCTAGTCAACAAAATTACCAAGGGAACAACAAGGGACGTGGAATGGAATGATATTGAGCCAAAGTGAGGACTACTGTCCTTTTAGTACCCCAAGCTTGTTACCTCTGTAAAGGAAAATTTGGTTTGCCCAGGTTACATTTTGTAACAAAAAGATGTAGTTGCATGTTTCGATTCCCATGGCAAAAAAAATTAATGTTTCACAGCATCCAGATCGCACATGAACCACTGGTAGCCATTAAGAGCCAGAGCTCAACCCGTTTCTCTGGCGTAAATCAACTAGGTGTATTTCTACACTCTCATCAACGTAGCGTCACCCAAAACGGCTGAGAGTAGGTCTTGAAGCACCGACCTTCAGATTTAATATCCAACGCGCTGTTTAGTACAGCACCACCCGTTCACAGTGTCTAAGGAGAGTTCTGAATGCTATAAATGGAAAGAAATTTCTTTCTTACTTGCAAAAATAAAGTATAGTTGGCTTCGCCCTCGAAGAAATCCAATATTTTCACGTAAATCTCCATTGTGTAATTGTCAGCTGGCTTTCCCAGTGGCAGTTCAGAGTAAGTGGAATTATGAGGACCGTAGAAAAACAGGATCAACTTCCCTTCTTCATTTCTGTAGTAAAACTCGTAGCTGAGTGGCATGTCGGGATCTGTCCAGCCTTCACACCAAATATGGAACTTAGTTACCAGAGCATCTCCTAACTGAGGGGAAGCAAAGCAGTCACCTCCTTTGGGGACTTCATTTGTAAGGACGACGCTTTCTGTCTTCCCTTTGACTCCTTTCTCTCTGCGGCCATACAGGCGAATAAGGTACTCTGCGGCTCCTTCTAAAACGTTCTTAGGCACCATGAACACGGGCCCTGTGGGATCCTTCACTTCACTCTGTGCGATGTCTTGTTGAAGTTCCCAATACGTCGTAGAGTCGTTGATGACGTTCTTGTAAACTTGCCATTCGTAGATCAGTCGTCCGATACATCCCTCAAAGCAGCTGGCAAAAAGGGCAAGTCTTTTGGAAGGATTGATTTTAGCAGCGCAGTTCTGCTTGCAGCTGTTGAACACAAAATTGGTATATTAAATGAATATAGAACCACTCCCAGTGTTTTCCTGATAATTATCTTATCATGCCACAGCAATGGAATTGTGCACAGCTAGGGTGGTTTTCATTCGGCTTAAAGTGTTTTTTAGTGGAGTGTCGAAGTTGCTTTGGTTTTGCTTCACTGCGCTGCGTGGTTTGTTTGAAAAATTCATTCTGTTAACTTAACCAGTTAAACCCAAACTAATTCAACTAATTTATCTTAAACCCAAAGTTTTCGAGACACAATCGTACAATTTAAAATCGTATGGTTGCAGGGCATTTTTTAGCACGACGGGTGGAATGGCGGTGGAATGCAAGCGATACCATAGTAGGCTGGCTGAGTTAGTTGCTACAAAGAAGGGCGAAAGCTATGCGACTGCTATCTCATAGATCCAGGCAAGGGTGTCCTTTGCTTAAGAGATTCGCGAGCTACAAGGAGGATCCATCTAGAATTGACGGACAGTGACTTTGACATCGAGAAAGGACATGCAAACATTCGTTAAAAACATTGAAAACATAATTTTATTCCTTAGTTTTTCTTATTTTTCTTGGTAGCCTTCCATTTGATGTTGGGTTTTATTCCCTTTTTTAAGATTTTTAACTTTGTATGTATGATTGATTTTTTTAATAAGAATAGCATAGTAACTTTATCAGAAAAAAAATCGGCTTGAAAGTTCTCTTTTTTCATCGAAATGAATTGTAAATAGTTTTTTAATAGTTCCTTTTTCTACTTTTAACTTGTGAATAGCAATTTGCTTGAAATATGTTAATAAAGAGTTCTCATTAATATTTATTTAAAAAAAATTACTATTATTATTATTATTATTATTATTTCATAGGCGTTTTTACGCGCTTGACAAAATCACTTGTATTTGCTTTGTGCTTTGTGTTGTTGTTGGTTGATATTGTTTGCGTTTGTTTTGATTGGTCAGAGTGATAACTTTGGTTTTGGTTTTACCACACTCTGCTCGATAGCTCCCCTGGGCAATCAGGTGCCAAAGGGCAGATAACTTTATCCAGCAGATAAGTCCTTATCCATCGGATAAAATGTATCGGTTGGAGTATGTTTTTTTCCTCGTGATAGCAGTTAATCCACTGGATAGAGTTTTCCGTTCTTTGAACAACTGGGGCCAGAATGCGAAGCAAACACATGAAACAGACGCTAACCACAACATGCGGGTGCCACAAAGGAACAATGAAGTTTTTTGTGTTCTAAGTGGTTGACAAGTTGGCGAGGTACTCTTAATAGAAAGATAGTGAAGGAAAACCAAAGGAAACGCAAAAGGTTTCGATAGCCAATCAAAAAGAACGCTCACGCAAATCACCCATTTATGCAGCTGGAGCCAAGAACGGGAAAGCACGACTTGGCTGAATAACGACTGGAAGCCCTCTTGCTTCTGACTCGCTGGCGAGCTCTGATTAGTTAGAAAACGTTATAGGGTAAAGCAACATGTGTAGAGGTAAGTAACTCAAACGTTGCATCCAGGTTTTAAATTAATCAGACATTTGTATAAATGAGTACAACGTGAAAATCCAAATTAGCGCTACTTACTCAATTTTCGACACGGGTGGATCACCTTGAATGACCTCCACGACTTGATACTGTTGAGCAATCCTTTCTCCCTTCCTGATGATTACAAACACGACGTAAGTTTCGTCTTCTATCATGTTGGTTGTTTTTAGAGTTAGCTGGCCATTTTCATCGGGAAAGAAGAACTGTCCATCACCATAACAACCGTTTGAATGAAGAGTACCGGGCGCTGCTGGTTGAGTCTTTGTGTCATAAGGAGAGCGTAAAGTCATGTTTGGGTAAACATCTTTAGGGAACTGCGTGTGAACGCTCCTGCATAACCACGTGTAGTGTAACCCTGGAAGATAAAGGGAGACAAAAATCCATGAAATCAGCCAAATAAGTATATTCAGCCGACTCTTATGCTTCAACTCATGCGGAATAGCAAAGGAAACCAAGTACTATAAGAATTACTATTTTGCCATAGAACGGGAAACTCGTAACTGAAGTTCTTAAGAAACTTGCCAAGGATGAGAACCACTAATTTGCTGCAAGAAAGATTTCAAAAGAACCTCACTCCGCTATTCTGAGTAAACTTTATTTCATCCAGCACTTAAACAAGTAGCCATTTCTTTTACTTGATTTTTCCAAAAGAATGCGCCTATATAGCCAGCATTGCAACGGCGAAGACGCTTGCAAAACCTCTAAACAAAACCAAGGTATAAGGGAGCTTAATGAACCACGAAGGCAACGGCGGCGAGAACAGTTTAACAAAAAAGTATATTTTAAGGTACAATTTGGTTGTGTCGTTTCTAGAATGAAATCCGATTTCCTTTGAACAGCTGGGCCCAGTTGTTCAAAGCCCGATTAAGCTACTACTGGGTTAACGTAAACTTTGATTCGGGCCTTGAACAACTGGGCCCTGAATTAGAAGGCTTTCTTATTAAGCGATAATTGAGACCTCAACGCACTGCGAAAATTATGTAAGGTCTACCAGTGTGTAGGAGATCTGATCGCTCTACAAATGCAAATGTATTGGGGGAATCAGATTTAAGAGTATCCATTCTAGCCACAAGAGTTTTTGTTGGCATTTCTGTTATCCTGCGAAATCGCAGGGAATATCACCTGACATTACTTAGCTGACGTAGTCCGAGTTCGCTTATATCAGGAGATATGCCGCAAGATTGAGCAGGATAATTATTATATTATTTAACACCTTGATAACAAAGCACAGTGTTTTTGCAGAAGAGCTGGAGACACGAAATTACGTAAATATTATTTGGGCAATGTTACAATGTGTTGAATAATAAGCCCGCTTAGTCATTATAAATTTTCACTTACCAGAATCTTTTCCAATATCGACATCGGGGTCTCTCGACTGAGTCGCATCAATCCTTATATTCTTCCCGAACCCCCGACTGATCAAATTACCGCCGTCAATTCTTGCTATGAGAGGTGAAGGAAGAATCCTCAAGTAGCCCATAGCTGTACTGCGGTACTTATCTGTATTGGGTAGTGCCATCTGCGTAGTGAAGTGCACCTCATATAAGCCATAATCAAGCCCTTTTCTGGGTATGTTAAGTTCTCTTTCTGTCAAGATGATATTGCTGGGGTTGATGCTTTGAATTCCGTTTATGTCCAGCGACAACAGTTTCCATTTAAATTTGACCTTATTTGTTCTCTCACATTCGAGCTTTACATGAGTACGCACATTGTAGGGATCAGAGCGAAATGACTTTGAAGCCGTAATTGAGGTCGCGCCAAGATTGTCTACCTCTATAATAGGGCTCGTGCAAGGAGCGTACACTACTTCTACGTCTGTGGTAACTTGTACAAAAGACACAACGTTTGAGGCGTTCAATGTAACAACGTACTCCCCTACGCGACTGTATCTATGTTCAAATTTAACACTTTCAACAGCTGATATCACACTAAAATTAGAAGTTGCGTTCCTGGCTTCGCAACCTGGATGACCATATAAGAAGCGATTTCCGTCTCCAAAATGAACAGAGAAACAGGAGTCTGTGCCAAGCTGTGCAGCACTGAGGTGAAACTTTATTGGCTGTTTGACCTTCTGCGGACTGTTGCTTTGTAATACGGGACTTTCAATGGCGTATTGAATCTCCACAGAGATGTTGGAACGAGCGTGACTTACCATATTTTTCACGAGCACCGTCAATTTGTGAGGTCCAACACGATGGAACCTGTGATGAAGCACAGATGTGGACGTGAATTCATTTTTCTTATTATCGATTTCCCATTGACATGATAAATTGGTTCCTCGAGCAAAAACTTTAAACATGACGTCACGATCTGCGGGAAAGTAGTCACCATGGATACCGTAACCAACACGTGAACCACCGGGTTGTGGTAGTCTGGCGATTACTTGCTGAATATGAACTGGATGTTGGATCATTACGGTTGTCTCAGCAACGGCCCAAGACACTAGGTTTCGAGCCACGACTAAAACTTGGAAGGCACCAGAAACTTTATAGTCGTCTTGTGTGATGGTCAGGTTGTGGCTATCCTCAAATGCCTTAAAGCTTAAGTTTGCGAAGGAAATTTGGAATTTAACCTTAGTACCGTTGATAATTCCCCACGAGATAACGAAACTTTCCTTGAAAGTTACAGGACCGATGTAAAAAATCTTCAGATGTGTGATTGGTTCCTGAACAACAATTTCTGTCGTGCTGTTTGCATAACTAAGTCTATTCTTGCACTCAATAAACAGCAAGTACCTCGATGGTTTGTCGTAGACGAAGTTAATCTGATATCTCTGATTGCGGAAGTTCTTCGCTGGCGTTCTATCTGCGCCTAGGAAAACCATGTCCGATAATGGAAGTTCTCGTGGCGCCTCACCATCTCCAAAATCGCAAACGCAATTAAAATCGGAGCCTTGGTCGATTGTGAGAACAATCCTCGCCTGTTCAGAGACATTAGAAGGGTATGCGAAGAGCTTTACTTTCTGAAGTAAAAGAACTGGTTTATGAACCGTGATGTTGATCGAAGAAAACGATCCAGAAGAGACATTATTAGAGGCTGTCACACGAACTTCATAAGTAACGTCAGGTTGTGTCGAGTAAATGTCGTTGTAACTGTATTTGTAGGTCGTCTTACTTAGATAACTCTCCAATTTATTGCCATCACCAAAATCAAACAAAAACACAGGATTCGTCCCTGTTGTCACACTGGCAGTGAAGGTGACATTCTTGTCCATTTCTAGGTCACGTGAGTCATACGTAACAGTGATTATCAAGTTAGAAACAGGAATCTCTGCCGTGATTACCGCTGACGTAACTTGGGTTGGACTCACTAAGTTGTAGGCCTCGACCGAAATAACGTATTCGCCAGGGATGTCCAGGACAGCTTGAACGAATCCTTCTAGTTCAGATGTGCGAAGAGACATAATTTTTGCTCCAGGAAAGTTGACTTTAAATGATGCGTTTGTTCCAGACAATAAACTCCAAGAGACTTGAAATTCTCGACCAACAATTTGAGTGGGAATATTGAGAATGCTCAACCCCACAACAACAGATTGAATCGCGATTGGTGCAGACGCGTATTGAATACTTAGCCGATTTTGGCAACGAACGGAGATCTGGTAGACTCCGGCACTTGAATAGTTGTGTTCAACAACAAATTGTAGGTTTTGAAAGGGTTTCTTGTCTACTGTCTTGCTGTCAGCAAAAAACCTGAGATGCTGGTAACTGGAATTTTTCCAGAGACCATCTCCGAAGTTCCAAGAACAAGAGAAATCCGAACCCTCTGACAAATTAAGGAGAATTTTAGCTGTGTTGTTTACAGCAGTTGGCAAAGAACTGATGGTGAGACCTTTGAGTGGAAGTACAGGCTTCACAACTGTGATGTTGAGTAACGCGACCTCTTGACTGACGTTGTTTCTTGCCGTGGCATTTACCACATACACAGCATGAGGATCAAACTTGTGATCAACAGCAGGGTTTTGCGTAACCATTACTTCACTGCCGTCTTTAAAATCAAACAGAAATTCTGGATCACTCCCGTTTTTCAAGCTCGCGTAAATTTGCACAGTTTCATTGACCTCTACAGGGCGTGGTCCTCCGAAGAGATAAGCCTCAAGACCATATATGGGGATCTCTACAATCACATGACCAGGGATGAGAATAGGTGGGGTTACAAGGTTCCAAACAGTTAACCCAAAACGATGAAATCCGGCAGAGTGGTAAACATCCCGTGTAACGATATGAAAAGCCCAGAGACCGATGATCTCCTGGCTAAATTTGTATCCATTAAACAATAATTCAAAAGACGCGTTGGTTCCTGTCGCTATCTCCAAGCTAATGTTAACTGGATTTCCAAATATGATTGGCTCAATGGGGACCCAACGGGCTCCAGTCACCTGCTCTTGAACTATAACATCCGTCCTCGCCGTCTTTTCGCTAAGGCGATTTTTACAGGTGACTGTCACGGAATATACTCCAACCTCAGTGTAATTACGCTCGATCAAAAATGTCACATCGGGTGGAATGCTTGGGGTATCCTTCGGTTGCCTAACTGGATCCCAGAGAGATTCTGCTCGAAGGTCAAATACTCTGCTAAAGTTAGGAATGTCACTGAACGAAGCGTTGCAAACAACGTCCGACACTCTTGTTATGAGTACAGTTATTACCGTGGGTTGTAAGAATATTGTCGGTGTAGCGGTTAAATTCAAGTGTTCTACTCTCGACACAGGTTTATGAATCTTGACTAAGATAGAAGTGTTGTAGAACGAAACGTTGTTTGACGCGTTTATGGTAACCAAGAAGTATCCATAGTTTCTATAGCTTATGTTCCTACGAGCACTTCTTGTTTTGATCACGCGTCTACCATCTCCTAAGTCAATTTTGTAGACGGGGTTCACATTGTTTTCCAAGTTAATCTTCGTCATGGACAGGACAAAAGTCTCATTCACTTCTATGTCCCTGTTTGAATGAAACAGAACCGGAAAGAACGGTTCTACTTCTCTTTCCACACGAACCGTTCCTACAGCGTGCAACATTCCGCACACTTTATTGGTTGCTGTGATGATGACGTCATGCATACCCGGACTCACGTGATGGTCGCGTCGTACCCATGCCCAACCGTTAGTGTTGTTTATACTTTTAAATGTCTTCAACACTTTTCCAGCAAAACTTGCTGTGTAATCAATATCACTTCCGCTTTGAACATGCCACGTGACTTTGAACTCTCTAAGAAAACCCTTGGGTTTGATTTCGTCGATAACAAGTCCTTTAACGGGGATTTGCACAATCACTTGAGTTGAAATATTGGCACTGCTGAGTCTGTTCACACATTGCACATCCAGGGAGTAATTTCCCGTAGTACTAAACGAATAGTTTAGATTGTGTTTCAATCCCTGTTCGGTGAAGGTCGTCTCAGCTTGGTGCCCATCGCTAAAGTTCCAAAAGCATTTAAAATCAGTGCCTTTATTTGATGTCAAAAGGGCTGAAAGCGGCGAAGGGAATGGTACTGGGTCACATGACAGAGTCAGGTTTCCTAGCAACTGCACGGGTTTCTCGACAGTCACACGTGCATTTACGCGTAAAGTTTCATTTCTGCATCGACTGTATATGATGGCAAACACACGAAACACACCATGTTTTGAGTAACTATGCTGAATTGAATCTTTGTCGGTGGCAAACTCAGGGTTTCCATCTCCCAAATCATATCTGTACTCGCTAAACTTTACGTTCTTGTCGTTAGAGACGATAATCGTGATGTTTTCGTTCACCTCGATGAACTTGTTTTCATGACGCACCACGAGGAGTACTGAAGTCACCGGGTTAACTAACAAAGAGGAACAAAAAAATGACTACAAACGTCTTTCATTCCCTTAGTTGTTTAATTTGGCCATAGAGAAATAAAAAAATATTTATATATACTCGGGGAGATGGGTGGTTACTTGCATTACATGTATAGGGAGAAGGTTATCACTAATAGAATAGTGGGGGTACTCTCTTGCGTAAGCTATGTAACCCAAAAGAGTACGATTTCAATCCGCTTTTGTCTGCCAATTCTGGACCTGAAACAGCAATACTTAAGGCTTTTTTATTCTGGGGAGGGGATTTAGACTTACGACTAGATATGGATGAGGCAAGAGCGAAAACGTAAACCAAAAAGCTTAAATTTACATATCTGGTGCAGCATGTGAGAGTGAAGTCTAAAGTTGTGTCACCTTCATCATAGCCTCGAGACACCTATTTATCCAACAACAAGGCCCGTTATACAGCCATAATCTTCATTACTTACATGGCTTGCAAGCTATCCGCGCTTTGTCAATCATCCGCTGTGTAAGTGCGACAGAGTAAAACTGCAAACACGCCACCCGGCCATGAAAGTACCCGACGTCTCTCGCGATATTCCGTGCTCCAACTCTAACGTCAAACTGAGTAGCGATCTCTATTCGTCCAATTTGTTGTGATGCCACCTGGTGTCCGTCATCCCACAGCTTGACAAACCCACTGGAACTGTTGTAACTCACTCCAATGAAATGCCACTCATTTCGCCGCAGGATTCCAGCCTTTGCTACTTCAGGTTTAAATTTTTGGTCACGTTGGTTGATTCGCACCGCCAGAGTTTCGCCGCCGTCACGGCTAGTTTCATACAGCTGGACACCATGTCCGTCTTTCTTGTAGTTAACAATGGGACCCTCTCTTCCAAGTGGGTACACGTACAACAAGATAGTAATGGACATTTTTGTATCCAGCTTCTCGGAGTGCAACTCGATGTAGGAGCCCATATGACCGTGGACCTCAATAGAACCTCCGGGTTCCCCGTGAATCCCCGGAGAGAATTTTGTGCCTTTTGTTTGACCAGTGCCCTTATATGGTGAAACATCATTTGCCAGAGTTTGGGTGTTGAATGGGTACACCGCGACTGGAAGAATCGCAAACTCACAGAAATGGAAATAAGCTATAAAGAGAAAAAAAATATACAAGGTAATAGAACTTTGATAATTATGTTTTACAACCAACTTTCACCTTCTGGGTTATTTTAAAACCACTTCCTTTACAAAACGCTATTTACTCAGAAGGGGCGCCCACTGAATTAGTTCTGAGTATCTCAGTTCAGGAGGTATTATTTGCCTCAGTTACTCGGTTTAATTGTAAAGAACAAGTTAAAACACTTAAAAGTGTTTTATAGAATTTAATCTCGGACGTACGTGGTATGTAAAAAAGTTAAGTTAAGTTTTCACTTTTAGAGGGATAAAAATGTCCTATCAAAAAAGAAATTGGCAACCTAGGATTTTCGGAAATTCGGGATACGATTCTGTTTACTAGGATTCTCTTTTATTTCATCGTTCAGCTAAGGAAACGAATACAGAACACACTTTTTATCTCCTTGAACAAAGAGCTGTAAGAAAGGCCGACCTACAACGGTCAAGACTCACAGAACACCACTTAAGGTATACATTGGTACTATTCCAGACAAGCAGGCGAAACATTGAGGCGTAATGCAGTAAGGCCATGCCTCTTGATTTAAAATTTAAAGTAGTTAGCCTGGATTTTAACAATACCACGGACGATATTTACATCAACCTAATTTAGTTTATCCCAAACTGTTTACGGCATAATGATGTTAAAGCGACGTTCTTTCTCCTGTTGAGTAACGAAGATTATGCTGTTCAGAGCATCAATGAAACCACACCAAATTTCTTGAATGCCCTGACGAGGCGACAAGTGTTCACAAATTCTTGTTGCTGCTGTAACAACCACCACGTAAAGAGTGTTTCATTTTATTTTTTTGAAAGGTTTTCTCACTTTTTGAACTCTTACTGCAGGGTAATTCACTTGAATTTCAGCCAGGAAAATGTGACGTCGCCTTTTAATGGAGAAATCGACATTTAACGATGATGAATAATCGGTTGGTGAACCAACAACCTGCCCCCAAATTGAAGGACTCTCCGAAGCCCCCCCCCCCCCCCCCCCTCCCCCCCAGAGGGATCTGGTATCGGCGGAGTTTTTAACAGGAAAATTAGCACAAAAATTGATTGAAATATGTGTTACAAATTTTAAGTTAACGAAACGAAAATGAGTTCCTCTGTCGGTTAGTCGAAATTGAAAATACTTCCTCTGTGAAGATATTTTCACCTCTAGCAAGGTATTGCTGTCAAAAGATGAAAACGAAGAATTTTTTAATCTAACACATATTTATCGAAGAATTGATTGACAGTGAACTCCCACTTTAAATTGAATGGTAGTAAGATTAGCGAGTTTCTTACAATATGATGTTAATAGTTGTCCATTCTATATGTTTCTTGGTGAACCAACATCTTCCTCACTGATTTCGCAATAAAGTTTTACCAATTCTTCGCACGCCTCAGCAAGAATTTGTTTGAGATCCAAAATTGAGTTTGTATATATCACTTTTGAGCGACAGCGGTTGTCAGATTATGGCACAAACGGACGGACAATTGGCCTCATACGAGCAACTGTTGAGTTTGGCAGCAAAAAGTTCGATATAACCTCTGTCGAGTCTTTGAGAACCAAGGCAAATACTTGGTTATAACTTCCCTCGAGGGATGAGAACAAATTAGTAAAAGTTGAGTTTGGCAGCAAAAATTCTGTGGAGTCTTTGAGAAACCAAAGCAAACACTTGGTTATAACTTCCTTCGAGTGATGTTAACAAATGAACAAATGTTGAGTTTGGCAGCAAAAATTCTGTCGAGTCTTTGCACAATCAAAGCAAACACTAGGTTACAACTTCCTTCGAGTGATGGGAACAAATGAGGCGAAATGCTGAGTTTGGCAGCGAAAGGTAATTTAAAGGTTTTCGAGCCAAAGCAAACATTCAGGAAATTGAAATGAGGTGGTATCAAACGGTGTCACGTTCTTTTTAGTGCAAATAGTACCGTATTTTTGAGCTTAATGAAACAGGGAATCTGGAGCCAGATCCTAAGTTAACATGTATCTAAGTATTGTTTCTTGACAATAGGTTAATGTTGATAACAATAGGCTATTATTAGGAAAATACTTGGGATACATCTTAATTTAAGAGGGATTCAGGTGCACGGCAACGGTTTGTATCGGTTGAATTTCTGTTCGGAATGCCTTGATCGCCTGAGAAATCCCGTATTAAATTGTGAGTTTTTTTGGTGAAATGTTACCTCAAACTTTCGTAACAACTGAAATCTAATTTCCTTCGTTTTTGGATGAGAAAATATGTCATTTTAAGGTGGAATGTCAACAAGAGCTTTGAAATTCGGGGAACAACTTTTCCTGACATAAAAGTTACTGCGACTGAAATTTGCAGCAAAAATATCAGAACATAACGATCTTTCTTAACTTAAAAACGCCGTACTATCCAGAAACATAGTAAACAACATGTTTACTAGTTTGTTTAAATGTTCTCTTTGAGTGCCCTTCTGAATTCCTACGCTGCTGTTAGCCTTTTCTGAAAAATGCTAACTGGTCTTATTTCATACGTTTGCTCCTACATAAATAAAAGAATTGATTTTATCCTTGTTACGAAAGTTAAAGTGTCTAGTATTTCAGCAGAGAAAACGCTAGTTTTTTGTATCGGAATTAACACCAAAACATCTGAGGCGATTAAGGCTTTTTGAACAGATAAAATTATTTCGTCGAAACTATTAATTGAGTTTCCCTGTATTCAGATTAACCGACACCTTGCACATAAATAAGCATCCACTGGTAATGTTTTACCGTGTTTACGCTGTTAAAAAGTCTTGGAAAAAGTGCCACGACATTGCAAACTCAGTAATTTTGAAGAATATCGACTTGTTCATGTCAACTAGTTTGCCAACTGGTTTCGCGATATTTACTCAGAAAGAACGTGCAAGTTGAGTTTGCCAGTGGCGGAGTTTGCCAACCTAAAATTTAGCGACACAAAGGCGGCTTTATTGTAGACTTTGACAAACCACCAAGTAATTTTATAGTAAGTTTTTACTGGTAATATCTATTACTGATTTTGCGCTGTTAAAACGTCTTAGTAAAAGTGCCACGACATTGCGAACTCAGTAATTTTGAAGAATACAGGCTTTTCATCTCAACAAGTTTGCCAACTGTCTTCGTGATATTTACTTTCAGAAAGAACGTGCGAGTTGAGTTTGCCAGAGTCGGAGGTTGCGAACATAAATTTAGCGACACAAAGGCGGCTGTATTGTAGACTTTGACAAACCACTAAGTAATATTTCAAACTGACGAATTCTTATCCGACATAAAATAGAAAACCTCAAAAACGACACTCTAAATTAATAAATGAGATGTATTAAATAAGGATCTCTTTTAAACTGCAGTAATTCCACCCGCTAATCACCTAGCCTGTAGCTCGTACAAGCTCCAATGGTTTCTCTAGGGCATCCTCGCCATATGTCTCTCTCTCTTTTGTTATTCATTTATCTTTTACATTTTAATTTCTTTTTATCTTATAATGATGTGTAAAATAATGGAAAAAAATAAACTGAAACTGAAATACGTTCTATTAACGTTTCAGAGGAATTTGGTATAGGCAATTCTTTAACAAGAAAATAAGCGGAAAAAAAGATGAAAAGTGAGTTACAATATTTAAGTTAAAGCATCAAAAGTACATTGCTTTATACCTTGCTCGAAATTGAAACTGCTTCCTTTGTAAATACAAAGACATTTCTCAACCTCCAGTGGCTTATTGTCGTGAAAATGTTAAAATGGAGGAATATTTAATTCACCACATATTCATAGATAAATTGATTGAGATATCACTTCACCATTAACTAACACGTTAAACTGACAAGTATAGGAAGATAAGCGAGTTGCTTATATTGTGATGTCAATAGTTGGCCCATTCAATAATCTTCTTCGCACATTTTAGTGGCGAAAATTTATTCGAATATATTTTGTCACCAGTTAAAGGATCTTAACATATATTAACTCTGACACAAAATGAGCAAAATCAGACACTTATGTGTCATTCGATTGACAACGACACGCCCTAAAGGCAGTGTTTTTTGTGAGAAACAACGGTACTTTTTTGTTTTACTCGGAAAGCACGCGACAACTTTACCGATACCTTACCTTGGGACGAATTTAAAACCAAACTGCCTTCAGTTTTATAGTCACTCAGAACCTAAGAAGACAATGAATAAATACGTGAATTAAAAGCGAAATCTGAAAACGTAAAGAAACGATAAAGCATAAAAGGCTCCCGATTTGTCTGGGTAAACTGATGGGAGGATTTTTAAGTCATAATTTGCACGCTAATCGGACTTGTAATTTTTTCAGGCAAATTTATTACCACCGTTATATCTAGTGGTCGTTTAAAATGTCGAACAAGCCCGAATTTTGAAAAAGAAAAGCTGAATGAGTAAACTTCGTCTCCGATGGGCTTAAAATGTTCTGTTAGCAAAGCAATTTTCTCTTTCTGAAAGTAAAAGTTGAGTTAAGTAAGTGGCTCAAACGTTGGAAGCTGTGGATCTGTGGATAAAATACTAGATTATCGCCAAAAAAGACAGCAAAACCGAACACAGACATACGCACAAAGAGAAAAAAGTTGGCTATTGAGCAGAAATGTCCTGTGGTGTTGCTTACGTTCGGTAAGGGGTTTCAGAACATTTTGTATTGGAATCGTTCACAGATCTCTTTATTGTGGCCATTCATTCAATTGCACTCTATTGCGTGGTGTGGTCCAGTTTTTATTGCACCGTACAATCATGGAGGACGGGGTGGAAGGGAAAGACAAAGAAGACGGGGTAGACCATGAATGACCTGGAGAGGAAGCACGGAGAGAGAGCGGGAAGAGATGGGATGGCAGTCGTGGAGGGCCGCAACTACATCTGCGAAAGACCGAGATGGACGGAAGGCTTCTCTGGATGGCTTCAAGTGCACTCCAGGGCACGAAGAGGATAAGTAAGTAAGTAAGTACAATCATGGCTTCTGTTTATAACTTTTGAGTCTGAATGAAATCTTAAAATGTGACCGCTCATATGAAAGCTACTGAAAATTACCGTATTTAACCTTTGAGTCTGTAGATCAGTAATATTAAGGAGTTCTTGTCCGTTTCTGTGCTGCTTTTTGTTGTTTCAATGTTTTGAAAGTTCACTGGATTTTAGGATTTCGTTTAAGGGTTGGACTGTAAGAACTCTGGTCATTGAAACCATCAAAGTCTGAAATTTTTATACTCACCACACCAAACGTTAGCGAGAAAAGACAATAGTCGATTACAAGAACACCCATATTTCCAGGGATACTGAGCCATTTAGATCGGCGAAACATTATATCGTTACATAATAATCACAAGCCGTTAAGATTCTGTTGAGTTCGGTAGATAAATTGCTCAAGCTAATTTATTAAACCAAAACACCTTTAAGCCAATGATACCGCCCGCTAGCCATCTGAGTTCTTAGATAATACTGTAAAGTATCGTCATTTGTTTTGAACGTGTGGCAAACAGAATGACCAAGATAAGATACTTTGGCTGGCGGAGAGTTTTTCGAGGTCTTAATTTCTTAATCCCTTAGTGAGACCTACCTGTAGCAGAATACCACTCACGAAAATTAATTCCAGATTCATCTTCATTTTGCTGTTTGAACCAGCATTTTTTATTCCAAGCACAATGAATTGTCGTGGAAGATCTTTCTCACTTGCGGTTGACCAAATAATACTTGAAGTTCCTCCTTTGAGGCGCCTATTTTTGTGGTGTAATAGCCATCCATTTTTGGCAGGAAACTAAATACAGCAGTACTTGTTGACTTGGTAATTAGACAAAATGGATTCAGGAACGGTTAGTGCCATTTTACAACAAGCAAGTGCTCAATTATTTACATGTTGCTAACAGACTAATGTCTATGTTGTGGTGCAATTTTATCCGTGGTTTCAATTGTATTTTTCATTGTTTCAAACTTATTATCATACATTACCATACCTAAGAACAATAGGATGGTAAAATTTGAACGAGGCATAAGTTTTCAACCACAGCATCTACAAAATAATGTCGGCAAAATTTTTTGCGGTAGTCGGCCGGAAATTAAACGGAGCACAAATGAAATGGCAGTTGAAGCGTTCACCGTATGACGACCATTAATAAATGAAGAATTTTTAATCGGCGCATTGCTCGATGTTTGTAAACACAGGTATAGACAATTAGACAAAGTAAACATGTCACAGGAACATAACTGGTGCGCTAAGTGCTCTTAAACGGGTGCCAATTTTGTACCGAACGCAAATCAAGTTAATAAAGCAATAAGCACGGTTTCATCGTTTTCCAAACAGTCTCTAGTAAGAGAGGCCTGATCACATAAACTATCTAGTTTCTTTTAGGTCTCCTCGCCACTCTTTTCTTTGCATCTTGTTATAAACCTAATTTTGTGTGGCAAAAAAAATAAATAAATAATAAATTAGACAAAAAAGACAAACAAGAAGCTGTAGACAGCTTATGATCGGAGCGCCTTTAACATTGGTTCTTGTACGCCGTTAGGTTCTAGCAAAAAGCGAAATGCGGCAACGTGATGGCACCGAGTGGCATAAGATCTTAGTGCGGCAGCATTGTTAGTTAAAACGAAGGCTTATTTCATAACTAGATAGACTTGGTGAAAGTTCTTTATCATAACTGCATCTTTGGGGTTGGGGAGGGGGGGGGGAGGGAGGGGAACTTTTATTGAAAAGTGACCGGGGGTGATAGTGACAAATTTTGAAAGGAGCCCTTTAGAGGTACCAGAATGTCGTTTTGTGAACATGGATAAAATTTCAGGTACCACGTTAGATCGAAAGGGGTGCCATATCGCTCATTTTAACCTCTAAAAGATAATTATGACCGAAAATTATAATCGTGTCTGCACGCATGCAATAGAAAAAAGTGTAGATTGTTTAACTTCTAAAAGCAATACATATTGCTTATTTGAATAAAATTTTCGGCTAGAGAAGCCTTAATCTATTATTTTGTGTCTGCTAATTCTTATTTGCGTTTTGGAAAGCAACCTATAAACGTTAAACATTGACATTTTAGCTTGCGCGGCCAATTTTAGCAATTGACGTTTTAATGATTTTAAACTATTATGCACCAGTTTTAGAACTGAAGTCATTTTAAATTTTGTTGATTAGTTTGTTCTTTCCAAATCGGTCATTGTATCAGTCCTTGTGATGCAAAGAATAAATTCGAGTTCACATGTTGCTTTTGCAAGACCCATTTGTTGCATTTTCGTTTTACAATCCAGGACAGTTGCCAAATGAAGTTGCCTTTATTTATGTTGAAATGACAATTAAGGACTGATCCGCGAGGGACTCTTCTTTATATATATAAAAAAAGACCAAGTAAGTGCCATCATATCGCAGGCTCACAATCACCCTTCATTGTGCATGTGGGCAATAGTGACCCGAGAAGAATTTCTACAACTACTACTACCACTACCGCTACGACTAGGCTCGGTGGCTACGCCCCGAGTACTAAACGAGTACACGCTATCGCCTTAGTACAACAATCCATATTTTATTAACAAATTTAACATAGATACTAGGCAGTTTATTTCTCTAGAAGGGATAGTTGTTTTGAGAAACACTTCTTCTAGACATTATTGTCTTTCATTCAACCATTATAACACATTTGCAAGAATTCAGTCGTAGTTTGATCACCTTTATCAAAACGTCTTTTATGCTAATAAAGCCCTTGGATTGGCTTAAAGTTTTTTTGTCGCAACTGTTTTCAGTGAACCATCCGAAAGTAATGGCTACCCGAAAGTGGCGGCGCCAAAGGAGCCGGCGCCTTTGGCCTGCTAAACCTGAAAGTAACGGGGGGCGTCACTTTCGGAATTCTACGGTAGACCTCTCAATTTCTTGTGTATTTGAGGCTTTTCAAAGTGTTTAAATTTACCCTCAAACCTCTTAGCCGATCGTCGCTCAAACTATGCATTTCTTGGATTGACTTATACAAATACATGAAGAAAGGATAGCTCTTTACATCTGCACAAAACCATTACCATTACGGGCGGAGAGTTGAATTCAAAAGAACTCTTATTGTTCGGTAAAATGGCGGACTGCCAAGGCCACTCGAAACCAGCCCTCTCGGTATTTTGCAAAGTAAAAATTATTGAACTGAATACTGCCTCGATACATCCATTTCGTAGTTATGATCCACAAAGACGTTTACATGTCAAATATGAGCTGCGAATCCGTGAGATGCGGTGGCCGGCCAAGTTCGAATGTTACATTGATCATTATTGCTCTTAATTCTTTCAATTCTACGGCTAAAGCCTGATCTTTCATTCTCAAAAGCGCGTGTATTAGAAACCAGACTACATTAAGTGCCTCGTGCAATATAATACATAAACAGCACCACAGGACAGGCTCGCTCACTATAAACGTTTACCTGAATGATCACACTAAAGTTTTCATCACAGGGACTGTTAATGTACAACCACAAGTTGCTTTACCCATGCTTCGCCGACCGCGACATTAGGATCAAAATTTTGAATTTCCCTTTCAAAAATTACTCCTGTCAGCGTGGAAATTAGAAATGCAAATTTAAGCGTTGTTAAACTTGCCCCGGGCAAAGATACAGCTAACAATAACAACTTTAGTTCGACCGTTTTACATGTAAGATTGAAAAATACAATGGATTTATAATATTGTAGATAAACAAACGACAGTAATGGAAAAACAGAAAAAAATATTAAATGTGAAGCTATAACTAAGCTGTATCATCACCGCCTTTATACCCTCGGCGGAAAAAGCTGTTTCCATGTCTTTCAGCGCCAGAAATCAAAAAGCACTGATCGCTATCAACGTGCTCAACAAGCTCACAAACTCTGGTGTGAAAAATGTGTTCCCCACATTTTTTCATTCATTACGAGAGTGTAAATTTAGTAATAACCTTAAATATTTGTTTTATACTTATACTAGACTTTTTTTATTACTCTGTCAGCTTAACTATAAACATTAACGTTTACCGGCACGTGGTCAATTTTGTATAGTCGCGAATTGTGGTACGTCATTTGCGCGAAAAAATTCTCCAAAAGATGCTCCAGTATTTTTCAACAAATGTGCTTCGATACAGACTGTACGCGACAGTATCGTTGTGGTGGAGAGAAAAAAAGTTGTTTTCCTTCTTTCTGAAAGTTAAATTCAAATTTTCCAGTCCTACATACAAAAAGCGCGTTCGGCCAGAATGACATTTTCTCCAGTACTTACACCTCGCAGGGGCCTGCGGTTTGTGGTTGTGTTAGTGATGTGTAACGCAATTCTGGTTCACATCGCTGCCACGCACGAAGCTGTGGAAGATAAACATCGAGAAGACCCACAAGCTTATCCAGTGTCTGCTGATGGCGCTGAAACTGGTGAAAAGCAGCCTTCCTTGCTACACCGAGCGCGAAGATCAGTTAAAAAGAATGGGACTCCGACACTGTCGGACGTTGCAAAACGACTGCGAGCCTTAGAAAAAAGGTGAGCTTTGATACTATTTTCCAGTTCCCATGGCTTTCCAATTTCAAAATTTATTTTCATACTACCATAGTAATTTAAGGTAAAATTCTCAACGATTTCAGTCAATCAGTGCACATAAAAGTAGATTCATTTTATATCAATGATCTCAAATTGGAGGAGTAACTGATGTTTCAAATAATCCAAAACCATCCGTACAACCGAGACATTTTTTAAGACACAAAATCCTAAAATCATTTATCGCTATTATATTTGTACTAGAGTGTGAATTTTTAAAAAGGCAACTAAATCAGTCGCTGAATAAGAGAGAAAATCAGAGAAAATTACCGCACTCGAATGAGCAGCATAATTTGACTTGTCCTAACTTCTGAAGAAGAATTCGCTTCTCAAAAGCATCATACGCAGGTTGAATTTCAAACGATAAACGTGAACTAGTATTTTTACCATATAAATTTACGCATTTACACTTTCCAAATATCAAATGGATAACAGAATAAACGTATGTTATATTATGTTTTGTATCAATATTCACAACGGGATTATATATATTTAAAAAAAAAAACCCTATTGTTCACAGTTAAAAAAAAAAGAAAAAAAACGCCGGTTAGTGAATTCCTTTTCAATCAGTATTTAATCCACACAACAAAGAGCACCAAAGGGAAGTAATCAACAGCTTTAATTTAATGTTCACCATTTAGGATTTTATGCAAAGATTCAAAACTTGAGACTGTACCTTCTATCTCTTAGGGGAACCCGTACCTTGTCACTCCAGTTTTTATCAAGCGACAAAGAAATATCAGCCATAGACTCAAAAGCTAAAATCGGCTGACACAGCATCTGAAAAACACATCTTTAATAAATAGAAGAAATTTTCCGTGTTATGTCGATCTAAAGGTTCAGCGCCACTGGCATTTTTTTATCCACAAACACAAAAGTTATGCCCACATTCTAAGAATGAAGGATACTCTGTTTTAGTATCGATTCAATAACTGGAGCTAATATATGGTGATGTTTCTGCAGACTTGATGGATTGCTACGATTCCCGTTCAAATCAAGTGACTCGTCGCTTTTGGCCTACCTTCTTGGTTAGTATAAACAAAGACTTCGTCAACACGTTTCAGCAACCATGACGAGAAAGAATTTGAGACTGTATACATCTAAGACCCAAGCTTTCGTTGCTTAAGGCAACGGAATAAATTGTGACGTACTAACATGTGTTCATTTGCTTACATCTACATATAAAATGACACTTACAAAACTCCTATTACCCACATTAATTTTTCGGGTTACGCTAGGGCGGTCAGTTTACAGTTTACATTCTACTATTATAACTCCCATGAGAAGTTGTTTCTTTCTTGCGATAAGATCCAATTTTTTTTTAACCCTGTTGTTTAATCTTACAGGGCAAAAGAATGGAAATGGAAGGATGGGACCACCCGGGCCCCCTGGGCAAACGGGACCAAAAGGTATCCAAAGGACCATAGCTAGTCTTTAGACAGCGAGACTCTGCAAACATTGGAATTCAAAGTAAAAGCAATGACTGACAGTAAGAATAAAACCTATGCTAGCAATGTTTACTTTGCGTCTCACTGGCATAAGAAGTTTCAGCTTCATTGATCAAGTCACACTTATGATCAATTTTTCATATCAAAAACCGTGTAAGAATAATGGGAAAAAAATCTTAATCCGAATTAACTCTGGCGCAATTAAGCTGGCTTTGATTAAAGCGAAGGAAGCAGAGGAAGAAATCCTCGCCCTTTTTTTAAACAACTTATTTTTTATTTAATCTTTTGGGATCTAAAGTGAATGAAAGAAGGAAGTTGTAAGCACAGCAAAAGTAAAAGGTCGTTTTCTTGACTTATTATAATTTCTTTCTAAGTTCTTTATACTTCGATGGCTTACCAGGAGTTATAACAAAACAAGATGAATAAAAATTTTCAAGTTTCTAAAAACAAGCTGCCTTAGCTAATTGATCATGATCATTGTATTGCAGGTGAGCCTGGAACCAACAGTGGTCAGTCAGGGGTGAAATATACTCGCTGGGGAAGGACCACATGTCCTACTGGTGCCGTTATAGCTTACAAAGGTAAATAATTAGATTTCAAGAATAGGGCATTTTTGTTGCAATAAACATAAAAAAAGAAAAACATTGTTTTTGGATCTTCAACAATTTATTATAAGAAAATACTTCGCTTTTAACCATATCAAAATTACAAATAATCAAAGTTTTCGATTTGTCACAGATTACGGTCACACTATCTGCTCATGTCTCATGGAAAAACCAAGCCGTGAGATAAAAAAAAGTAAAATGTTCAATAAACTTTTACCAATGTAGTTATTTAGTTCGCAACAGCAGAATACAGTTTATGAAGTAGAATCCATATGAAAATTAGCCATGTGGAATTTTTCATGTTGAGCCAATGACGTCACTTCCTGTAATTTGAGCCTTAACTTCCGGAATAAGGCCAAGTAATGGCGGCCGTGAAATCTCGAATAAAAAGCCAAAAAAAAAAACTTCCAATCGCCGTAAAGGATTGAAATTTGGTAACATGAGTCAGAAGGTCATATTCTACACGAAAATGCAAAAAGATGGAAAATGAAATTTTCGTCCCAGGGGCACTTTAAGAGAAATCTCCATAATCATGATGCACCTTGTGTTGTCTGATATGTCAAGTCACATGGCTCCATGCTGATGATGCCTGCAAGAAATGACTGTCCATCTGGATGGACCGAGGAGTACCATGGGTACCT